>NC_047119.1:60395004-60995004 GCF_902500255.1 Thalassophryne amazonica | reverse complement strand
CAGAGTCTTTGGTACAGTCTGCAAATACATACACATACACGCGCACCCACAGGGAGGGGGAGGGAGCAGAAACACACAGACAGGTTACAAAAATAAAATGTAGTCACAAAAATTCTGTCTAATCCTTCAATTTAATATTTTATACTATGAATGCAATGTATGCTTTAATACGACTCAAATATCTTCTTTAGTTATATGAGCCTTACATTTAACATTCATATTTGTACTACAAACCCTCAGACGAGTTACTCAGGGTGTTGATAAAAACTGGCAATAACATTCCAACTACACCAGATGGCGCCACCATCATTAGAAGATGCTGCTGAGGCACACTGTTCACTCTAATTACCATGGCAACTGGAAGTCCTTCCATGGTAACCACAAGTCACCGCTAAGATAATCTTGAGATGGAGGTTCGAGCTCTTATGTCAAGACTTTACTGAAGTAAATTAACAAAACATAAATGTGTCACATGTCTACAGATAGAAAGTCTAATTGAAAGCTACCAGCCATCACACCACAACTCCACCTGGACTTTTAAACAGCCAAAATCTTTAAATATAAATTATTTATAGCCTAAATCTTTCCATATGTTGACCTGTTCAAAGTTGTAACAGCAAAACACAAACATGAATTATGAATATTAACATACCTTGCTCCTGTATTTCTGATGTCCCAGTCTGAACTTCACATATGGGTCACTGAGACCATTGGGATCCATAGGAAGGAGGTTCCGACCTTCAATTAGAGCAATGCTGACAATCCCGCGCCAAAGCTGGGCTTTCCCGTGCAGCTCTGAGAGACGCTGTGACTGCTGCTGCTGGTCAACATGTCCACACATACACACGGTATGTATCATATTAGAGAGAAGAACAGCACCAACAAACCAATCAATGCTGACAGATCTCATTCCACCACATTGGAAAGGTCAGGATAAAACCTCTGTGATACACCAGTATGATAATTAATAACAACATTCATCAAAATTTTATTTACACCGTGCTTCTAGATTATAAACCATGCTTTTTATTAAGCTTGGTTGGCTGGTCCTGCAACCTATATGTTGCAAAATACTGCATTATCATTGATGGCCACAAGACGACATTGTCTACATGCACGAGAAGCTGCTCCTGTATATATGAAAGAGGTACTGTTTGATGCACACTTCAGAGCAAATGTGCCAGTACTGCGCTGTTAAGCTAGATGCAAACAATCATAAAATGAGAAGAAAATCGCAATGATGAGGACATGCTAGGTGTTGGAGAACAAGAGAAATCAAAAAATCATGTTCTCAAACTGAAAGACACCCCCCCCCCCACACACACACACACGAACAAAAGAGAGGAAATTAATTTCAGAAAACTCAGCACTGCACTTAGCACTGCACTTATTTGCACTTTGTGGGACAACCACAGCTAAATGGACAACGTTTTAAAAATGTATCATAAATTAAACATTTATTTACATTTAGTGAGGTAATGAACACACAGAGCTCCTTCACATTTTCGACTGTTCAGTGGCTACAACAAGCAGCTTACTCAGGTTTTTTGTGCCTCATACAACATTAATTAGCCCATTAGCGTCCACTCGCAGTGTGGTGTTTGCATTCTAAATAATGTGACGATTATTTAGCTTCTTGCTGCATGAAGGAGTAGTGCCAAAATTAAATACAACTTCTAGACCGATGTGACCTATCGGTTCTTTCCTCTAACATAAAATAAAAAAGTTCAAAAGAAATAGGATACCCAAAACAGTCACAAAACAAATATATTACAAAAAACAAAAACAAAATTAAATGAAAGACATCAGACAGATGTGTAGCCTGCAAGCACACACGTGTTTTCAAACTAAAGTGACGTCATGATGACATACATATACCACATAATGGAAAATGTCTGTGGATATGTGTTTATCTAGTGATTGAATGGCACTGCAAGTTTTTTCATCTTGTAATACAGTGGGGAAAGTAAGTATTTGACCCTCTGTCAGTTTTGCAGGTTTTCCCACCTACAAAGAATGTAGATGTCTGTAATTTTTATCGTAGGTACACTTCAACTGTGAGAGACAGAATCTAAAAAAAAAAAAAAAAATCCAGAAAATCACATTGTATGATTTTTAAATAATTAATTTGCATTTTATTGCATGAAATAAGTATTTGATCCCCTACCAACCAGCAAGAATTCTGGCTCTCACAGACCTGTTAATTTTTCTTTAAGAAGCCCTCTTATTCTGCACTCTTTACCTGTATTAATTGCACCTGTTTGAACTTGTTACCTGTATAAAAAACACCTGTTCACACACTCAATCAATCACACTCCAACCTGTCCACCATAGCGAAGACCAAAGAGCTGTCTAAGGATGCCAGGGACAAAACTGTAGACCTGCACAAGGCTGGGATGGACTACAGGACAACAGGCAAGCAGCTTGGTAGAAGACAACAACTGTTATGATTATTTATTAGAAAGTGGAAGAAACACAAGATGACTGTCAATCTCCCTCGGTCTGGGATTCCATGCAAGATCTCACTTTGTGGGGTAAGGATGATTCTGAGAAAAATCAGAACTACACAAGAGGACCTGGTCAATGACCTGAAGAGAGCTGGGACCACAGTCACAAACATTACATTAGTAACACATGATGCTGTCATGGTTAAAATCTGCAGGGCAGCAAGGTCCCCCTGCTCAAGCCAACACATGTCCAGGCCCATTTGAAGTTCACCAGTGACCATCTGGATGATCCAGAGGAGGCATGGGAGAAGGTCATGTGGTCAGATGAGACCAGAATAGAGCTTTTTGGAATCAACTCCACTTACCATGTTTAGAGGATGAGAACAACCCCAAGAAAACCATCCCAACCGTGAAGTATGGGGTGGAAACATCATACTCTGGGGGTGCTTTTCTGCAAAGGGGACAGGACGACTGCACCGTATTGAAGGGAGGATGGATGGGGTCATGTATTGCGAGATTTTGGCAAACAACCGCCTTCCCTCATTAAGAGCATTGAAGATGGGTCTGGCTGGGTCTTCCAGCATGACAATGATCCCAAACACACAGCCAGAGCAACTAAGGAGGGGCTCCGTAAGAAGCATTTCAAGGTCCTGGAGTGGCCTGGCCAGTCTCCAGACCTGAACTCAATAGAAAATCTTTGGAGGGAGCTGAAACTCCAAACCTGAAAGATTTGGAGAAGATCTGTATGGAGGAGTGGACCAAAATCCCTGCTGCAGTCTGTGAAAACTTGTTCAAGAACTACAGGAAACGTCTGACCTCTGTAATGGCATGTTTCTGTACCAGTTGTTAAGCTCTGTTTTTCTAGGGGATCAAATACTTATTTCATGTGAGTAATTATTTAAAAATCATACAATGTGATTTTCTGGATTTTTTTTTTTTTTAGATTCTGTCTCTCACAGTTGAAGTGTACCTACAATAAAAATTACAGACCTCTCCATTCTTTGTAGTTGGGAAAACCTGCAAAACTGACAGGAGGTCAAATACTTATTTTCCCCACTGTAACTGTCACTCTAGCGAGGCTCTGGTGACACTAAAAGTTACCATTTTTCCTCAATTCTCTATTACTGCTGTCACATCATCTCTTATGTTTACCAACCACTCCATCTCTGACTCTCACAAGATTTAAAAGTTTTTTCAAAACACTTGTTTCCATTTAAGCATGTTTTTTTTTTTATTTGCTCGTTCAAATTGTGTAATTTGGAGGATGACAGATACCCGGCACGTGTGCAGTCTGAAATGGGTAAAATAACAGAGAAGGTGAGCGTGCAGTGAGGGCAGCAAAAATAAAAGTGACACACAAAAACGCATATGAGATGAACATCAAGCGAGCTCCTGCAGCACAAACAGAAAACAATGAGGTCGGATACAACACAGATGGTGATGTTTGTCATTTACCTGAGTGGAGCGTTTCCAGGACCTCCTGAGCAGCATGGTCTGAATATACATCACAACACATCATTTCAACAGACTCTACCATCTAAAGTATTTCATTGTTTTTCTTCTAGTTCTTTCAGCTTCTCCATATTTGCTTGGGAGTACAACTTCACATTACATGGAGAACAGATACAGACTGTCTTTATCCGGGAAACTTCTGTTTTGGAACCATGTGCATGAAGCACCTGGCCACCAATGCCGTTTCAGGTTCAGTTATTTTGGAAATTTTACTCAATATTCAGATTGCACAAAATTGCAGCCAGTGCACTCTGTCCACACCTGATCCATCAGATCTCAGAATTTAAGCAGAGTCATACTTGGCTGGAAGATCGCTTGGGAAGGCCAGAGGCTGTACACCGTTTCACCAATTGGAGTTGAGTAACGAAGGGCACACACACACACACACACTGGGCATCTACCTAATCCTCATGATGTCTAATGGATCAACTGGCGCCCTCGAGCAACAAGAGCAAGCTAAAAGCAAATATATATCATTTCTTATTTTTAATTTTGTACTTAAACTTCAAGGGTGCCAGTAATTCTAACCAGGACAGTACTGCAGGTTTTTATAAAGCGGGTTGGGAAAGTTACTGGACAGACACATTCTGAACTACAAGGAGCTAAATGACCTCTAGAAGTTTGGGACCAGAGCTAGAGAGTAATGAATGAACTTTTTGCCATGATTATTCATGAATTATTAAATACAAGTGTGTCTGTTAACTTACTGTTGAAGAAAACCTCAGTATAATGGGTTTGAATTTAAAATACAACTCTGAATCTAAAACAATAAATTCAGATCTAAAAATACAAGTGGCATATACTGTATTCAAGATGTCAAATATCAGAAGTTCAAATTCAAATGGTCACGTTCAGTTAAAAAGTAATCAGACCTTTTTAAAAAAAAATCATTATTGTTTACTGACAGTAATATCTTTGTTCAGATGTCTGTATTTTATAAGATTCCATCTTGCAAACGTTCACGGAGGCTGTGTCAGTACTACAACTACACCTTATGTTGTTTCTTGTATTAATTTTTATTTATATCTACCAGCGATGTTATATTTTCAAATCTTTTTTGGTTTCTCTGCCTTTCATCAACATCTCGCAAAAACCTACCAGGCCTATTTGAATGGAAGTTGGGGAAGGGGTGGAGCTTGGGCCAAGAAGGACCCCGATACAGTGGCTCCGGTTCAGGGGTGGAACCAGCATTTTATTTTTTTCCACTTTAACAATGTGAGACTTGGGAGCTTTATTTTACTCATCATTTTCATGAAATATTACTGTACATGAATGTTTTTGAAAAAGCTAGACGTCTTTGAGCAAACTCTCAAAATGATTCCGCTCTGCCACACCTGTTCATTTCATACATTATATACCGCTGCGAGTAAATACTTTGTAATGAAATACCAGAGTTAACAAACTGGTAAATCTTTGTACTGAAGAGCCCAGCGGGTCTGCTTCAGCGGTGGGAGCTAATTTTATTATTATTATTAATTAATTTTTGGCATACGATCTTTTCCGGTAATTTTGAAAACCATTAACAGACCAATCAGATCTCAATGAATTTTGTTTCACTAAATTAAAGTCCACTAATACATTTATAAATAAAGCTTAATGTTGAGTAACATTTGCAAACCCTAAAGCCATAATGTTGGACATTTTATTGATAAATTTCAGAGTCAGAGAACAGAATTTTTTGTAATGTTTGTGTGTGTGCACGTTATTTTTTGTATTTATTGTATTTTTTTTTTTTTGTCATTCTCTGCTCTTACCGCAGTTCTTTCCTGTTGTGGTGCTCAGCTGTGCAGCCAACAGTGTTTCCCTATGAAAACTTACACAGCATTGCAAACAAGCTTAATATTGTTTTTTTTAAATATATGCAACTTGAATATTTAGATTGCAAGTTGTGACTTTAAATTTGGTGGCTATTAGTCTGGTAATTCCATTATATCCTGAATAAAACATCAATGAGACAGGCTGCAATTTTTATTTCACTCTGGAAAAATCAAACACAAACTATGTTTGTATTGAACTGAGCAGAAATTAGGCTGAATTAAATGAAAATATTAACAGTAATTGTGAAGGGATATAAACTCCTTTGAAGTAAATGCAAAAAAAGAAGTTAAGATTGAATCTAAAATTATAAACTTACAAAAAAAAAATGTTCATCTGAGGTGGTGCTCCAAGATTAGGCAGCCAAAAAGTAAAGACTAAAAGCTGCACAAAAACAACCCAATAGGAAAGTCTTCCTGCATGAAGGTGAATCTGTCTATCAGATGGCAATAAACTAATTTGCTCTCTGCTGCAGGTGATAAGGGAAAGTCTGCAGGATGGGCTAAAAAGGTTCAGCCAGGGATCATCTGTAATGGGAAAACAACACGAGCAGACTCACTTTGTTTACGTACGACTTCCATCGATACAGCTTTACCTCTCTGTGCTGCAGGAAACACAAACGCACCACAAAGCAGGACGTCACGCTGCACCAGCAACTTCAACTAATACTGTTATCATCAGCAGCAGCTGGGTGCAAATAACGGGGGGCAGAACATATTGGGGTTTTTTTTTACCTCCATCCTCTGACAGAGGAGGGCGGCGCTCACGTTATCACCCTGTTTGAGGACACTGATTACTCAAAATGTATATGCAGAGATGGTGTGCATTAAATATCAGCAGATCTTTGTCAGAGTGTTTCCTTTCAAATTATTCTCAAAGAGGCATCAGGCGGCGACATCTAGAGCAGACTGACCCCTAGTGGTCCATCAGTATACTGGCAAAATATCACATAAAATTCGTATCATATTCCGATATAAATTCTGTTTCTCAATGGTTTAAAAAATGACTCCAAAGCCTCTTTGATAGGAGCATATATGTGCATGAATAAATAAAGCTATTTGTAAAGTTGGCAATAGGTTGTAATTTGTAATGTACAATTAGAGTGGTAAGCAGACCTGTGGTTTTGGATATTTGGGGAATTAGGTGGTCCACAAGATTTGCTCTTATTACCTCCACCAACTACGTTGGGTGGCATTTTTGTTTTCGCCCCTGTTTGTTTGTTTGTCTGTTTGTTTGCTTGTGAACAGGCTGGAGCCCACAATATTTCATATACCATTATGAAGTGTGTACTGAAGAATCATATCCTCACAGGCAACAACTGATTAAATTTTCAAGGTCATAGGCCAAAGTCAAGAAAAATATTGGAAACGTCCCTATCTTTAACATCAAACAAATTTTCAAAAATTCATAACTCTGTCAAAGAAGATCAAATTTCTTTCATATTTGACAGCATTATGTAGGATGGTATCCTTTATTGACTGGCAAAGTCTGATATGGATCTGATCCACATTACATATTTTGTGGCCATTTAAATGCAACATCGAAAACCCCATTAACCTGCATTTTACATATATCTAAATCAAATGTGCCCCAATTATTCTCATATATCACAGTGAGGTGCAGAGTGGCACTCACTATCATGTGGCAAAGTTTGATCTGGATCTGATTCAGACTGTGGAGTTTGTGGACATTTGAACTTAATATTGAAAAGCCCATTTGGTGCACATTTCGCATTATATCTTAATCAAAAGTGCCTCAATCACTCTCATTTTTCTGTTATGGATTTACCTACACCACCAAAATTGGATGGTGAATATTCTGTTAAATAAGCAAGAAACAGGTTATAGAATAAAAGGTGAAGGAAAAATAGATACATTATATAGTGATAAAAAAGAGAGAGAGAATATGTGATCATCAGCATACCATTGACTCTCTGTGTTCCTCTATGGGACTCTCTTTTGAGGTGATGGTGACTGTCAGTTCCAGGGTGCCCAGGTCCTGTTCAGGGCATTGTTGGTCTTGTAGCACCAAAGTAACGGGTATCTTCCTGCACACACACGGGTATCACAGGCATGTATACATACAGCAGCATCCATGTTTGTTGGCTTTTCAGATGACAGAATTTACTTCAAGGCTGAAAAGAGGATTTAATGTTTATCACTGTTAATCCCCGCTAGCGTAAGAGGTCAATACACTGAGAGGTCTGACCTGATGTGGTTGAGGTGGGTACCTGCGAATTATAAGTTAAACCCCTGGGTCAGGCGGGTTGTTGTGAAAGTGTAGGGACACGGACCCACAAACAGGGGGTGCAAATGAACAGACCATGGAATAAGCCAAAATATAACAATTTAATGTTGTGAATGTGCACAACAGAGCAACAGACAACACAATTGGGATCAACAGTCAATAAGTCACGGTGACGTGTGGGCAGGCTTGAGGATAGAAGACGCCCGTCCAGGAAAGAGCCGGATCCCACACGCTTTCCACTGCCACTGGATCTGAAGCACCCCGGAGTCATCAAGCGCTGGGTCCCCAGGTGGCCACTGCCTCCGGCTGTCAGATCGGGTACTGCTGGCAGGAAGAACAGACAGGTGATGGTGGGTGCGTGAACACCCAGCAAACAGTCAGAACGGGGGGGAAACACCTCCACCTCTCAATCACAGTCACACAGGAACCAAAACGTGCAGCGTCTGAAAGACTACTTATTCGAGGAGCGAAGACGTCGCCTCCTCCCAGCTTCCAGCTGCTGACCTGTCAAACAGGTACGTCTGCAAATGTTCAGAAAATTGTATGACACCAAAACCACGGTTGAATGTTTACCTGATAGGTAGACGATTTCTCGGCAGTGAGGTGAAGATGCTGCCCGGCTTTTATGGAGATGTGGATAGTGGTGATGATGAGTGACAGCTGGTGCTTGTTGATGAGTGACAGCTGCCACTCCCGGTTGCTCCAGCGCCCTCTCGTGCCTGAAGCCCGCACTTCAGGCAGGGCGCCCTCTGGTGGTGGGTCAGCAGTACCTCCTCTTCAGCGGCCCACACAACAGGACCCCCCCTCAACAGGCGCCTCCTGGCGCCCGACCAGGTTTGTCCGGGTGACGCCGGTAGAAGTCGGCCAGGAGGGCCGGGTCCAGGATGAAGCTCCTCTTCACCCAGAAGCGTGCTTCGGGTCCATAACCCCTCCCAGTCCACCAGATACGGGAACCCCCGGCCCTTTCGACGGACATCCAGGAGCCGGCGTACTGTCCACGCGGGCCTCCCCGTCGATGATCCGGGCAGGAGGCGGCGCCGGTCCGGGGGGTGCAGAGGGATGAGGTGTGGGGAGGCTTGATCCGGGAGACATGGAAGACAGGATGTATCCGCAGTGAAGCTGGCAGCCTTAGCTTCACCGCGGCAGGGCTGAGGACCTTGATGATGGAGAAGGGGCCAATGTACCGGTCTTTCAGTTTTTGTGATTCTACCTGCAATGGAATGTCCTTCGTTGATAGCCAAACCTCCTGCCCGGGCTGGTATGCAGGGGCCGGGGATCGCCGGCAGAGCACCACACCCGACGGCACCTCCTCAGATGGGCCTGGACCGAGGGCATTTCATCCTCTCCCTCCACAAGCAGAAACAATGGGGGCTGGTACCCCAAACATACTTCAGATGAAACTTGGCTGTTGTGTGCGTACTCGATCCAAGCCAGATGGTTGCTCCAGGCCATCGGGTGCGCCGAGGTCACACAGCGAAGGGCCTGTTCAATTCCTGGTTGGCCCGCTTTACCTGTCTGTTAGTCTGGGATGGTACCCGGATGAGAGGCTCACGGTGGCCCCCAGTTCCCTACAGAAACTCCCACTCCTCCCAGCCGTCCCAGGCATGACCACCATCCTCACGAAGTGGGCCGCCTTGGAGAACCAGTCCACTATCGTGAGGATGGTGGTCATGCCCTGGGATGGCGGGAGGCCCGTGACGAAGTCCAGGCCGATGTGGGACCAGGGGCGGTGAGACACAGGTAACGGCTGGAGGAGTCCCTGTGCCCGTTGGTGGTCAGCCTTCCCCTGGCGCAGGTGTGCAGGCCTGGACGTACTCCCGGGACGTCGGCTTCCATAGACGCCCACCAGAAGCGCTGCCGGACCACTGCCACGGTTCTTCGCACCCCTGGATGACAGGAGAGCTTGGAACCATGACAGAAGTCGAGGACTGCAGCTCTGGCCTCTGGTGGGACGTACAGTCTGTTCTTTGGGTTCCGGGTTCCGAGCCAGGGCCTCCCGGACGGTCTTCTCCACGTCCCAGGTGAGGGCAGCCACGATAGTGGACTCGGGGATGATGGGTTCCGGTGGATCTGACAGCTCGACCTTGACTTGCTCTTCATGGACCCGGGACAGGGCGTCAGATCGCTGGTTTTTGGTCCCGGGGCGGTAGGTGATCCGGAAGTCAAAACGCTGGAAGAACAGTGACCAGCGGGCTTGCCTGGGGTTCAGACGCTTGGCGGTCCGGATGTATTCCAGGTTTCGATGGTCCGTGAAAACCGTGAAGGGCACCGTAGCTCCCTCCAACAGGTGTCTCCACTCCTCAAGAGCCTCTTCACCGCTAGAGTTCCCGATTGCCAATGTCGTAGTTCCACTCTGCCGGGGTCAACCTACGGGAAAAATAGGCACAAGGATGGAGAACCTTATCGGACTCTCCGCTCTGGGACAGCACAGCTCCTATCCCTGAGTCAGAGGCATCCACTTTGACTACAAACTGGCGATTGGGATCGGGCTGCACCAGAACGGGTGCAGACGAGAACCGACGTTTCAACTCCTTAAACGCGGCTTCGCACCGATCCAACCAGGTGAAGGGGACTTTAGTGGAGGTTAGGGCCATCAGGGGGCTAACTACCTGGCTATAGCCTTTAATAAACCTCCGGTAGAAATTCGCAAAGCCGAGGAACTGTTGCAGCTTCCTACGGCTTGTCGGTTGGGGCCAATCTCTCACTGCCGCTACCTTGGCTGGATCAGGTGCGACAGAGTTGGAGGAGATGATGAACCCCAGGAAGGACAAAGAAGTACAGTGGAACTCGCACTTCTCGCCCTTCACAAACAGCCGGTTCTCCAACAACCGCTGCAGGACCTGACGTACATGCTGCACATGAGTCTCAGGATCCGGGGAGAAGATGAAAATATCGTCCAGGTATACGAAGATGAACCGGTGCAGGAACTCCCGCAAGACGTCATTAACCAATGCCTGGAACGTCGCGGGCGCATTGGTGAGGCCGAACGGCATGACCAGGTACTCAAAGTTACCTAACGGGGTGTTAAATGCCGTCTTCCACTCGTCTCCTTTCCGGATCCGAACCAGGTGATACGCATTCCTAAGATCCAACTTTGTGAAGATTTGGGCTCCATGCAAGGGCGTGAACACAGAATCTAGCAGAGGCAGCGGGTATCGATTGCGAATCGTGACTTCGTTCAGCCCTCTGTAGTCTATGCATGAACGGAGTCCACCGTCCTTTTTGCCCACAAAAAAGAAACCTGCACCCACCGGGGAGATGGACTTCCGGATCAACCCGGCAGCTAAGGAGTCCCGAATGTAGGTCTCCATTGATTCGCGTTCCGGACGTGAGAGGTTGTACAACCTGCTGGCGGGTACTCAGCGCCCGGGATCAAATCAATGGCACAATCATATGGACGGTGCGGGGAAGAGTGAGTGCCAGGTCCTTGCTGAAGACGTCAGCAAGATCATGGTACTCCTCTGGCACCGCCGACAGATTGGGGGGGACTTAACCTCCTCATTAGCTGTCACACTGGGTGGAACCGAAGATCCAAAACATTCCCGGTGGCAGGTGTCACTCCACTGCGTCACTACCCTAGACGGCCAATCAATCCGGGGATTGTGCTTAATCATCCATGGAAATCCCAAAATCACTCGAGAGGTAGAAGGTGTTATATAAAACACAATCTCCTCCCTGTGATTCCCAGACACCACCAAAGTCACAGGTGGTGTCTGGTGTGTGATTAATGGGAGAAGGGTGCCATCTAGTGCCCGTACCTTCAATGGTGACGGTAGATCCACTAGAGGGAGCCCTACCTCCCTGGCCCATCTGCTGTCCAGCAGATTCCCTTCAGACCCCGTGTCCACCAGTGCTGGAGCGTGAATGGTAAGATCCCCACAAAGGATCATCACTGGGATGCGTGCTGATCTACGGGCTTTCCCCGCGTGGATGTTATGGCCCACCCTTAACCCAGTCTCTAAGGGCGGGCGTTGAAGTTTAACCATTTGGGGCAGTTTCTTTGTATGTGCTCATTAGAGCCACAGAAAAAACATTCTCCGCGAGCCAGCCTCCGTTGTCTGTCATGTGATTTTACTTTAGCCCTGCTCGTGTCCATAGCTTCGTCAGCAGGGGGAGCTGTGGCTCCACGGAGCTCTCTGACTGTGGAGCGTGGGGACGGCGGCACCCTTTCGGACCCGGAAGGAAGAGGGACGGCTCGCGCCCGGCCACGCCCTTCGCCCCGCTCCCGACGGTTGTTCTTCTAACCGGTTGTCTAGCCGTCTAGCCCGTCAAAATCCTGCGGCTCATCCTTAGCCAGCAGGTGCTTCTTCAGGACTGGAGACAGTCCGTTTACGAAGGCGGCGTGGAGTGCAACGTTATTCCAGCCGGACCTCGCAGCCGCGATGCGGAAGTCGACTGCATACTCGGCTGCACTCCGACGTCCCTGTCTCATTGACAGCAGCACGGTCGAAGCGGTTTCGCCTCTGTTGGGATGATCAAACACCTGTTTAAACTCCCTCACAAACCCAGTATATGTGATTAGGAGCCGTGAATTTTGCTCCCAGAGCGCCGTAGCCCAGGCCCGTGCCTCTCCTCGAAGCAAATTAATAACATAAGCCACCCGGCTGGCATCAGACGCGTACATGACGGGACGTTGTGCAAAGACGAGCGAACACTGCATTAAGAAGTCCACGCATGTCTCGACACAACCTCCGTACGGTTCAGGAGGGCTTATGTATGCTTCAGGGGATGGGGGGGGGGGTCGTTGAATCACCACTGGAATGTCTGTATTCAGTGCTTAGTCGGCTGGAGGAGGTGCTGCAGCAGCGCCCTGAGTGTGTGCTTCCACCTGGGCGGTGAGGGGCCTCCATCCTCCGATTGAGTATAACGTTCTGCTCGGTTACCAAGTCCAACCGAGCAGTGAGGTGATTAAGATGTGCTGCAGTTCACCTAACATGCCTCCTGCCGATGCCTGTGCACCCTGTGTTTCCACTGGCGGTTCAAACGATGGTTGATGCCCCTCGGGATCCATGACGCTGGCCGAGAAATCCTGTTGTGAAAGTGCAGGGACACGGACCCACAACAGTGGGCGCAAATGAACGGACAATGGAATAAGCCAAAATATAACAATTTAATGTTGTGAATGTGCACAACAGAGTAACAGACAACACAATTGGGATCAACAGTCAATAAGTCACGGTGACGTGTGGGCAGGCTTGAGGATAGAAGACGCCTGTCCAGGAAAGAGCCAGATCCCACACGCTTTCCACTGCCACCGGATCTGAAGCACCCCGGAGTCACCAAGCGCTGGGTCCCCAGGTGGCCACTGCCTCCGGCTGTCAGATCAGGTACTGCTGGCAGGAAGAACAGACAGGTGATGGTGGGTGCGTGAACACCCAGCAAACAGTCAGAACGGGGGGAAACACCTCCACCTCTCAATCACAGTCACACAGGAACCAAAACGTGCAGCGTCTGAAAGACTACTTATCCGAGGAGCGAAGACATCGCCTCCTCCAGCTTCCAGCTGCTGACCAGTCAAACAGGTACGTCTGCAAATGTTCAGAAAATTGTATGACACCAAAACCACGGCTGAGTGTTTACCTGATAGGTAGACCGATTTCTCGGCAGTGAGGTGAAGATGCTGCCCGGCTTTTATGGAGATGTGGATAGTGGTGATGATGAGTGACAGGTGGTGCTTGTTGAGGAGTGACAGCTGCCACTCCCAGTTGCTTTCTCGTGCCTGAAGCCCGCACTTCAGGCAGGGCGCCCTCTGGTGATGGGCCAGCAGTACCTCCTCTTCAGCGGCCCACACAACACGGGTGCTGGTAAGATGCTTATAAAATATTATGGTTGTGGGCGTGGCAGTTTAAAAACTGGCAGAACTCCCACTAAGAAACTGTAATATGCAGGTCAGCCTGATTAACTCGCGCACACGCATGTTTCAGTCAAGTTGTGGGCCGTGAAAATTTAGACTAACGTATTAAGTCAATTTCAATTTCACCATTTTTTGGGAGGGATCATCAATGCGGACGATTCTGGATGATGGTTTTTCTTTCTTCTCTCCAGTTGCTGCAGGTCAGCGATGAGGGTGGACAATTCTGTGTGGGACGATTTCTGACTATTTAAAGTTATTTGATGTGACATTCCTTTTTAGATCCTTACTGCTAATTCAGACTGGTTCCCAGTCTGGTTTTTATTTATTTAACCGGTTAGTTCCCATTGAGATCAAGACCTCTTTTGCAAGGGAGACCTGGACAATTATAAATGTTCTAATTCACCAAACCTACATGTCTTTAAATGCGGGAGGAAATGGAGAAACTGGAGGGAAACCCACACAAACATGGGGAGAACATGCAAACTCCACACAGAAAGGCCACAGGTGGGAATCAATCCTATGGACCGTCTTGCTGTGAGGGAACAGCGCTAACCACTAAGCCACGATGCAGCCCAATCTGAACCGGAAGTAAGGATCTAACGAGGAATGTCACATCAAAAAATTTTGAATCATCTAGAACTGTCCGCTCTGACGAAGCCCTCATTGCTGACCTGCAGGAGCCGGAGGAGGAACGAGAAGATCCCGAACCCAAGCCAGATGAAGAAACCATCACCATCCAGGTATGACTCATGCATCAAATGGCCAAAACTACTGAAATATAGCAAGGTAAGCTGACTTATAGTTTTTTTGGTCGACCTTATTAATGCACGGTTTCAGATAACTCACAGCCTGATTTTGTGGACCCCAACTCGTGTGAGTTAATGAGGCTCAAAATTAATACACACGCCAAAGGGCATACAGCAGCTTAGATGTGATTCCTGTCATCCCTTCATTTTTCTTCTGTCTGTGTGGTCTTCTGCACGTGCACACACCCACACTCACACCACACAAACACACACACACACAATCTGTGATGCTCATTGTCAATCATAAATTTCTATCTTGTGTCTCTTTTCTCCGTCTTCCTCCACCGATTCACCACACGCACTGCAACAAATAAATGTGTAAGACAGAACAATATCGCTGTATACGGAAGTCCGGGGCAGACATTTTTCTAACAATATGAACAATAATTTAATTCACTGACAGATACAGCGTTTTGCAAGAGGATCCACTCTGCACTTCTTGATAAATTCTAAGCCCCTAACCTCAAATCTCTGCACTTAATCATAATGGTGAAATATTAGTTATGATACATTTAAAGGCTGGCAGTCAACGGTTAGAGCTAAGAAAAAAAACCTGGAGTGTGTTTTTCAGGTGCCATATATCCCAGTTTTGTGAAAGGAAAATGTGAGTGTGTGTGAGAGAGGGAGAGACAATGGGAACAGATGCATTGGCTTTTTTTTTTTAAATCCTCCGCGGGTTGGGCTGGGGTCGTTGGGTGCAGGTCTTAAAGATCACTTGTAAAGCAGCATCATCATCAGTTTTGTTGTCACTGAGAGTTTGGCAACGTCTCAACCAGATGCCACAATTCTTAATCTCATGTCTATTAGAAACAATATAATAACGTGGGATTTCTGAGTCCATGTTCTCAGCTGCACAAAACACACTGGCTGTGTATCTGATCCTTTTTGAGAATGCAATTCTCGATATTGCATATTGTTACCTATGAAAAAAAAGGACATACTGTCATTACTGCCTATTTGGCAGATATCTGATTGCGTTGTAACGCATGCTGTGGTCATAAAATGAGCTTGTTTGGTTTTTTCATTGCTTATGAAAATCTTATAAATGTTAGAATGGCCCAAGCAGTGGGTCACCTGTCTGAGTCTGGTCTGCTTGATGTTTCTTCCTCATAAACACCAGACAGAGTTTTTTTCTTACCACTGTTGCCTGTGCGGTTGCTCAGGGGGTTCGGTAAGGTTTGACCTTACCCATGTGAAGCACCTTGAGGCAGTGTTGTTGTGATTGGGCACTATATAAATAAATATAACTGAACTGAATTGTTAACACATGTATACGGGTGATTCTTAGACTACGGGCACTTTTATGTCCCTTGATCATATTTTATGAAAAAAAAGAAAAAAGGGGAAATTTCACACGTTTATAGTTATCTTTACAATGAAAGTGTTTTAAGAAATTTGTCCTAGTAGTCTATGATGACTTTTTCACCTTTTTTCAGCATCATTATATGCAAATATTGCCGTTTTGTGCTTGTCCCACGCCCAGACTTATGATCTTCAATGATCAATCAACTTCAATCAACTTTTTTCTTGTATAGCGCCAAATCACAACAAACAGTTGCCCCAAGGCGCTCCACATTGCAAGGCAAGGCCATACAATAATTATGAAACACAGTCTACGTCTAAAGCAACATAACCAAGGGATGGTCCAGGGTCACCCGATCCAGCCCTAACTATAAGCCTTAGCGAAAAGGAAAGTTTTAAGCCTAATCTTAAAAGTAGAGAGGGTATCTGTCTCCCTGATCTGAATTGGGAGCTGGTTCCACAGGAGAGGAGCCTGAAAGCTGAAGGCTCTGCCTCCCATTCTACTCTTACAAACCCTAGGAACTACAAGTAAGCCCGCAGTCTGAGAGCGAAGCGCTCTAATGGGGTAATATGGTACTATGAGGTCCCTAAGATAAGATGGGACCTGATTATTCAAAACCTTATAAGTAAGAAGAAGAATTTTAAATTCTATTCTAGCATTAACAGGAAGCCAATGAAGGGAGGCCAACACGGGTGAGATATGCTCTCACTGCTAGTCCCCGTCAGTACTCTAGCTGCAGCATTCTGAACCAACTGAAGGCTTTTTAGGGAACTTTTAGGACAACCTGATAATAATGAATTACAATAGTCCAGCCTAGAGGAAACAAATGCATGAATTAGTTTTTCAGCATCACTCTGAGACAAGACCTTTCTGATTTTAGAGATATTGCGTAAATGCAAAAAGGCAGTCCTACATATTTGTTTAATATGCGCTTTGAATGACATATCCTGATCAAAAATAACTCCAAGATTTCTCACAGTATTACTAGAGATCAGGGAAATGCCATCCAGAGTAACGATCTGGTTAGACACCATGCTTCTAAGATTTGTGGGGCCAAGTACAATAACTTCAGTTTTATCTGAGTTTAAAAGCAGGAAATTAGAGGTCATCCATGTCTTTATGTCTGTAAGACAATCCTGCAGTTTAGCTAATTGGTGCGTATCCTCTGGCTTCATGGATAGATAAAGCTGGGTATCATCTGCGTAACAATGAAAATTTAAGCAATACCGTCTAATAATACTGCCCAAGGGAAGCATGTATAAAGTGAATAAAATTGGTCCTAGCACAGAACCTTGTGGAACTCCATAATTAACTTTAGTCTGTGAAGAAGATTCCCCATTTACATGAACAAACTGTAATCTATTAGACAAATATGATTCAAACCACCGCAGCGCAATGCCTTTAATACCTATGACATGCTCTAATCTCTGTAATAAAATTTTATGGTCAACAGTATCAAAAGCAGCACTGAGGTCCAACAGAACAAGCACAGAGATAAGTCCACTGTCCGAAGCCATAAGAAGATCATTTGTAACCTTCACTAATGCTGTTCTGTACTATGATGAATTCTAAAACCTGACTGAAACTCTTCAAATAGACCATTCCTCTGCAGGTGATCAGTTAGCTGTTTTACAACTACCCTCTCAAGAATCTTTGAGAGAAAAGGAAGGTTGGAGATTGGCCTATAATTAGCTAAGATAGCTGGGTCAAGTGATGGCTTTTTAAGTAATGGTTTAATTACTGCCACCTTAAAGGCCTGTGGTACATAACCAACTAACAAAGATAGATTGATCATATTTAAGGTTGAAGCATTAAATAATGGTAGGACTTCCTTGAGCAGCCTGGCAGGAATGGGGTCTAATAAGCATGTTGATGGTTTGGATGAAGTAACTAATGAAAATAACTCAGACAGAACAATCTGAGAGAAAGAGTCTAACCAAATACCGGCATCACTGAAAGCAGCCAAAGATAACGATACATCTTTGGGATGGTTATGAGTAATTTTTTCTCTAATAGTCAAAATTTGTTAGCAAAGAAAGTCATGAAGTCATTACTAGTTAAAGTTAATGGAATACTCAGTCAATAGAGCTCTGACTCTTTGTCAGCCTGGCTACAGTGCTGAAAAGAAACCTGGGGTTGTTCTTATTTTCTTCAATTAGTGATGAGTAGAAAGATGTCCTAGCTTCACGAAGGGCTTTCTTATAGAGCAACAAACTCTTTTTCCAGGCTAAGTGAAGATCTTCTAAATTAGTGAGACGCCATTTCCTCTCCAACTTACGGGTTATCTGCTTTAAGCTACGAGTTTGTGAGTTATACCACGGAGTCAGACACTTCTGATTTAAAGCTCTCTTTTCAGAGGAGCTACAGCATCCAAAGCTGTCTTCAATGAGGATGTAAAACTATTGACAAGATACTCTAACTCCCTTACAGAGTTTAGGTAGCTACTCTGCTCTGTGTTGGTATATGACATTAGAGAACATAAAGAAGGAATCATATCCTTAAACCTAGTTACAGCGCTTTCTGAAAGACTTCTAGTGTAATGAAACTTATTCCCCACTGCAGGGTAGTCCATCAGGGTAAATGTAAATGTTATTAAAAATGATCAGACAAAAGGGAGTTTTCAGGGAATACTGTTAAGTCTTCTATTTCCATACCATAAGTCAGAACAAGATCTAAAATATGATTAAAGTGGTGGGTGGACTCATTTACTTTTTGAGCAAAGCCGATAGAGTCTAATAATAGTTAAATGCAGTGTTGAGGCTGTCATTCTCAGCATCTGTGTGGATGTTAAAATCGCCCACTATAATTATCTTGTCTGAGCTAAGCACTAAGTCAGACAAAAGGTCTGAAAATTCACAGAGAAACTCACAGTAACGACCAGGTGGACGATAGATAATAACAAATAAAACTGGTTTTTGGGACTTCCAATTTGGATGGACAAGACTAAGAGACAAGCTTTCAAATGAATTAAAGCTCTGTCTAGGTTTTGATTAATTAATAAGCTGGAATGGAAGATTGCTGCTAATCCTCCGCCCCGGCCCGTGCTACGAGCATTCTGACAGTTAGTGTGACTCGGGGGTGTTGACTCATTTAAACTAACATATTCATCCTGCTGTAACCAAGTTTCTGTTAGGCAGAATAAATCAATACGTTGATCAATTATTATATCATTTACCAACAGGGACTTAGAAGAAAGAGACCTAATGTTTAATAGACCAATTAACTGTTTAGTCTGTGGTGCAATTGAAGGTGCTATATTATTTTTTCTTTTTGAATTTTTATGCTTAAATAGATTTTTGCTAGTTATTGGTGGTCTGGGAGCAGGCACCGTCTCTACGGGGATGGGGTAATAGGGGGATGGCGGGGGAGAGAAGCTGCAGAGAGGTGTATAAGACCACAGCTCTGCCTCCTGGTCCCAACGCTAGACAGTCACAGTTTGGAGGATCCCAAAAAATTGGCCAGATTTCTAGAAATGAGAGCTGCTCCCTCTAAAGTGGGATGGATGCCGTCTCTCCTAACAAGACCAGGTTTTCCCCAGAAGCTTTGCCAATTATCAATGAAGCCCACCTCATTTTTTGGACACCACTCAGACAGCCAGCAATTCAAGGAGAACATGCGGCTAAACATGTCACTCCCGGTCTGATTGGGGAGGGGCCCAGAGAAAACAACAGAGTCCGACATTGTTTTGCAAAGTTACACACCGATTCAATGTTAATTTTAGTGACCTCCGATTGGCGTAACCGAGTGTCATTACTGCCGACGTGAATTACAATCTTACCAAATTTACGCTTAGCCTTAGCCAGCAATTTCAAATGTCCTTCGATGTCGCAGTAGTCTTATGCATTGTTTGTGGTATTGTAGAAAAGCACAGGAGTTTTGGCAGGTATATATATCAATCCCTTATATCTGCTACTTGACATACCTGATTTGTCCATCACTGACAAATTTAAAAGAAAACTTCATCAAACACTTTCTGTGTTAGTAAATGTATTCTCCTAAATTGGATAATGGATAGAGTTCCATCCAAATACTCGAATATGTTGCTTTGGACTATCTGACATGTAAGAAACACAGCAAAAATGTTTTTCCTAAAATATGGGAACCCTTTTTGTCATATATTGATTTTAATATTTCTACCATTCTTGCAAGTGGGTTATCATAGCTGTGAATGCTTTGCCTCGTAAAGAACACCCTGTCATGCATGGCAGGGTACACTTGATTTATTTTACGTTGTTATTTTTGTTCACTATAGGATGATTACCTACTTTCTCGTCTGTATAAATGTAAAATTTTTTATTTAATTTTAAATTTGAAAATTTAATAAATATATTCTAAAACAAACAAACAAACTAATTCAGTCTGATTATCATCTGTCCAGGTCTTTGATGTCTTTGTTTTATGACTTTTATTTTCATTTATGTGTACACACAATAATTACATTACACTGTCTGCTCGCGTAAGTCTGCAAACAGAGTTTCATTTCATGATGAAAAGAACCAGTGTTCTGTATTTTCAGTCTGTGGTATTTTTTAAGAATTCATTGTGGAACCATGTTAGTTTATAGTTGGAACCAAATAACAATTCTTATTTTTTAGTGGGACCATGTTAGTTTATAGTTATAACCAAATACATTTTATTTTTTTAAGAATTGGTTGTGAGACCATGTTAGTTAATAGTTATAACCAAATACATTTTATTTTTTAAGAATTGGTTGTGAGACCGTGTTAGTTTATAGTTATAACCAAATACATTTTATTTTTTAAGAATTGGTTGTGGGACCGTGTTAGTTTATAGTTATAACCAGATACATTTTATTTTTTAAGAATTCGTTGCAGGGGTGGTGGCCAAGTGGTTAATGCGCTTGGTTTCAGTGCAGAAGGTTCCGGGTTCAAATCCCACCCCTGCCACATTTCTCCATGTAATGTGGAGTTGCGTCAGGAAGGGCATCCGGCGTAAAACCTGTGCCAATTCAACATGCAGATCCCCTTGGACTTGCTGTGGCGACCCCGAGTGCAAACAAGGGCAGCCGAAGGGACTTACTTACGTTGTGGGACCATGTTAGTTAAAAGCTGTAACCAAATACATTTTATTTTTAAGAATTCGTTGTGGGTCTGTGTTCGTTAATAGTTAGAACCAAATACATTTTATGTTTTAAAAATTCGTTGTGGGGCCGTGTTAGTTTATCGTTGGACGCAAATACATTTTATTTTTTAAGAATTCGTTGTGGGTCTGTGTTAGTTGATAGTTATAACCAAATACATTTTATTTTTTAAGAATTCGTTGTGGGTCCGTGTTAGTTGATAGTTATAACCAGATACATTTTTTTTTTAAGAATTCGTTGTGGGACCATGTTAGTTAATAGCTGTAACCAAATACATTTTATTTTTTAAGAATTCGTTGTGGGTCTGTGTTCGTTAATAGTTAGAACCAAATACATTTTATGTTTTAAGAATTCGTTGTGGGTCTGTGTTAGTTGATAGAACCAATCATTTTATTTTTTAAAGAAATCATTGTGGGTCCGTATTAGTTGATAGTTATAACCAAATACATTTTATTTTTTAAGAATTCATTGTGGGACCATGTTAGTTAATAGTTAGAACCAAACATTTTTTTTATTTTTTTAAGAATTCGTTGTGGGTCTGTGTTAGTTGCTAGTTATAACCAAATACATTTTATTTTTTAAGAATTCGTTGTGGGTCCGTGTTAGTTGATAGTTATAACCAAATACATTTTACTTTTTAAGAATTCGTTGTGGGTCCGTGTTAGTTAATAGTTAGAACCAAATACAGTTTATTTTTTAAGAATTCGTTGGGTCCGTGTTAGTTGACAGTTATAACCAAATACATTTAATTTTTTAAGAATTCGTTGTGGGACCCTGTTAGTTAATAGTTAGAACTAAATACAGTTTATTTTTTAAGAATTCGTTGTGTTCGTGTTAGTTGACAGTTATAACCAAATACATTTAATTTTTTAAGAATTCGTTGTGGGACCCTGTTAGTTAATAGTTAGAACTAAATACAGTTTATTTTTTAAGAATTCGTTGTGTTCGTGTTAGTTGATAGAACCAATCATTTTATTTTTTAAAGAATTCGTTGTGGGTCCGTATTAGTTGACAGTTATAACCAAATACATTTTATTTTTTAAGAATTCATTGTGGGACCATGTTAGTTAATAGTTAGAACCAAACATTTTTTTTTTTTTTTTAAGAATTCGTTGTGGGTCTGTGTTAGTTGCTAGTTATAACCAAATACATTTTATTTTTAAGAATTCGTTGTGGGTCCGTGTTTGTTGATAGTTATAACCAAATACATTTTACTTTTTAAGAATTCGTTGTGGGTCCGTGTTAGTTAATAGTTAGAACCAAATACAGTTTATTTTTTAAGAATTCGTTGGGTCCGTGTTAGTTGACAGTTATAACCAAATACATTTAATTTTTTAAGAATTCGTTGTGGGACCCTGTTAGTTAATAGTTAGAACTAAATACAGTTTATTTTTTAAGAATTCGTTGTGGGACCCTGTTAGTTAATAGTTAGAACCAAACACAATTTATCTTGTTGTTCATATTATAACTGAAATCAACTGAACATGACACCACAGAGCAAACTGTAAGAACACCAAGAGAATTAAATCTAGTCTACAGCCTCCTACATGCCTTCTGGCCATCTTCAGCCTCCTGCCTGGCTGCATCCACAGCATCCTTCTCCTGATAAATGTTTGCTCACTTTGTCTCCAAATTATCCTACCTGTGCTGTCCCTCTGATAAGTTCTTTCCTAAACCTGTTCATCTTCATTTATTGTGGACAGCTCCACACCGCTGAACAATAATTCTACAGGGCCATCTGTGTGAACACAGCACGAGTGAAATCAGTAACGTGGCTTTCAGGGTATGTAAATATTATATTCAATCTTTTGCCCCGTTTCACTGGCCTGAGACCTACGTAAGACCTACAAGATCATGACATTCTGTCAACTCTCACAAGTCCCGGCTGGTCTCTGTTGTGATCTGTTATTTGCATTTCCACCAAGGTTGCACTGCGACTGAACTGTGCGAGTGAAAAATACGTTGATATCTGCGATCATTGATGCAACCCCATGCAGAGTCTATTGAGAGTCTATTATGATCCACAGGATCAAGTTGAGAGAGTTGAGACGTGAGAGTTTGTCAAAACTGATTATGAGACCCGTATATCTGTTAACTGGTCACACAACTTGTACGAGTGTTTAAACAGTTCAATACACTCGCACACCTGTTGGAGACTGATGAGTGATGGCGACCAACAGGGATCTTTGTTCCAACCATAGAGACCCCACTGTGAACCAGCCTGCTGCCCCAGTGGGAGTCAGTGAGAGTGACAGTGAGCAGTGGCCATTTTTTTATCCTAACTCGTTCGTGCGCTCGGCGTAAACAGGGTGTTAATGAGATATATTTTTTTTTCATCAATACACTGCGGGTTACAAAGAGGCCAAGATGTTGATCTCAAAATACAAGAATTTGACTTGAAAGCCAAATTAAAGCCATATTACATTTGTAAACATAAAGTAGCCCGGCCTGACAGTGTGTGCTGGGCTGGTGTAAGTCCTTTTTAGAGATACCTTTGTATACTGGCATAGTTCCACCTTAGAATTGGAATATAATATATAAGATATACCTTACTGAATTTTCATGAAGTGGATATTAACTGGACACAGGTGGAGTGACTTTCAGGCCGCTACGCATCAGTGCCTGACATTACGTAATATTTCATTATTTACAACTGGTGTTGAGACTGGACACATGCATATTGTTTGGCCCGTACATTAGTGGAAAAGGCCCATTGTTTTTCTAATGAGTGGAATTTTGGCCATTTAGCATTTTCACCAAGGAACATCCCTGCCCCCTAATTTCACTAGTACAGATCACAACATCATCTGCAAACATCCACTCACCTCCACTGTAAAAAACCGTCCATCATTCCCACCAAACACCTCACAGGTCACACTGTCCTCACTTATATCCTGCACCACATCCACATAGTTCTCTGTGGATGTGCCGCTCCAGATTCCTCCTAAATAAAACCCACAACTCGTTTCTTGGCTCCTTATTATAAGTTTTTTCTCGATGCACAACCACACAAAGTAGCTACTTCTGGCTATTCTTTGTACTTCATCAAAACTCTTCAAGCAAACATTACTTTTATTCCTAAAATCTGTACTAGTGCACGTCTCCTTGATTCCTCCTGCATCATCTCACTTTCCAAGATTGTGGTCTTGCTAAAAACTCCACTGACATCTTTAGTGACTCTTTTTATTATCGTGATTTTTTTTTTGTTACTTCTCAGTCTTCTTATATGCTTTTTCACCCCCAAATACTTTTTACATATAAGAACGATAAGAAAATCTTATTATTAAAATCACATTACTTAGAAGACAAACAGAAGCAGAACTCAAACAAACCGTCCAATGAAGTCGTCTCTTCTCGCGGTGTCTCTGTCCCAGACTGTGATCTCTAAGACTCCCCCCATATCCTGATAGAGGTGAAGGTCAAACTGTTCCCTCCACTGGGGATTCAGAGTCTTTGGTACAGTCTGCAAATACATACACATACACGCGCACCCACAGGGAGGGGGAGCAGAAACACACAGACAGGTTACAAAAATAAAATGTAGTCACAAAAATTCTGTCTAATCCTTCAATTTAATATTTTATACTATGAATGCAATGTATGCTTTAATACGACTCAAATATCTTCTTTAGTTATATGAGCCTTACATTTAACATTCATATTTGTACTACAAACCCTCAGACGAGTTACTCAGGGTGTTGATAAAAACTGGCAATAACATTCCAACTACACCAGATGGCGCCACCATCATTAGAAGATGCTGCTGAGGCACACTGTTCACTCTAATTACCATGGCAACTGGAAGTCCTTCCATGGTAACCACAAGTCACCGCTAAGATAATCTTGAGATGGAGGTTCGAGCTCTTATGTCAAGACTTTACTGAAGTAAATTAACAAAACATAAATGTGTCACATGTCTACAGATAGAAAGTCTAATTGAAAGCTACCAGCCATCACACCACAACTCCACCTGGACTTTTAAACAGCCAAAATCTTTAAATATAAATTATTTATAGCCTAAATCTTTCCATATGTTGACCTGTTCAAAGTTGTAACAGCAAAACAACAAACATGAATTATGAATATTAACATACCTTGCTCCTGTATTTCTGATGTCCCAGTCTGAACTTCACATATGGGTCACTGAGACCATTGGGATCCATAGGAAGGAGGTTCCGACCTTCAATTAGAGCAATGCTGACAATCCCGCGCCAAAGCTGGGCTTTCCCGTGCAGCTCTGAGAGACGCTGTGACTGCTGCTGCTGGTCAACATGTCCACACATACACACGGTATGTATCATAGAGAGAAGAACAGCACCAACAAACCAATCAATGCTGACAGATCTCATTCCACCACATTGGAAAGGTCAGGATAAAACCTCTGTGATACACCAGTATGATAATTAATAACAACATTCATCAAAATTTTATTTACACCGTGCTTCTAGATTATAAACCATGCTTTTTATTAAGCTTGGTTGGCTGGTCCTGCAACCTATATGTTGCAAAATACTGCATTATCATTGATGGCCACAAGACGACATTGTCTACATGCACGAGAAGCTGCTCCTGTATATGAAAGAGGTACTGTTTGATGCACACTTCAGAGCAAATGTGCCAGTACTGCGCTGTTAAGCTAGATGCAAACAATCATAAAATGAGAAGAAAATCGCAATGATGAGGACATGCTAGGTGTTGGAGAACAAGAGAAATCAAAAAATCATGTTCTCAAACTGAAAGACACCCCCCCCCCCCCCACACACACACACAACAAAAGAGAGGAAATTAATTTCAGAAAACTCAGCACTGCACTTAGCACTGCACTTATTTGCACTTTGTGGGACAACCACAGCTAAATGGACAACGTTTTAAAAATGTATCATAAATTAAACATTTTATTTACATTTAGTGAGGTAAATGTACACACAGAGCTCCTTCACATTTTCGACTGTTCAGTGGCTACAACAAGCAGCTTACTCAGGTTCTTTGTGCCTCATACAACATTAATTAGCCCATTAGCGTCCACTCGCAGTGTGGTGTTTGCATTCTAAATAATGTGACGATTAATTTAGCTTCTTGCTGCATGAAGGAGTAGTGCCAAAATTAAATACAACTTCTAGACCGATGTGACCTATCGGTTCTTTCCTCTAACATAAAATAAAAAAAGTTCAAAAGAAATAGGATACCCAAAACAGTCACAAAACAAATATATTACAAAAAACAAAAACAAAATTAAATGAAAGACATCAGACAGATGTGTAGCCTGCAAGCACACACGTGTTTTCAAACTAAAGTGACGTCATGATGACATACATATACCACATAATGGAAAATGTCTGTGGATATGTGTTTATCTAGTGATTGAATGGCACTGCAAGTTTTTTCATCTTGTAATACAGTGGGGAAAGTAAGTATTTGACCCTCTGTCAGTTTTGCAGGTTTTCCCACCTACAAAGAATGTAGATGTCTGTAATTTTTATCGTAGGTACACTTCAACTGTGAGAGACAGAATCTAAAAAAAAAAAAAAAAAATCCAGAAAATCACATTGTATGATTTTTAAATAATTAATTTGCATTTTATTGCATGAAACAATTATTTGATCCCCTACCAACCAGCAAGAATTCTGGCTCTCACAGACCTGTTAATTTTTCTTTAAGAAGCCCTCTTATTCTGCACTCTTTACCTGTATTAATTGCACCTGTTTGAACTTGTTACCTGTATAAAAAACCCTGTTCACACACTCAATCAATCACACTCCAACCTGTCCACCATAGCGAAGACCAAAGAGCTGTCTAAGGATGCCAGGGACAAAACTGTAGACCTGCACAAGGCTGGGATGGACTACAGGACAACAGGCAAGCAGCTTGGTAGAAGACAACAACTGTTATGATTATTTATTAGAAAGTGGAAGAAACACAAGATGACTGTCAATCTCCCTCGGTCTGGGATTCCATGCAAGATCTCACTTTGTGGGGTAAGGATGATTCTGAGAAAAATCAGAACTACACAAGAGGACCTGGTCAATGACCTGAAGAGAGCTGGGACCACAGTCACAAACATTACATTAGTAACACATGATGCTGTCATGGTTTAAAATCCTGCAGGGCAGCAAGGTCCCCCTGCTCAAGCCAACACATGTCCAGGCCCATTTGAAGTTCACCAGTGACCATCTGGATGATCCAGAGGAGGCATGGGAGAAGGTCATGTGGTCAGATGAGACCAGAATAGAGCTTTTTGGAATCAACTCCACTTACCATGTTTAGAGGATGAGAACAACCCCAAGAAAACCATCCCAACCGTGAAGTATGGGGTGGAAACATCATACTCTGGGGGTGCTTTTCTGCAAAGGGGACAGGACGACTGCACCGTATTGAAGGGAGGATGGATGGGGTCATGTATTGCGAGATTTTGGCAAACAACCGCCTTCCCTCATTAAGAGCATTGAAGATGGGTCATGGCTGGGTCTTCCAGCATGACAATGATCCCAAACACACAGCCAGAGCAACTAAGGAGGGGCTCCGTAAGAAGCATTTCAAGGTCCTGGAGTGGCCTGGCCAGTCTCCAGACCTGAACTCAATAGAAAATCTTTGGAGGGAGCTGAAACTCCAAACCTGAAAGATTTGGAGAAGATCTGTATGGAGGAGTGGACCAAAATCCCTGCTGCAGTCTGTGAAAACTTGTTCAAGAACTACAGGAAACGTCTGACCTCTGTAATGGCATGTTTCTGTACCAGTTGTTAAGCTCTGTTTTTCTAGGGGATCAAACTTATTTCATGTGAGTAATTATTTAAAAATCATACAATGTGATTTTCTGGATTTTTTTTTTTTTAGATTCTGTCTCTCACAGTTGAAGTGTACCTACAATAAAAATTACAGACCTCTCCATTCTTTGTAGTTGGGAAAACCTGCAAAACTGACAGGAGGTCAAATACTTATTTTCCCCACTGTAACTGTCACTCTAGCGAGGCTCTGGTGACACTAAAAGTTACCATTTTTCCTCAATTCTCTATTACTGCTGTCACATCATCTCTTATGTTTACCAACCACTCCATCTCTGACTCTCACAAGATTTAAAAGTTTTTTCAAAACACTTGTTTCCATTTAAGCATGTTTTTTTTTTTTATTTGCTCGTTCAAATTGTGTAATTTGGAGGATGACAGATACCCGGCACGTGTGCAGTCTGAAATGGGTAAAATAACAGAGAAGGTGAGCGTGCAGTGAGGGCAGCAAAAATAAAAGTGACACACAAAAACGCATATGAGATGAACATCAAGCGAGCTCCTGCAGCACAAACAGAAACAATGAGGTCGGATACAACACAGATGGTGATGTTTGTCATTTACCTGAGTGGAGCGTTTCCAGGACCTCCTGAGCAGCATGGTCTGAATATACATCACAACACATCATTTCAACAGACTCTACCATCTAAAGTATTTCATTGTTTTTCTTCTAGGTTCTTTCAGCTTCTCCATATTTGCTTGGGAGTACAACTTCACATTACATGGAGAACAGATACAGACTGTCTTTATCCGGGAAACTTCTGTTTTGGAACCATGTGCATGAAGCACCTGGCCACCAATGCCGTTTCAGGTTCAGTTATTTTGGAAATTTTACTCAATATTCAGATTGCACAAAATTGCAGCCAGTGCACTCTGTCCACACCTGATCCCATCAGATCTCAGAATTTAAGCAGAGTCATACTTGGCTGGAAGATCGCTTGGGAAGGCCAGAGGCTGTACACCGTTTCACCAATTGGAGTTGAGTAACGAAGGGCACACACACACACACACACACTGGGCATCTACCTAATCCTCATGATGTCTAATGGATCAACTGGCGCCCTCGAGCAACAAGAGCAAGCTAAAAGCAAATATATATCATTTCTTATTTTTAATTTTGTACTTAAACTTCAAGGGTGCCAGTAATTCTAACCAGGACAGTACTGCAGGTTTTTATAAAGCGGTTGGGAAAGTTACTGGACAGACACATTCTGAACTACAAGGAGCTAAATGACCTCTAGAAGTTTGGGACCAGAGCTAGAGAGTAATGAATGAACTTTTTGCCATGATTATTCATGAATTATTAAATACAAGTGTGTCTGTTAACTTACTGTTGAAGAAAACCTCAGTATAATGGGTTTGAATTTAAAATACAACTCTGAATCTAAAACAATAAATTCAGATCTAAAAATACAAGTGGCATATACTGTATTCAAGATGTCAAATATCAGAAGTTCAAATTCAAATGGTCACGTTCAGTTAAAAAGTAATCACCTTTTTAAAAAAAAATCATTATTGTTTACTGACAGTAATATCTTTGTTCAGATGTCTGTATTTTATAAGATTCCATCTTGCAAACGTTCACGGAGGCTGTGTCAGTACTACAACTACACCTTATGTTTTTCTTGTATTAATTTTTTTTATATCTACCAGCGATGTTATATTTTCAAATCTTTTTTGGTTTCTCTGCCTTTCATCAACATCTCGCAAAAACCTACCAGGCCTATTTGAATGGAAGTTGGGGAAGGGGTGGAGCTTGGGCCAAGAAGGACCCCGATACAGTGGCTCCGGTTCAGGGGTGGAACCAGCATTTTATTTTTTCCACTTTAACAATGTGAGACTTGGGAGCTTTATTTTACTCATCATTTTCATGAAATATTACTGTACATGAATGTTTTTGAAAAAGCTAGACGTCTTTGAGCAAACTCTCAAAATGATTCCGCTCTGCCACACCTGTTCATTTCATACATTATATACCGCTGCGAGTAAATACTTTGTAATGAAAATACCAGAGTTAACAAACTGGTAAATCTTTGTACTGAAGAGCCCAGCGGGTCTGCTTCAGCGGTGGGAGCTAATTTTATTATTATTATTAATTAATTTTTTGGCATACGATCTTTTCCGGTAATTTTGAAAACCATTAACAGACCAATCAGATCTCAATGAATTTTGTTTCACTAAATTAAAGTCCACTAATACATTTATAAATAAAGCTTAATGTTGATTAACATTTGCAAACCCTAAAGCCATAATGTTGGACATTTTATTGATAAATTTCAGAGTCAGAGAACAGAATTTTTTGTAATGTTTGTGTGTGTGCACGTTATTTTTTGTATTTATTGTATTTTTTTTTTTGTCATTCTCTGCTCTTACCGCAGTTCTTTCCTGTTGTGGTGCTCAGCTGTGCAGCCAACAGTGTTTCCCTATGAAAACTTACACAGCATTGCAAACAAGCTTAATATTGTTTTTTTTAAATATATGCAACTTGAATATTTAGATTGCAAGTTGTGACTTTAAATTTGGTGGCTATTAGTCTGGTAATTCCATTATATCCTGAATAAAACATCAATGAGACAGGCTGCAATTTTTATTTCACTCTGGAAAAATCAAACACAAACTATGTTTGTGTGAGCAGAAATTAGGCTGAATTAAATGAAAATATTAACAGTAATTGTGAAGGGATATAAACTCCTTTGAAGTAAATGCAAAAAAAGAAGTTAAGATTGAATCTAAAATTATAAACTTACAAAAAAAAAATGTTCATCTGAGGTGGTGCTCCAAGATTAGGCAGCCAAAAAGTAAAGACTAAAAGCTGCACAAAAACAACCCAATAGGAAAGTCTTCCTGCATGAAGGTGAATCTGTCTATCAGATGGCAATAAACTAATTTGCTCTCTGCTGCAGGTGATAAGGGAAAGTCTGCAGGATGGGCTAAAAAGGTTCAGCCAGGGATCATCTGTAATGGGAAAACAACACGAGCAGACTCACTTTGTTTACGTACGACTTCCATCGATACAGCTTTACCTCTCTGTGCTGCAGGAAACACAAACGCACCACAAAGCAGGACGTCACGCTGCACCAGCAACTTCAACTAATACTGTTATCATCAGCAGCAGCTGGGTGCAAATACGGGGGGCAGAACATATTGGGGTTTTTTTTTACCTCCATCCTCTGACAGAGGAGGGCGGCGCTCACGTTATCACCCTGTTTGAGGACACTGATTACTCAAAATGTATATGCAGAGATGGTGTGCATTAAATATCAGCAGATCTTTGTCAGAGTGTTTCCTTTCAAATTATTCTCAAAGAGGCATCAGGCGGCGACATCTAGAGCAGACTGACCCCTAGTGGTCCATCAGTATACTGGCAAAATATCACATAAAATTCGTATCATATTCCGATATAAATTCTGTTTCTCAAATGGTTTAAAAATGACTCCAAAGCCTCTTTGATAGGAGCATATATGTGCATGAATAAATAAAGCTATTTGTAAAGTTGGCAATAGGTTGTAATTTGTAATGTACAATTAGAGTGGTAAGCAGACCTGTGGTTTTGGATATTTGGGGAATTAGGTGGTCCACAAGATTTGCTCTTATTACCTCCACCAACTACGTTGGGTGGCATTTTTGTTTTCGCCCCTGTTTGTTTGTTTGTCTGTTTGTTGCTTGTGAACAGGCTGGAGCCCACAATATTTCATATACCATTATGAAGTGTGTACTGAAGAATCATATCCTCACAGGCAACAACTGATTAAATTTTCAAGGTCATAGGCCAAAGTCAAGAAAAATATTGGAAACGTCCCTATCTTTAACATCAAACAAATTTTCAAAAATTCATAACTCTGTCAAAGAAGATCAAATTTCTTTCATATTTGACAGCATTATGTAGGATGGTATCCTTTATTGACTGGCAAAGTCTGATATGGATCTGATCCACATTACATATTTTGTGGCCATTTAAATGCAACATCGAAAACCCCATTTAACCTGCATTTTACATTATATCTAAATCAAATGTGCCCCAATTATTCTCATATATCACAGTGAGGTGCAGAGTGGCACTCACTATCATGTGGCAAAGTTTGATCTGGATCTGATTCAGACTGTGGAGTTTGTGGACATTTGAACTTAATATTGAAAAGCCCATTTGGTGCACATTTCGCATTATATCTTAATCAAAAGTGCCTCAATCACTCTCATTTTTCTGTTATGGATTTACCTACACCACCAAAATTGGATGGTGAATATTCTGTTAAATAAGCAAGAAACAGGTTATAGAATAAAAGGTGAAGGAAAAATAGATACATTATATAGTGATAAAAAAGAGAGAGAGAATATGTGATCATCAGCATACCATTGACTCTCTGTGTTCCTCTATGGGACTCTCTTTTGAGGTGATGGTGACTGTCAGTTCCAGGGTGCCCAGGTCCTGTTCAGGGCATTGTTGGTCTTGTAGCACCAAAGTAACGGGTATCTTCCTGCACACACACGGGTATCACAGGCATGTATACATACAGCAGCATCCATGTTTGTTGGCTTTTCAGATGACAGAATTTACTTCAAGGCTGAAAAGAGGATTTAATGTTTATCACTGTTAATCCCCGCTAGCGTAAGAGGTCAATACACTGAGAGGTCTGACCTGATGTGGTTGAGGTGGGTACCTGCGAATTATAAGTTAACCCCTGGGTCAGGCGGGTTGTTGTGAAAGTGTAGGGACACGGACCCACAACAGGGGGTGCAAATGAACAGACAATGGAATAAGCCAAAATATAACAATTTAATGTTGTGAATGTGCACAACAGAGCAACAGACAACACAATTGGGATCAACAGTCAATAAGTCACGGTGACGTGTGGGCAGGCTTGAGGATAGAAGACGCCCGTCCAGGAAAGAGCCGGATCCCACACGCTTTCCACTGCCACTGGATCTGAAGCACCCCGGAGTCATCAAGCGCTGGGTCCCCAGGTGGCCACTGCCTCCGGCTGTCAGATCGGGTACTGCTGGCAGGAAGAACAGACAGGTGATGGTGGGTGCGTGAACACCCAGCAAACAGTCAGAACGGGGGGGAAACACCTCCACCTCTCAATCACAGTCACACAGGAACCAAAACGTGCAGCGTCTGAAAGACTACTTATCGAGGAGCGAAGACGTCGCCTCCTCCCAGCTTCCAGCTGCTGACCTGTCAAACAGGTACGTCTGCAAATGTTCAGAAATTGTATGACACCAAAACCACGGTTGAGTGTTTACCTGATAGGTAGACGATTTCTCGGCAGTGAGGTGAAGATGCTGCCCGGCTTTTATGGAGATGTGGATAGGTGATGATGAGTGACAGCTGGTGCTTGTTGATGAGTGACAGCTGCCACTCCCGGTTGCTCCAGCGCCCTCTCGTGCCTGAAGCCCGCACTTCAGGCAGGGCGCCCTCTGGTGGTGGGTCAGCAGTACCTCCTCTTCAGCGGCCCACACAACAGGACCCCCCCTCAACAGGCGCCTCCTGGCGCCCGACCAGGTTTGTCCGGGTGACGCCGGTAGAAGTCGGCCAGGAGGGCCGGGTCCAGGATGAAGCTCCTCTTCACCCAGAAGCGTGCTTCGGGTCCATAACCCTCCCAGTCCACCAGATACTGGAACCCCCGGCCCTTTCGACGGACATCCAGGAGCCGGCGTACTGTCCACGCGGGCTCCCCGTCGATGATCCGGGCAGGAGGCGGCGCCGGTCCGGGGGTGCAGAGGGATGAGGTGTGGGGAGGCTTGATCCGGGAGACATGGAAGACAGGATGTATCCGCAGTGAAGCTGGCAGCCTTAGCTTCACCGCGGCAGGGCTGAGGACCTTGATGATGGAGAAGGGGCCAATGTACCGGTCTTTCAGTTTTTGTGATTCTACCTGCAATGGAATGTCCTTCGTGATAGCCAAACCTACTGCCCCGGGCTGGTATGCAGGGGCCGGGATCGCCGGCAGAGCACCACACCCGACGGCACCTCCTCAGATGGGCCTGGACCGAGGGCATTTCATCCTCTCCCTCCACAAGCAGAAACAATGGGGGCTGGTACCCCAAACATACTTCAGATGAAACTTGGCTGTTGTGTGCGTACTCGATCCAAGCCAGATGGTTGCTCCAGGCCATCGGGTGCGCCGAGGTCACACAGCGAAGGGCCTGTTCCAATTCCTGGTTGGCCCGCTTTACCTGTCTGTTAGTCTGGGGATGGTACCCGGATGAGAGGCTCACGGTGGCCCCCAGTTCCCTACAGAAACTCCCTCCCGCCGTCCCAGGGCAACACCACCATCCTCACGAAGTGGGCCGCCTTGGAGAACCGGTCCACTATCGTGAGGATGGTGGTGTTGCCCTGGGACGGCGGGAGGCCGTGACGAAGTCCAGGCCGATGTGGGACCAGGGGCGGTGAGACACAGGTAACGGCTGGAGGAGTCCCTGTGCCCGTTGGTGGTCAGCCTTTCCCCTGGCGCAGGTGGTGCAGGCCTGGACGTACTCCCGGACGTCGGCTTCCATAGACGCCCACCAGAAGCGCTGCCGGACCACTGCCACGGTTCTTCGCACCCCTGGATGACAGGAGAGCTTGGAACCATGACAGAAGTCGAGGACTGCAGCTCTGGCCTCTGGTGGGACGTACAGTCTGTCTTTGGGTTCCGGGTTCCGAGCCAGGGCCTCCCGGACGGTCTTCTCCACGTCCAGTGAGGGCCAGCCACGATAGTGGACTCGGGGATGATGGGGTTCCGGTGGATCTGACAGCTCGACCTTGACTTGCTCTTCATGGACCCGGGACAGGGCGTCAGATCGCTGGTTTTTTGGTTCCCGGGGCGGTAGGTGATCGGAAGTCAAAACGCTGGAAGAACAGTGACCAGCGGGCTTGCCTGGGGTTCAGACGCTTGGCGGTCCGGATGTATTCCAGGTTTCGATGGTCCGTGGAAAACCGTGAAGGGCACCGTAGCTCCCTCCAAAAGGTGTCTCCACTCCTCAAGGCCTCTTTCACCGCTAGGAGTTCCCGATTGCCAATGTCGTAGTTTCCACTCTGCCGGGGTCAACCTACGGGAAAAATAGGCACAAGGAGGAGAACCTTATCGGACTCTCCGCTCTGGGACAGCACAGCTCCTATCCCTGAGTCAGAGGCATCCACTTTGACTACAAACTGGCGATTGGGATCGGGCTGCACCAGAACGGGTGCAGACGAGAAACCGACGTTTCAACTCCTTAAACGCGGCTTCGCACCGATCCAACCAGGTGAAGGGGACTTTAGTGGAGGTTAGGGCCATCAGGGGGCTAACTACCTGGCTATAGCCTTAATAAACCTCCGGTAGAAATTCGCAAAGCCGAGGAACTGTTGCAGCTTCCTACGCTTGTCGGTTGGGGCCAATCTCTCACTGCCGCTACCTTGGCTGGATCAGGTGCGACAGAGTTGGAGGAGATGATGAACCCCAGGAAGGACAAAGAAGTACAGTGGAACTCGCACTTCTCGCCCTTCACAAACAGCCGGTTCTCCAACAACCGCTGCAGGACCTGACGTACATGCTGCACATGAGTCTCAGGATCTCGGGGAGAAGATGAAAATATCGTCCAGGTATACGAAGATGAACCGGTGCAGGAACTCCCGCAAGACGTCATTAACCAATGCCTGGAACGTCGCGGGCGCATTGGTGAGGCGAACGGCATGACCAGGTACTCAAAAGTTACCTAACGGGGGTGTTAAATGCCGTCTTCCACTCGTCTCCTTTCCGGATCCGAACCAGGTGATACGCATTCCTAAGATCCAACTTTGTGAAGATTTGGGCTCCATGCAAGGGCAGTGAACACAGAATCTAGCAGAGGCAGCGGGTATCGATTGCGAATCGTGACTTCGTTCAGCCCTCTGTAGTCTATGCATGAACGGAGTCCACCGTCCTTTTTGCCACAAAAAGAACCCTGCACCACACGGGGGAGATGGACTTCCGGATCAACCGGCAGCTAAGGAGTCCCGAATGTAGGTCTCCATTGATTCGCGTTAAGGACGTGAGAGGTTGTACAACTGCTGGACGGGTACTCAGCGCCCGGGATCAAATCAATGGCACAATCATATGGACGGTGCGGGGGAAGAGTGAGTGCCAGGTCCTTGCTGAAGACGTCAGCAAGATCATGGTACTCCTCTGGCACCGCCGACAGATTGGGGGGGACTTTAACCTCCTCATTAGCTGTCACACTGGGTGGAACCGAAGATCCAAAACATTCCCGGTGGCAGGTGTCACTCCACTGCGTCACTACCCTAGACGGCCAATCAATCCGGGGATTGTGCTTAATCATCCATGGAAATCCCAAAATCACTCGAGAGGTAGAAGGTGTTATATAAAACACAATCTCCTCCCTGTGATTCCCAGACACCACCAAAGTCCACAGGTGGTGTCTGGTGTGTGATTAATGGGAGAAGGGTGCCATCTAGTGCCCGTACCTTCAATGGTGACGGTAGATCCACTAGAGGGAGCCCTACCTCCCTGGCCCATCTGCTGTCCAGCAGATTCCCTTCAGACCCCGTGTCCACCAGTGCTGGAGCGTGAATGGTAAGATCCCCACAAAGGATCATCACTGGGATGCGTGCTGATCTACGGGCTTTCCCCGCGTGGATGTTATGGCCCACCCTTAACCCAGTCTCTAAGGGCGGCGTTGAAGTTTAAACATTTGGGGCAGTTTCTTTGTATGTGCTCATTAGAGCCACAGAAAAAACATTCTCCGCGAGCCAGCCTCCGTGTTCTGTCATGTGATTTTACTTTAGCCCCTGCTGTGTCCATAGCTTCGTCAGCAGGGGGAGCTGTGGCTCCACGGAGCTCTCTGACTGTGGAGCGTGGGGACGGCGGCACCCTTTCGGACCCGGAAGGAAGAGGGACGGCTCGCGCCCGGCCACGCCCTTCGCCCCGCTCCCGACGGTGTTCTTCTAACCGGTTGTCTAGCCGTCTAGCCCGTCAAAATCCTGCGGCTCATCCTTAGCCCAGGTGCTTCTTCAGGACTGGAGACAGTCCGTTTACGAAGGCGGCGTGGAGTGCAACGTTATTCCAGCCGGACCTCGCAGCCGCGATGCGGGAAGTCGACTGCATACTCGGCTGCACTCCGACGTCCCTGTCTCATTGACAGCAGCACGGTCGAAGCGGTTTCGCCTCTGTTGGGATGATCAAACACCTGTTTAAACTCCCTCACAAACCCAGTATATGTGATTAGGAGCCGTGAATTTTGCTCCCAGAGCGCCGTAGCCCAGGCCCGTGCCTCTCCTCGAAGCAAATTAATAACATAAGCCACCCGGCTGGCATCAGACGCGTACATGACGGGACGTTGTGCAAAGACGAGCGAACCCTGCATTAAGAAGTCCACGCATGTCTCGACACAACCTCCGTACGGTCAGGAGGGCTTATGTATGCTTCAGGGGATGGGGGGGGGGTCGTTGAATCACCACTGGAATGTCTGTATTCAGTGCTTAGTCGGCTGGAGGAGGTGCTGCAGCAGCGCCCTGAGTGTGTGCTTCCACCTGGGCGGTGAGGGCCTCCATCCTCCGATTGAGTATAACGTTCTGCTCGGTTACCAAGTCCAACCGAGCAGTGAAGGTGATTAAGATGTGCTGCAGTTCACCTAACATGCCTCCTGCCGATGCCTGTGCACCCTGTGTTTCCACTGGCGGTTCAAACGATGGTTGATGCCCCTCGGGATCCATGACGCTGGCCGAGAAATCCTGTTGTGAAAGTGCAGGGACACGGACCCACAACAGTGGGCGCAAATGAACGGACAATGGAATAAGCCAAAATATAACAATTTAATGTTGTGAATGTGCACAACAGAGTAACAGACAACACAATTGGATCAACAGTCAATAAGTCACGGTGACGTGTGGGCAGGCTTGAGGATAGAAGACGCCTGTCCAGGAAAGAGCCAGATCCCACACGCTTTCCACTGCCACCGGATCTGAAGCACCCCGGAGTCACCAAGCGCTGGGTCCCCAGGTGGCCACTGCCTCCGGCTGTCAGATCAGGTACTGCTGGCAGGAAGAACAGACAGGTGATGGTGGGTGCGTGAACACCCAGCAAACAGTCAGAACGGGTGGGAAACACCTCCACCTCTCAATCACAGTCACACAGGAACCAAAACGTGCAGCGTCTGAAAGACTACTTATCCGAGGAGCGAAGACATCGCCTCCTCCCAGCTTCCAGCTGCTGACCAGTCAAACAGGTACGTCTGCAAATGTTCAGAAAATTGTATGACACCAAAACCACGGCTGAGTGTTTACCTGATAGGTAGACGATTTCTCGGCAGTGAGGTGAAGATGCTGCCCGGCTTTTATGGAGATGTGGATAGTGGTGATGATGAGTGACAGGTGGTGCTTGTTGAGGAGTGACAGCTGCCACTCCCAGTTGCTTTCTCGTGCCTGAAGCCCGCACTTCAGGCAGGGCGCCCTCTGGTGATGGGCCAGCAGTACCTCCTCTTCAGCGGCCCACACAACACGGGTGCTGGTAAGATTGCTTATAAAATATTATGGTTGTGGGCGTGGCAGTTTAAAAACTGGCAGAACTCCCACTAAGAAACTGTAATATGCAGGTCAGCCTGATTAACTCGCGCACACGCATGTTTCAGTCAAGTTGTGGGCCGTGAAAATTTAGACTACTGTATTAAAGTCAATTTCAATTTCACCATTTTTTGGGAGGGATCATCAATGCGGACGATTCTGGATGATGGTTTTTCTTCTTCCTCCAGTTGCTGCAGGTCAGCGATGAGGGTGGACAATTCTGTGTGGACGATTTCTGACTATTTAAAGTTATTTGATGTGACATTCCTTTTTAGATCCTTACTGCTAATTCAGACTGGTTCCCAGTCTGGTTTTTATTTATTTAACCAGGTTAGTCCCATTGAGATCAAGACCTCTTTTGCAAGGGAGACCTGGACAATTATAAATGTTCTAATTCACCAAACCTACATGTCTTTAAATGCGGGAGGAAACTGGAGAACCTGGAGGAAACCCACACAAACATGGGGAGAACATGCAAACTCCACACAGAAAGGCCACAGGTGGGAATCAATCCTATGACCGTCTTGCTGTGAGGGAACAGCGCTAACCACTAAGCCACGATGCAGCCCAATCTGAACCGGAAGTAAGGATCTAACGAGGAATGTCACATCAAAAAATTTTGAATCATCTAGAACTGTCCGCTCTGACGAAGCCCTCATTGCTGACCTGCAGGAGCCGGAGGAGGAACGAGAAGATCCCGAACCCAAGCCAGATGAAGAAACCATCACCATCCAGGTATGACTCATTGCATCAAATGGCCAAAACTACTGAAATATAGCAAGGTAAGCTGACTTATAGTTTTTTTGGTCGACCTTATTAATGCACGGTTTCAGATAACTCACAGCCTGATTTTGTGGACCCCAACTCGTGTGAGTTAATGAGGCTCAAAATTAATACACACGCCAAAGGGCATACAGCAGCTTAGATGTGATTCCTGTCATCCCTTCATTTTTCTTCTGTCTGTGTGGTCTCTGCACGTGCACACACACCACACTCACACACACACAAACACACACACACACATCCTGTGATGCATTCATTGTCAATCATAAATTTCTATCTTGTGTCTCTTTTCTCCGTCTCTTCCTCCACCGATTCACCACACGCACTGCAACAAATAAATGTGTAAGACAGAACAATATCGCTGTATACGGAAGTCCGGGGCAGACATTTTTCTAACAATATGAACAATAATTTAATTCACTGACAGATACAGCGTTTTGCACAAAGGATCCACTCTGCACTTCTTGATAAATTCTAAGCCCCTAACCTCACAAATCTCTCTGCACTTAATCATAATGGTGAAATATTAGTTATGATACATTTAAAGGCTGGCAGTCAACGGTTAGAGCTAAGAAAAAAAACCTGGAGTGTGTTTTTCAGGTGCCATATATCCCAGTTTTGTGAAAGAGAAAATGTGAGTGTGTGTGAGAGAGGGAGAGACAATGGGAACAGATGCATTGGCTTTTTTTTTTTAAATCCTCCGCGGGTTGGGCTGGGGTCGTTGGGTGCAGGTCTTAAAGATCACTTGTAAAGCAGCATCATCATCAGTTTTGTTGTCACTGAGAGTTTGGCAACGTCTCAACCAGATGCCACAATTCTTAATCTCATGTCTATTAGAAACAATATAATAACGTGGGATTTCTGAGTCCATGTTCTCAGCTGCACAAAACACACTGGCTGTGTGTATCTGATCCTTTTTGAGAATGCAATTCTCGATATTGCATATTGTTACCTATGAAAAAAAAGGACATACTGTCATTACTGCCTTATTTGGCAGATATCTGATTGCGTTGTAACGCATGCTGTGGTCATAAAATGAGCTTGTTTGGTTTTTTCATTGCTTATGAAAATCTTATAAATGTTAGAATGGCCCAAGCAGTGGGTCACCTGTCTGAGTCTGGTCTGCTTGATGTTTCTTCCTCATAAACACCAGACAGAGTTTTTTTCTTACCACTGTTGCCTGTGCGGTTGCTCAGGGGGTTCGGTAAGGTTTGACCTTACCCATGTGAAGCACCTTGAGGCAGTGTTGTTGTGATTGGGCACTATATAAATAAATATAACTGAACTGAATTGTTAACACATGTATACGGGTGATTCTTAGACTACGGGCACTTTTATGTCCCTTGATCATATTTTATGAAAAAAAAGAAAAAAGGGGAAATTTCACACGTTTATAGTTATCTTTACAATGAAAGTGTTTTAAGAAAATTTGTCCTAGTAGTCTATGATGACTTTTTCACCTTTTTTCAGCATCATTATATGCAAATATTGCCGTTTTGTGCTTGTCCCACGCCCAGACTTATGATCTTCAATGATCAATCAACTTCAATCAACTTTTTTCTTGTATAGCGCCAAATCACAACAAACAGTTGCCCCAAGGCGCTCCACATTGCAAGGCAAGGCCATACAATAATTATGAAACACAGTCTACGTCTAAGCAACATAACCAAGGGATGGTCCAGGGTCACCCGATCCAGCCCTAACTATAAGCCTTAGCGAAAAGGAAAGTTTTAAGCCTAATCTTAAAAGTAGAGAGGGTATCTGTCTCCCTGATCTGAATTGGGAGCTGGTTCCACAGGAGAGGAGCCTGAAAGCTGAAGGCTCTGCCTCCCATTCTACTCTTACAAACCCTAGGAACTACAAGTAAGCCCGCAGTCTGAGAGCGAAGCGCTCTAATGGGGTAATATGGTACTATGAGGTCCCTAAGATAAGATGGGACCTGATTATTCAAAACCTTATAAGTAAGAAGAAGAATTTTAAATTCTATTCTAGCATTAACAGGAAGCCAATGAAGGGAGGCAACACGGGTGAGATATGCTCTCTCCTGCTAGTCCCGTCAGTACTCTAGCTGCAGCATTCTGAACCAACTGAAGGCTTTTTAGGGAACTTTTAGGACAACCTGATAATAATGAATTACAATAGTCCAGCCTAGAGGAAACAAATGCATGAATTAGTTTTTCAGCATCACTCTGAGACAAGACCTTTCTGATTTTAGAGATATTGCGTAAATGCAAAAAGGCAGTCCTACATATTTGTTTAATATGCGCTTTGAATGACATATCCTGATCAAAAATAACTCCAAGATTTCTCACAGTATTACTAGAGATCAGGGAAATGCCATCCAGAGTAACGATCTGGTTAGACACCATGCTTCTAAGATTTGTGGGGCCAAGTACAATAACTTCAGTTTTATCTGAGTTTAAAAGCAGGAAATTAGAGGTCATCCATGTCTTTATGTCTGTAAGACAATCCTGCAGTTTAGCTAATGGTGCGTATCCTCTGGCTTCATGGATAGATAAAGCTGGGTATCATCTGCGTAACAATGAAAATTTAAGCAATACCGTCTAATAATACTGCCCAAGGGAAGCATGTATAAAGTGAATAAAATTGGTCCTAGCACAGAACCTTGTGGAACTCCATAATTAACTTTAGTCTGTGAAGAAGATTCCCCATTTACATGAACAAACTGTAATCTATTAGACAAATATGATTCAAACCACCGCAGCGCAATGCCTTTAATACCTATGACATGCTCTAATCTCTGTAATAAAATTTTATGGTCAACAGTATCAAAAGCAGCACTGAGGTCCAACAGAACAAGCACAGAGATAAGTCCACTGTCCGAAGCCATAAGAAGATCATTTGTAACCTTCACTAATGCTGTTTCTGTACTATGATGAATTCTAAAACCTGACTGAAACTCTTCAAATAGACCATTCCTCTGCAGGTGATCAGTTAGCTGTTTTACAACTACCCTCTCAAGAATCTTTGAGAGAAAAGGAAGGTTGGAGATTGGCCTATAATTAGCTAAGATAGCTGGGTCAAGTGATGGCTTTTTTAAGTAATGGTTTAATTACTGCCACCTTAAAGGCCTGTGGTACATAACCAACTAACAAAGATAGATTGATCATATTAAGATTGAAGCATTAAATAATGGTAGGACTTCCTTGAGCAGCCTGGCAGGAATGGGGTCTAATAAGCATGTTGATGGTTTGGATGAAGTAACTAATGAAAATAACTCAGACAGAACAATCTGAGAGAAAGAGTCTAACCAAATACCGGCATCACTGAAAGCAGCCAAAGATAACGATACATCTTTGGGATGGTTATGAGTAATTTTTTCTCTAATAGTCAAAATTTTGTTAGCAAAGAAAGTCATGAAGTCATTACTAGTTAAAGTTAATGGAATACTCAGCTCAATAGAGCTCTGACTCTTTGTCAGCCTGGCTACAGTGCTGAAAAGAAACCTGGGGTTGTTCTTATTTTCTTCAATTAGTGATGAGTAGAAAGATGTCCTAGCTTCACGAAGGGCTTTCTTATAGAGCAACAAACTCTTTTTCCAGGCTAAGTGAAGATCTTCTAAATTAGTGAGACGCCATTTCCTCTCCAACTTACGGGTTATCTGCTTTAAGCTACGAGTTTGTGAGTTATACCACGGAGTCAGACACTTCTGATTTAAAGCTCTCTTTTTCAGAGGAGCTACAGCATCCAAGCTGTCTTCAATGAGGATGTAAAACTATTGACAAGATACTCTAACTCCCTTACAGAGTTTAGGTAGCTACTCTGCTCTGTGTTGGTATATGACATTAGAGAACATAAAGAAGGAATCATATCCTTAAACCTAGTTACAGCGCTTTCTGAAAGACTTCTAGTGTAATGAAACTTATTCCCCACTGCAGGGTAGTCCATCAGGGTAAATGTAAATGTTATTAAAAAATGATCAGACAAAAGGGAGTTTTCAGGGAATACTGTTAAGTCTTCTATTTCCATACCATAAGTCAGAACAAGATCTAAAATATGATTAAAGTGGTGGGTGGACTCATTTACTTTTTGAGGCAAAGCCGATAGAGTCTAATAATAGATTAAATGCAGTGTTGAGGCTGTCATTCTCAGCATCTGTGTGGATGTTAAAATCGCCCACTATAATTATCTTGTCTGAGCTAAGCACTAAGTCAGACAAAAGGTCTGAAAATTCACAGAGAAACTCACAGTAACGACCAGGTGGACGATAGATAATAACAAATAAAACTGGTTTTTGGGACTTCCAATTTGGATGGACAAGACTAAGAGACAAGCTTTCAAATGAATTAAAGCTCTGTCTAGGTTTTTGATTAATTAATAAGCTGGAATGGAAGATTGCTGCTAATCCTCCGCCCCGGCCCGTGCTACGAGCATTCTGACAGTTAGTGTGACTCGGGGGTGTTGACTCATTTAAACTAACATATTCATCCTGCTGTAACCAAGTTTCTGTTAGGCAGAATAAATCAATACGTTGATCAATTATTATATCATTACCAACAGGGACTTAGAAGAAAGAGACCTAATGTTTAATAGACCACATTTAACTGTTTTAGTCTGTGGTGCAATTGAAGGTGCTATATTATTTTTTCTTTTTGAATTTTTATGCTTAAATAGATTTTGCTAGTTATTGGTGGTCTGGGAGCAGGCACCGTCTCTACGGGGATGGGGTAATAGGGGGATGGCAGGGGGGAGAGAAGCTGCAGAGAGGTGTATAAGACCACAGCTCTGCCTCCTGGTCCCAACGCTAGACAGTCACAGTTTGGAGGATCCCAAAAAATTGGCCAGATTTCTAGAAATGAGAGCTGCTCCCTCTAAAGTGGGATGGATGCCGTCTCTCCTAACAAGACCAGGTTTTCCCCAGAAGCTTTGCCAATTATCAATGAAGCCCACCTCATTTTTTTGGACACCACTCAGACAGCCAGCAATTCAAGGAGAACATGCGGCTAAACATGTCACTCCCGGTCTGATTGGGGAGGGGCCCAGAGAAAACAACAGAGTCCGACATTGTTTTTGCAAAGTTACACACCGATTCAATGTTAATTTTAGTGAACCTCCGATTGGCGTAACCGAGTGTCATTACTGCCGACGTGAATTACAATCTTACCAAATTTACGCTTAGCCTTAGCCAGCAATTTCAAATGTCCTTCGATGTCGCCTGCTCTGGCCCCCGGAAGACAATTGACAATGGTTGCTGGTGTCGCTAACTTCACATTTCTCAAAACAGAGTCGCCAATAACCAGAGTTTGATCCTCGGCGAGTGTATCGTCGAGTGGGGAAAAACGGTTAGAGATGTGAACGGGTTGACGGTGTACACGGGGCTTCTGTTTAGGGCTACGCTTCCTCCTCACAGTCACCCAGTCAGCCTGCCTTCCCGACTGCATGGGGTCTGCCAGGGGGGAACTAACGGCGGCTAAGCTACCTTGGTCCGCACCGACTACAGGGGCCTGGCTAGCTGTAGAATTTTCCACGGTGCGGAGCCGAGCCTCCAATTCGCCCAGCCTGGCCTCCAAAGCTACGAATAAGCTGCACTTATTACATGTACCGTTACTGCTAAAAGAGGCCGAGGAATAACTAAACATTTCACACCCAGAGCAGAAAAGTACGGGAGAGACAGGAGAAGCCGCCATGCTAAAACGGCTAAGAGCTAGTAGCTACGCTAAGCTAGCGGATTCCCAAACAGGGAATCCGACACTAGACAGGCTGTGGAGCAGCACAGGTAACGCACGACAACAGTGCTAAAATAAAATAAAAATCCACTAGACAGGCTGTGGAGCAGCACAGGTAACGCACAACAACAGTGCTAAAAAATAAAATAAAATAAAATAAAAATCCACTGGACAGGCTGTGGAGCAGCACAGGCAACGCACGACAACAGTGCTAAAACAAAATAAAATCCACTAGACAGGCTGTGGAGCAGCACAGGTAACGCACGACAACAGTGCTAAAATAAAATAAAAATCCACTAGACAGGCTGTGGAGCAGCACAGGTAACGCACAACAACAGTGCTAAAAAATAAAATAAAATAAAAATCCACTGGACAGGCTGTGGAGCAGCACAGGCAACGCACGACAACAGTGCTAAAACAAAATAGAAATCCACTAGACAGGCTGTGGAGCAGCACAGGTAACGCACGACAACAGTGCTAAAACAAAATAGAAATCCACTAGACAGGCTGTGGAGCAGCACAGGTAACGCACAACAACAGTGCTAAAACAAAATAAAAATCCACTAGACAGGCTGTGGAGCAGCACAGGTAACGCACAACAACAGTGCTAAAACAAAATAAAAATCCACTAGACAGGCTGTGGAGCAGCACAGGTAACGCACAACAACAGTGCTAAAACAAAACAGAAATCCACTAGACAGGCTGTGGAGCAGCACAGGTAACGCACAACAACAGTGCTAAAACAAAATAAAAATCCACTAGACAGGCTGTGGAGCAGCACAGGTAACGCACAACAACAGTGCTAAAACAAAATAGAAATCCACTAGACAGGCTGTGGAGCAGCACAGGTAACGCACAACAACAGTGCTAAAACAAAATAAAAATCCACTGGACAGGCTGTGGAGCAGCACAGGTAACGCACAACAACAGTGCTAAAACAAAATAAAAATCCACTGGACAGGCTGTGGAGCAGCACAGGTAACGCACAACAACAGTGCTAAAAAATAAAATAAAATAAAAAAAAAATCCACTGGACAGGCTGTGAAGCAGCACAGGCAACGCACGACAACAGTGCTAAAACAAAATAAAAATCCACTAGACAGGCTGTGGAGCAGCACAGGTAACGCACGACAACAGCGCTAAATAAAAATCCACTGGACAGGCTGTGGAGCAGCACAGGTAACGCACGACAACAGTGGTAAAAAATAAAATAAAAATCCACTGGACAGGCTGTGGAGCAGCACAGGTAACGCACGACAACAGTGCTAAAAAATAAAATAAAAATCCACTGGACAGGCTGTGGAGCAGCACAGGTAACGCACGACAACAGTGCTAAAAAAAATAAAATAAATAAATAAATAAAATAAAATAATAAAATAAAAATCCACTGGACAGGCTGCGGAGCAGCACAGGTAACACACGACAACAGTGGTAAAAAATAAAATAAAAATCCACTAGACAGGCTGTGGAGCAGCACAGGTAACACACGACAACAGTGCCAAAAAAAATCAAAATCAAAATCCACTGGACAGGCTGTGGAGCAGCACAGGCAACGCACGACAACAGTGCTAAAACAAAATAGAAATCCACTAGACAGGCTGTGGAGCAGCACAGGTAACACACAACAACAGTGCTAAAACAAAATAAAAATCCACTAGACAGGCTGTGGAGCAGCACAGGTAACGCACAACAACAGTGCTAAAACAAAATAAAAATCCACTAGACAGGCTGTGGAGCAGCACAGGTAACGCACAACAACAGTGCTAAAACAAAATAGAAATCCACTAGACAGGCTGTGGAGCAGCACAGGTAACGCACAACAACAGTGCTAAAACAAAATAAAAATCCACTAGACAGGCTGTGGAGCAGCACAGGTAACGCACGACAACAGTGCTAAAATAAAATAAAAATCCACTAGACAGGCTGTGGAGCAGCACAGGTAACGCACAACAACAGTGCTAAAAAATAAAATAAAAAAAAATAAAAATCCACTGGACAGGCTGTGGAGCAGCACAGGTAACGCACAACAACAGTGCTAAAAAATAAAATAAAATAAAAATAAAAATCCACTGGACAGGCTGTGGAGCAGCACAGGTAACGCACAACAACAGTGCTAAAACAAAATAAAAATCCACTAGACAGGCTGTGGAGCAGCACAGGTAACGCACAACAACAGTGCTAAAACAAAATAAAAATCCACTGGACAGGCTGTGGAGCAGCACAGGCAACGCACGACAACAGTGCTAAAACAAAATAGAAATCCACTAGACAGGCTGTGGAGCAGCACAGGTAACACACAACAACAGTGCTAAAACAAAATAAAAATCCACTAGACAGGCTGTGGAGCAGCACAGGTAACGCACAACAACAGTGCTAAAACAAAATAAAAATCCACTAGACAGGCTGTGGAGCAGCACAGGTAACGCACAACAACAGTGCTAAAACAAAATAGAAATCCACTAGACAGGCTGTGGAGCAGCACAGGTAACGCACAACAACAGTGCTAAAACAAAATAAAATCCTCTAGACAGGCTGTGGAGCAGCACAGGTAACGCACAACAACAGTGCTAAAACAAAATAGAAATCCACTAGACAGGCTGTGGAGCAGCACAGGTAACGCACAACAACAGTGCTAAAACAAAATAAAAATCCACTGGACAGGCTGTGGAGCAGCACAGGTAACGCACAACAACAGTGCTAAAACAAATAAAAATCCACTGGACAGGCTGTGGAGCAGCACAGGTAATGCACAACAACAGTGCTAAAACAAAATAAAAATCCACTGGACAGGCTGTGGAGCAGCACAGGCAACGCACGACAACAGTGCTAAAACAAAATAGAAATCCACTAGACAGGCTGTGGAGCAGCACAGGTAACGCACTACAACAGTGCTAAAACAAAATAAAAATCCACTAGACAGGCTGTGGAGCAGCACAGGTAACGCACAACAACAGTGCTAAAACAAAATAAAAATCCACTAGACAGGCTGTGGAGCAGCACAGGTAACGCACAACAACAGTGCTAAAACAAAATAGAAATCCACTAGACAGGCTGTGGAGCAGCACAGGTAACGCACAACAACAGTGCTAAAACAAAATAAAAATCCACTAGACAGGCTGTGGAGCAGCACAGGTAACGCACAACAACAGTGCTAAAACAAAATAAAAATCCACTAGACAGGCTGTGGAGCAGCACAGGTAACGCACAACAACAGTGCTAAAACAAAATAAAAATCCACTAGACAGGCTGTGGAGCAGCACAGGTAACGCACAACAACAGTGCTAAAACAAAATAGAAATCCACTAGACAGGCTGTGGAGCAGCACAGGTAACGCACAACAACAGTGCTAAAACAAAATAAAAATCCACTGGACAGGCTGTGGAGCAGCACAGGTAACGCACAACAACAGTGCTAAAAAATAAAATAAAATAAAAATAAAAATCCACTGGACAGGCTGTGGAGCAGCACAGGTAACGCACAACAACAGTGCTAAAAAATAAAATAAAATAAAAATAAAAATCCACTAGACAGGCTGTGGAGCAGCACAGGTAACGCACAACAACAGTGCTAAAACAAAATAAAAATCCACTAGACAGGCTGTGGAGCAGCACAGGTAACGCACAACAACAGTGCTAAAACAAATAGAAATCCACTAGACAGGCTGTGGAGCAGCACAGGTAACGCACAACAACAGTGCTAAAACAAAATAAAAATCCACTGGACAGGCTGTGGAGCAGCACAGGTAACGCACAACAACAGTGCTAAAAAATAAAATAAAATAAAAATAAAAATCCACTGGACAGGCTGTGGAGCAGCACAGGCAACGCACGACAACAGTGCTAAAACAAAATAAAAATCCACTAGACAGGCTGTGGAGCAGCACAGGTAACGCACGACAACAGCGCTAAATAAAAATCCACTGGACAGGCTGTGGAGCAGCACAGGTAACGCACGACAACAGCGCCCAAAAAATAAAATAAAAATCAAAATCCACTGGACAGGCTGTGGAGCAGCACAGGTAACGCACGACAACAGTGGTAAAAAATAAAATAAAAATCCACTGGACAGGCTGTGGAGCAGCACAGGTAACGCACGACAACAGTGCTAAAAAATAAAATAAAAATCCACTGGACAGGCTGTGGAGCAGCACAGGTAACGCACGACAACAGTGCTAAAAAAAAAATAAATAAATAAATAAATAAAATAAAATAATAAAATAAAAATCCACTGGACAGGCTGCGGAGCAGCACAGGTAACACACGACAACAGTGGTAAAAAATAAAATAAAAATCCACTAGACAGGCTGTGGAGCAGCACAGGTAACACATGACAACAGTGCCAAAAAAAATAAAAATCAAAATCCACTGGACAGGCTGTGGAGCAGCACAGGCAACGCACGACAACAGTGCTAAAACAAAATAAAAATCCACTAGACAGGCTGTGGAGCAGCACAGGTAACGCACGACAACAGTGCTAAAATAAAATAAAAATCCACTAGACAGGCTGTGGAGCAGCACAGGTAACGCACAACAACAGTGCTAAAAATAAAATAAAATAAAAATAAAAATCCACTGGACAGGCTGTGGAGCAGCACAGGTAACGCACAACAACAGTGCTAAAAAATAAAATAAAATAAAAATAAAAATCCACTGGACAGGCTGTGGAGCAGCACAGGTAACGCACGACAACAGCGCTAAATAAAAATCCACTGGACAGGCTGTGGAGCAGCACAGGTAACGCACGACAACAGCGCCCAAAAAAATAAAATCAAAATCAAAATCCACTGGACAGGCTGTGGAGCAGCACAGGTAACGCACAACAACAGTGGTAAAAAATAAAATAAAAATCCACTGGACAGGCTGTGGAGCAGCACAGGTAACGCACGACAACAGTGCTTAAAAAAAAAAAAAAAATAAAAAAAAATAATAATAATAATAAAATAAAAATCCACTGGACAGGCTGCGGAGCAGCACAGGTAACACACGACAACAGTGGTAAAAAATAAAATAAAAATCCACTGGACAGGCTGTGGAGCAGCACAGGTAACACACGACAACAGTGCCAAAAAACAAAACAAAATCCACTGAACAGGCTGTGGAGCAGCACAGGTAACACACGACAACAGTGCCAAAAAACAAAACAAAAATAAATGATGATGATGAAAATGAATAGTAAAAAAACATTTTTTCTAATGTTTTAAAATATCTCTGAAAAAAATATCAGTAAAATAATCAAAACATAATTGGGGTATTCAATGTCATACAACTGTTGTGATTTTTTAAACGAAATGTAGTTGTCCCACACTACTGCGGTAATTTCCACCACAACAATAATGTCCCTTTAAAAAGTTTGTATGAAAGATTGTGTGGGTAGTTTCTATGGAGATAAACAGTGACATCAGAGCACATGTATATAGCGCCAAATCACAACAAACAGTTGCCCCAAGGCGCTTTATATTGTAAGGCAATGGTGTGGTGGAAATTACATTTACAAGGCCAATAGTGCCCGTAGTTAAAGAATCACCCATACACACACACACGTATCATTGATTAATTATTATTATTATTGTTTTAATAAGGTGCTGGCTCCTTTTCCAGGAACCATCACCTTATCATGGTGGAGAGGTTTGTGTGTTCCTATGAACCTGAGAGCTGTGTTGTCTGGAGCCTTCGTGTTCCTGTTCGGGTCTACAATGGCAAATTCGCCTCAGGCAAGGAGCCAGACTAAGAATGGTTCTTAAAGACTCCATGGATGAACGAGTCAGAGGAAATGTGACCTGGCCTGGAGGAAGGCCGGTGCCCTAAAAAATCCCTTATGTTGATGATGCAATGTATTCTGATATGTAATATGGATTATTAGCTGGGCTTCAATTTGAAACCTGAGAGTTTGACAGAAATTCTGTCAAAAAAAGTTTACAAAGGGGCAAAATTCATAATTATTTATAGAGTCTTAATTTGTTCTAATAGTGCCCCAGAATGAAGTATTTAGCATTTGGGGCCTGATTTACTACAGGTTTGCATGTGTAAAAACACGTGCAAACACCACAATAAGGATTGTGCCTGTGTATTGCCAATTTAGCATGTTTTCTTTTAAGAATATACAATTTGATGTTTGTCCACATGAGTGGACATAATTCTGGGAGGAAACATGCAAACAGGTGATGTCTACACACACTATGTGATATATCAAGGTCAACAGGAAATTTAGCAGGTGCTGATTGCGTCGACTCTGTATTTTATGATTTTGAAAGCTTGGCGTTAATTTATTATGCTTGATAGAATGTTTTTCCAGCAACACAGAGGCCGCTGCTTCTTAAACAACAGGCATACTGGCCAATTTGGTATGTTGCATATTTGAGTCAAATATTGTAGCATATATGCAACAATAGGCGTTAAGGGGTTAAATTTATTTTGTGGCTTTGTCGTTTTTATGGCATTTTTATGTCTTTTATGTCTTTTTCCTGTTTTGTGTATGTCTTGCTAGTGCACTTTGAGCTCCTTGTACCTTTTTTCCAATGTGGCTTTAATACTGCAAATGGCAAATAAACTTGAACTTAAACTTGAAAAGTCTGGATTGCCCCACGCAAGTTAGCACTCGTTATCTGGGATCTTAGCAAATCAGGCTTGAAATGCACCAAATGTTCTTGGGTGGGATCACAAGCCCGCAACCCTCAACAAATCTTGCATGGGGAAACACTGCAGAAGCAATAACAAAAATAACGACAGAGACACCACGTGCATGTTCACTACCTTTGGTGTTCCAGAGACTCCAGATGGAGATGAGCAGAACCCATGAAGTCATCTTGAAATCCAAAGTCATAGTCAAACACCTAAAGTGGAACAACAAAAATCAGTACTGAAGCTTCTGTTCATTAAAAATTAATACGGAAAAACATTTTGCATGAGTGCGCTTCTAGACTATTCTGCATATTTATGTGTGTTTGAATCTTTACCTTCACATATAAAGGCTGACTCAGGCTGTCTACGATCAACGTGGTCTTCTCGTCCCACACTGGGTTGAGGTTTTTGTGGATGGTTTTGCTTCTGAACACTTCTTTACTAGCGAACTTGAACTTGACGTACGGATCGCTGCTGCCTGGAGATAGCGAGTGAGACGGTGAAGCGTCTCGCAGGAAAGAAAACAAATCAACGCAACAGGAAAGAAAGAAAGAGAAAAACTCTACCTCCTCTGTCTCGAATGGCCAGGTTGTGTCCACTCTTCAGTTCGATTTCCAGCTTGTACATCCCAGAGCTGTGGAGACCTCGCTCAGGAGTGCGCGCTGCACCGACCCCCTGTCAGGAGACACGCATTTTACAGGAACCGTTCATACTCCGACACTCACACATTAGACTCTCAAGGAAAACTCACCAACATGTTTTCTGAGATTACCCGCTGCTTGAAGCGGTCACCGCTGTGGTGTGCAGCGATCACAGCCTCAATTCTGTGTGCGCCAACACATGCACATCACTTGTATGCTAAAGTGTCTCATTCAGTGCGGTGCCTCCCTGGGGTGACATACTGACAGGAAATTACACCAGAGTAGCTTCCTCCTGCCTGACCAGAGTGTTTTTGAGCAGATACTTTTCCGCTCCCTTACAGCCTCACTTCAGCTGCAGAGGCATCGCAACGCTACAGCACGCAAACCCTCAACCTAACCCAGCCTGAACCTTGAACCCAATCCCAAACATGAAACATCAGCGATGACCTCCATTTTTGTACCCAGAAGGGAGACCGTCATCTCGACAGGAATAATTACGTTCATACACATGACCCCATGACTCCAGGCGGAGTTCAGGAAGTATGAGTGTGTCAGAAAGGGCGTTAATCAAAAACCAATCTTACCACACGTCTCCTTCAGCAGAGGAGGAACATTGTGAAGCTGCATCCTGTCAGCACGTGCCACCGTCACTTACACAGACGCAGTGGATGTGATCAGAATCTCGATCGCGGTTGATGTGCGAGGGCTGTCTGCAGAGCCGCTGTGGAAATATGGACAGAGAGAGACCCGAGGACTAACGAATGACCCGCTAGAGTCGGAAAAAAAACTGATTTCAACGCGGTCGCTTTCTGCACAGACTGCAGTAAATATTTACTCTGACATCAATCAACTGTTCATTTTCTCATTATGGTAAAAGATCAACAACTACAGGTGCAAATCCAGGGTGTACAAACAGAATTCTAATCCAATTACATTTTTTCCACAAATCTGATTGGTGAATCGTGTGCGATTTCAGACCGTATAATATCGGGGTAACGGTGGCAAAGTATTCTACCGTTTTGCATTTGGATGTTTTACTTCACGCCAAGACAAGACGTCATCCCTGTCGACAGGCCAGCTCTACGTGCAACTGCTCATGCATTTCATTTCATTTTCATCTAACCTGTGTGTCTTTGGACGTGGGATGAAGCCGGAGCATCCAGAGAGAACTCACGCAATCATGGGGAGAACATGTGAACTCCACAGGTGGGAATCAACCCCATGACCTTCTTGCTGCCAAATAACTAGACAAAAATGACAAAGCGCTGTTTAAAGTGTAGAAATATAAATGTGTAAATAGTATAGTACATAATGTAATAAATAAGATCAGTAACAACCCGACAATTCTTTGACTGATTAAAAACAATAAAAATCTCAAGAACTTCTACAACCTACTGCACCACAAACTGAACCGTTGATTGCAGCGCCCCGCACGCTGTGGTCACTGCCAAGACGAAACAAAAAAGGCAGAGATTTGCCCTCTGATCATCGGGCCTCGTGTAATGCTTGCATTTTGTCATGATTTGTGTCACCAGGATAAAAGAGCTGAAGTTGTTTATGTGAAATTTCCACTAAAAAAAGGGTTTTGTGCTCAGTCATTTCCCACCAAGTCTCATGCTAAAAGCTCGCGAGATGACACCGCAGCACTGTTATTCCATTGTCTGGGGGGAACCCTGCAGTTTTATATGACAGAATAAACGGAACATGGAAACACATTTTGACAGAAATCCGTTTAGACGGAGGTTTTGCAGCCCTGTGGAGCGCTGTGGCGCTAATAAAATAAATGCAGAAAGGACTTTCATTTTATTTTAGGTTATTTTTCCATCTCGTTTGTGGCTTCCCTCAGCTCAGGTTGAGAAATGCACCTGGAGCACTGTAACATGACACCGAGAGACTTCTTTAAAAATGCTGTGTTTATTCACAAACAATTTCCACGATAAGGAATTAAAGTATTTGTAAACGGCATCTTCTATTGATAAGTTTTCTGCAGGCTGCGGTGACGAATTTGGCTGAAATGACGAAACAGGTCAGATTAAAAGATTTACTTAGTTATGTTGGGTATTTTCTCCTCCAAACATTTTTCAAACCTTTAACAAGACAAACAGAGTCAAGAAACACCAGTGAGACAGAAAGTCAAATTTACGCGCGGAGTGCGGCCAGGCTGTACACCAAGGCTACACTAAAGTCTGGCCTGCTTTTCCGCTCTTTTTATTAAGAGACGCCCTCATCACATAAACAAGAAACTTGTCCTAAGGGTGGGGGTAATGACGCAAGACAAGTTTCTTCCCATAACATAAACGCATACGTCAATAAGTGCAGCTGTAAGGAAGAACACTTCAGGTCAGCACATCTCGTTCGTCTGTTGCAGGTATCAGCTGTTCTGCATCTGCCTGAAGTGTCCTGTCTTCCACACTCCTTCACACTAAACACCACATCACAATAGTCAAAACGTTCTCTTGCTCCCAGTCGTTAGAGGCTGCGAAAACAAAGTTATATTATAATAATAAGTACATCCAGCCCTTCATCCCAGCTCAGATTGACCCCAGAGTGCTAAAACAAAATTGAATTCTCAGGATTGCATTAAGACAGGTGCAAAACAGCACATCTTCGTTCTCATGAGAAAGAAGACAAAGCTAAAACAAGGTTGAATAACACGTACGTTCTCAGGGTGAAGTGCAAAACAGCACAACACCGTTCTCATGAGAAAGAAGACAAAGCTAAACAAGGTTGAATAACACATACATTCTCAGGGTGAAGTGCAAAACAGCACGACACCGTTCTCATGAGAAAGAAGGCAAATGTACAAACGTTTAACAGTGATAACATATATACAAAATCTTTAACATTCCCCTCCTGTTTATCGCCTGTTAAACATACAGTAGGCATCACTCAGCTTAGCACTTCTTTTTGAGATTTTCACTAAGAGGTTCATCATGGTATGTTTTCTCTAGGCTTACACCCCAGAGGTGATGTCATCATTGTCACCATCATCGGTGTCTGGGTCATCATACGTCCATTGGTCTGGGTACAGGTCAGGAGAGCCATCGTCCTCCTTGTCGTCATCTGTCCCCAGAAGTGGATATGATGCTGGACCCCCTCCTGGTCCTGGACTTATTGCTGTGGTTATCATTCTATTTACAAGGCCTCGGAGACATGGAATACAACAACATCCACACAATGTTAGAATTGCAGCAAATACTGCTATAGACACTAATAGTGAAGAAATCAAAGACCTCCATTTTCCCATCCCTTCCAGCCACCAATCCCAGCCTTCAGTGTTTACTCCACTGTGCTCTTTCATCTTCCTGTTCAACGTCCTCAGCCCATCAATGGCTTGAGTGAGACTGCCGTCTGCAGCTGTGTTGTTGGGAATGAATGTGCAGCATTGTTCTCCGAACATGGCACAAACACCTCCTTTCTCTGCCAACAACATATCCAGAGCAATACGATTCTGGAAGGCCATAAGGGACGTGGCTTCTAACTGTGAATGGACAGCCTTAAATCCTTCCTCAGTCCAATTCCCTAATTTCTGTACATTGTAGTGGATGTAGTTTATTCTGTCCACGTTTTTATTAATTGAGCACCACCAACAGATGGAAGATTCAAATCCAGCTGCTATTTGATTAACCAGTTTATACTCGTCAGGCACTCCCCTGGGGACTCCTATTGCGTCAATATATGTTGGATTTCCCACTCCTTTCCAATCTCTTTTCACTCTATGTCTGGCTACGCCTTTCTGCCAATCTTCAGGAATAAGAGAGGCTGCATATGTCGTAACGTCTTCAGGGGTCATGGGTATGGCTTCAACTGGTAACAATAATGATATTAATGCACAATAACCTGACACATTTCGTGGCAGTCTGTCAAAGATTCTGTTATCCCCACATCACCACCATACGTCACTCCTCCCGACAGGTTTGAATGTGGGAGTACTATGGACCACATTCTTACACCAGGCGGTGTGGTTTAAGCTACCTAAAGTCTTACTTGTCCCTGTCAAGTGTACACATGTATGGTTAGCATGCCCAACTTTGCTTGAGAATAAAGGTTTGATCTTAGTTAATTTGGTCACTGGATAGATCTTGTCCCACTTAAAACATTTGTTGTTTGCCGCAATGTATGTCTGTGTCATAGCAGTCAGCAGACAGTCTTTGGGTAATGCTGCCGGTATTACCTGTAATATAGGTCTGGGTCCCATACACACAACACAGTCCTTCTTTGCTGCTAGTCCTGCTTGTTCTGCCATTAAAGCCAATTGTTATTTTGTCCACTAATTCCTGTAGTTACTAGGAACCAGTCATCTGCCTTCATGTCTTTTGTGCCTTGTACAGACACCCCCTTTGCTTGTATGGGCACCCCCTTTGCTTGTATGGACACCCCCTTTGACGTACTTAATTCGGTCAATATTGGTTGCTGTACTCTATCTGTCTCACAGAGGAAGAAATGGAAATACGGATCTTTTCCTTGTTTGTATACCCAAAGGAGGAACAACCAACAGTCTCCCTCTATATCAGGTGGGAATATGGTTCCTTTTTCTGTAGTATTCACCACTATAGACAGCTTATCATCTGTTTGATACATTTTGAGACTTTGACTCTGGTACTTAGCCCACTCGGTTTGTGCCCATCTTGGTGTCCATCTACTCCATTCATCGGCTACCAACGTTTCCCATCTCCTATCTTGTTGATCGTTGGTCATATACCATGAGAAACTATTTCCGTAATTAGTCCCTCTGTCACCATCCGGCATTCCATGGGTAAGAGCACTATATGGTACAGAGATGATCACAGAAGTATTTCTAGGAATGCAGGCCTGTACACCAAATCGGTATGCATTATTCCCATCACAGCTATGTACTGTGGCATTGATTATCGGACTGGGGTCTTTGTTACTTCTTTTTGGTCTCTGCAATCTGCGGATGTGATCCGTATTATCATGTCCCGTGCTCATGGCTTTTAATAATAATCCCAATTCAAAAAAGAAAAGTAGCATAACAAGGACTGTCCGTGGGGTCCAGAAACCCCCGTTCTTTTATTTTTTTCTTTCGCCATTTCTGCACACTACAGCACACCTATGTTCAGAACAGTGGCTTCTTAATGTCTTCTGCTAGCTTTCGTGTCTAACCTGGATCTTAACACCAAGCTCACACACTATTACTAGTCTTGTCCTACTGTTCTTACTGTTTGTCTGTGTCTGCAGAAATGACTTTCTTACAGTGAGTTAAATGAATCCATGTACTTCTTTCCCCAATTTTCAAAGCTGTGGGTGTTGTGAGTAGTACTTGATAGGGCCCTTCCCATTTAGGTGAATGCCAGTGTTTTCTCTTGATGCTTCTTATCAACACCCAGTCTCCAGGTACCACTTTAGGGTCCTCCTGTGGAGAAATGGGATCATCAGTGTTTGGAACTCTCCCTCGTTGTCCTTCTAACATTTTCTCATGTAATCCGCCAAATTGGCTTCCTCAGGTACATCCCAAATTTGTCCATAATATGGCAATCGATATTTTCTGCCAAACAATGTTTTCATACGGTGTCAACCCCATGGTACTAGTTATGTTTATATACATTTTTACCAAATCTACGCAATGCGTCCATGGTCTGCCTGTTCCTCCATTGTCTTTCTAAGTCTGTTTTTTACTGTTCCATTCATCCTTTCCACTAATCCGGCACTTTGTGGATGATAAGCACAATGATTCTTGAGATTAACCTGTAGTGCTTCTCCTACGTATTGCACTATTGCATTAACAAAATGCGCTCCATTATCTGAATAGACTGTTTCTGGTATCCCAAAACGTGGGATAATGTCTTTGCATAATGCCTTAGCCACTGTAAGTGAATCTGCATGTTTTGTAGGGAACAATTCTACCCATTTTGAGAAGGCATCAATTATGACTAAACAAAATTCCTTCCCTTCATGTTTACTCAGCTGTATATAATCCATATGAATCACTTGAAAGGGATATTGTGGTGTTGGAAATTTACCTCTTTGGGGTCTCAAATTGCCTTGTGAGTTGTGTTTTGCACATATCATGCATGCTCTACAATGCTGTTTTGCATATGCATCGAACCCATAAAGACAAAAAATAGATTGCAATTGCGATATCATACCCCCTGATGAGACATGCGTCACGCCATGGCTCATAATAGCTGCCCATTTAAACATATTTTTTGGCAATATGGGTTTCTTTTGTGGTCATACGTACAAGTCATTTGCATACGCAGCGCCTTTAGCTATCCACATTTGTTTTTCTCTGTCTGTTGCCTGCTGTTGCATGTCAGCAAGCAGTGTACGACCTAAATGCAAATCCGGAGTAGTTTCCTGTACAACAAAAATAGAAGAAGCTGCTGCTGCCTCCTTTGCTGCTCTGTCAGCAAAATCATTTCCTTTTGAAACACTGTCAGAGCCATTGGTGTGAGCCGCACATTTACATATAGCAATTTGTTGAGGCAACTTCACAGCTTGCAGTAGGGCAGTTAGGAGAGTGGCATGAGTCACTGGCTTTCCAGACGATGTCACCATTCCACGCTCCTCCCACAGTTTTGCAAACACATGCACTGTGCTGAAAGCGTACTGGCTGTCCGTATAAATTGATACGGCTGTACCTTGAAACAGATAGCAAGCTGCAGTTAAAGCAACTAATTCAGCTGCTTGTGCTGAAAATGACGATGGCAATGAAGCAGAATCTAATACTTCTGAATTTGTGACGACAGCATATCCAGATTGCGTTTGTCCATACGCATTTTTGGTGGAAGAACCATCCACATACACGATTGTACTGTTTGGGATGGGTGTGTCCCGGAGGTCTGGGCGTGCTTTTGTGCAAACTGTTGCTACATCAAGACAATTGTGCGGCTCACCATCCTCAGGTAAAGGTATCAATGTGGAGGGATTCAATGTTGTACATCGCTCTATCGTAAGGTGTGGCTGTGATAATAGCAAGGACATGCACGAAAGATGTCTTGCTGGGGACAAAGGCTCATGTTTGTCTGCAACAAAAGTGCAGAGACTGCATGTGGAACTTTCAATGTCAACTGATGGAATAGAACAACATTACTGCTACTTTGAACAGCCATAGAGGCTGCAACAACAGCCTGTACGCATGGTGGTAAAGCACTTGCTACTGCATCCAATTTAGATGAGTAGTAGGCAACTGGCCTCAATTTTGAGCCATACACTTGAACCAAAACACTAGTCATGAACTTATTCTTACAATCAACTGTTTGAATGAATGGTTTACTATAATCTGGTAGTGCCAAAACTGTGGATGACACTAATGTTTGTTTTACTTTTACAAAGGCTTCCTCAGCATCTTGTTCCATTCCAACACGGTTGACATTGAAATATCATCTTTGTACATCAAATCAGAAAGTGGACTAGTCAACTCTGCATAGCAAGGAATCCATGCCCTGCAGTAATTGTCAATCCAAGAAATGACATCATCTGCTTTTTGGTTTGTGGTTTTGGAGCGTGCAAAATTGCTTCCTTCCTGTCAGACAGGATCGTGCGCCCTGTGGCTGATAACTCATGTCCTAAATATTTTACTTTATCCCTACACAACTGAACTTTGTTTCTACTCACTCTGTGGCCATTGTCAAATAAGAAACATAATAATGCTACTGTGTCAGTTATGCAGTTTTCTCGTGTGTCAGAGGCAATCAAAATGTCATCAACATACACTAACAGTTGGCTATCTGCCGGTGGAACGAAGTTGGCTAAACATGCTGACATGACTTGAGAATAAATAGTTGGACTCTGCGTAACCCTGCGGTAATCTGGTGAATGTATATCGTTGTCCTTTAAAGGTAAAAGCAAACCAGAATTGACTATCTGGATGCACTGGCACAGAGAAAAATGCATTACTTATGTCAATTACTGAGAAACTATTAGAATTTGGTCTCAGCGAATTTAACAAGGTATGTGGATCTGGGACACATGGTGCTCTTTTAATCACAGCAGCATTTACTGCCTGCAGATCTTGAATCATTCTCCACCCCACTGAGGGCGGAGCCTTTTTCACAGGAAATATGGGTGTGTTACATGGTGAATCTGGACATGGCACTATCACTCCTGCTGTTAATAAATCCTCTATTACTGGCCTGATTCCGTCAATTGCATCAGGTTTCAATGGATACTGTCTTACACATGGTCTGTATTCTGTTTTTGGCCTTATAACTACAGGTTGTGCATTTTTAATCAGTCCTACGTCTGAAGGACCTGTTGTCCACAATCCTGACGGTACTGAAGAGAGAAGAGCATCCTCTTCAGGACTCAACTGAAACACTCAGGATTGTGAAGTGGACGCATCAATGTGTGTTCCAGCTGTCAGCACCAATGAGACATTAACTGGCACTTTATACAACTTGGTTGATGGACTGAACTCCGTTCGTGGGCCAACTCTACTCCAATCAGAGGCTGACAAAGCTGTTATGACTGTCAGTCCCAATTCTTGCCATTCTGTCAAATATGGCTTACAAAGTGACATATGTAATGGCATACCTGTGAATCTCAATTTTGATACATCTTCAGTGGCGCCTGTTACTGTTATGACGGCTATTGAGTTGCCATCATGAATCAAATCGGTCATTGTCAGTTTCACAGGTGAAACATTTTTCAATTTAGTTTCATAGTCATCATCCGGACCTGGAGGATCTTTATGCCACATTGTGACATGCAGGTCAGGTGGTGACATCTGTTGTTCAGGATTTTTTAGTAGGGCTGTCGCTTGCAAGACGACATCTTTACCCCATCCTGCAGCATCTTCTTCTGAGATGTCAAATGTATAGTAATAATGGAATGTGGGGTCAGCGCTTTCTTCTCTTACCATGTTAACGCCTCCTGTGCGTTCAACAACTAATTTCCCTTGTTCCACAATTATGGACAAGCCCAATGCAGTCAATCCGTCTCGTCCTAGGAGGTTAACTGGACATTGTGGCATGCTCAACACTGACATAGTACACGTCAGGCCAAATGGATCTGTCAACGTTATGGGTTTGGTGATAGGGACGTCTGATGTTTGTCCATTTGCAGAGCGAACCCTAAAGATTTCGTTGCTTAATTGATGGACAGATATGTTGTCATTACATGTGGTTCTACATGCTCCTGTATCACAAAGGAATGTCACTGGTCGTCCATTTACCAACAAAGTCACTTCTGGTTTTGGTACCGGATTTCCCAGCAAGGCACACAGATCCATATCACAATCAGACTGCCTATCTGATGTGGAATCATGGATTATGGATTCTAGTCATTGTGGGTACTGTGGCTGCGGAGGATTATTCCGTTGTGGAATTCCTCCTGCTGCTCCCTCAGTAGGTGGATTCGGACAATTTCTATACATATGTCCCTCTCTTCCACAGTTCCAACAATTCAGGGGACCACGTGGTGGCCCTCCCTGCCTGTGCTGCTGTTGTGGTTGCCATGGTCCTTGACGTTGTGGCTGTCCACCTTGTCTATTTTGCCATGGCTTTTTGGGGCGTTTGCACTGCTTCTGCTGTCTTAAGTTGCCCTGCTGGTAATATATTTCATCATCTCCATGTGCTACATACACTCCTTTGTCGCTGTTTCTTGTCTTTTTCTGTTTTAAGACTTCTTCTGCATGACAGCAGTGTGTATGTGTGTCATCCAATGTGCCTGTAGGCAATCCAATCCAATGTTTCTGTATCCAAGCTTTTATATCCTTATTGGAATGTTGGATCAGAGCGTTTTTCAATTGTTGTTCATACACAGGTGTTTCTGGCAATATGCCACTATGGACCCTAAACACATTCTCAAATCTGCACCTAAACTCTGTCCATGGCTCTCCTTCTTTCTGAGTTGTCCTGGTAATTTCAGTATAATTTATCTTTGGTCCTAACACTCCTTTTGCACGTGTAATCATAGCTTCCACTCTTGTTTTCAAGACTAGATCATCATGTGTCAGTGGTACGCCTTGTTGATCTGCAGGATTCCAGTCTCCGCGTACCTGACTCCATTTAGGGCCACATGCTTTCATCCACACCTGTTGGACTTCAGGTCCATTAAGGTGGTAAGATGTTCTAATGTTTCTATATCCTGCATAAATCCCTCAATATCGACATGTGGCGATGGTATCATGTCGACTGCTGCTTTGATATCATCAGCATTCCATGTCCGATAAACGAGCATGGTTGGTAGCTGTCCTGCTGTTCCTGCACGAGGATTTGGTACTTCTATCATAGGATAGGCACCTCCCTGGTCACTGTGTTCCACCATGGGAGGGGCTGTAGGCACTTTTGCTTGACTGCGTGTTTGTGGTTTTTCTGGTTTTTCTCTTTTTACCTTAGGTTTTACTGCCAAATCATACTGTGGTGGCGGTACATCGTCATCCTCTGGTAGAGGAGATAAAGGTCTCTTTGTCACAGACGATCCAGCCGGCGGTGGTTGTTGAGGCTGTTCTGGCTCTCTGTGCTGAATTATCACATCTTCTTCTGCCTTACCTACAGCTTTCTTTTTCCTTGCTTTCTCTAATCGTCGCTTCTCTGCTCCTTTCTGTCTGTTCTCTGCTTCCTCCTCCCAAAATGCCACTAAATCTGCCCCTACTTTCTGCATCTTTTTCTCATCACCTTTATGTTCCCGTTCTAACTCCTTCTTCAGCTTTTGTATGCTGATCAGGTTCAGTCGTCCGTCAAAGTCATGTTTATTTATCCAGGTCTCCAATTTCTTTGTTGCTTTTGGATTTTTTGCCTCCATAAATTTCCAGTCGTCAGTTGATAAATTTTCCTTATTTTTAGACGTCTTACCCCCCATTTTTATTATATATTTTTTTTTTTTTCCCTTGTTATAATTTGGACTTCAGACGGGGGCACACCTAGGGTGTTCTAAATCTGAAGTTTTCACACTTTCTTTGGACGTGACAATTAATTTGCCGTCGTGTGGTTGATTCCTTTCACCTCCCCGTAGGAAGCGGAATCACTTGCCTGCTGCTTCCACACACACGGTTGTCACTAACGTTGTCCAAAGTATTACACTTTCACACAGTTATTTACACTTGCGCAAAACACTATTTACACATAGAAACACTCCTAATAATCGTACGCGTATTCTTATGTCAGGGGAGCTCGCCCTCCCGTGAAATTTAACTAATGTCCTGCATTAGGGGACTCCGCCGTCCCTGCCAGATTTAACTGCTTTTTTACAGTGCACATATTTCTACCCGGGATTTCCTTTACGTATTAAAACAGAGGAGTCCGTATCCTCCTTCCGGAATTTAACTACTTGCGTCCCTCGCAACCGTAGAGGAGTCCGCCCTCCTTACAGAGTTTAACTGTGTTTCATTAACAGGCGATTCTGTATCATCGCTTACGGAGTTTAACTGTTTTATGTGATCACTTTTATCCCCTACCGGTACGCGTATATAAACAGAGGAGTCCGCACCCTCCTTACAGAGTTTAACTGCTTTGCATTAACAGGCGATTCTGTATCATCGCTTGCGGAATTTAACTGTTTTATGTGATCTGATCACCACTCACTCAGTACTGTTTACAAAGAAATTTACTCACTGACTCGACTTCCTGTCTGTCTTCTTCGGGAAAATCTCGTCAACCAGACGATGCCAGCGGTGGTCGACAATTGCAGACACGATCAATCGATCGATCAGACCTTGGCCAAGGATTTACGTCTGGACTTGACGACCTCCGCCGGACACCTCCGGTGTTGTTGAGCTCCCGGACGAGCCCCCAGTCAATGTTGGGTATTTTCTCCTCCAAACATTTTTCAAACCTTTAACAAGACAAACAGAGTCAAGAAACACCAGTGAGACAGAAAGTCAAATTTTACGCGCGGAGTGCGGCCAGGCTGTACACCAAGGCTACACTAAAGTCTGGCCTGCTTTTCCGCTCTTTTTATTAAGAGACGCCCTCATCACATAAACAAGAAACTTGTCCTAAGGGTGGGGGTAATGACGCAAGACAAGTTTCTTCCCATAACATAAACGCATACGTCAATAAGTGCAGCTGTAAGGAAGAACACTTCAGGTCAGCACATCTCGTTCGTCTGTTGCAGGTATCAGCTGTTCTGCATCTGCCTGAAGTGTCCTGTCTTCCACACTCCTTCACACTAAACACCACATCACAATAGTCAAAACGTTCTCTTGCTCCCAGTCGTTAGAGGCTGCGAAAACAAAGTTATATTATAATAATAAGTACATCCAGCCCTTCATCCCAGCTCAGATTGACCCCAGAGTGCTAAAACAAAATTGAATTCTCAGGATTGCATTAAGACAGGTGCAAAACAGCACATCTCCGTTCTCATGAGAAAGAAGACAAAGCTAAAACAAGGTTGAATAACACGTACGTTCTCAGGGTGAAGTGCAAAACAGCACAACACCGTTCTCATGAGAAAGAAGACAAAGCTAAACAAGGTTGAATAACACATACATTCTCAGGGTGAAGTGCAAAACAGCACAACACCGTTCTCATGAGAAAGAAGGCAAATGTACAAACGTTTAACAGTGATAACATATATACAAAATCTTTAACAAGTTAGCCACTTTGAAACATTCTAGCCTTCAACTGCTACACTCATTAGCTCCTTACACCAGTTATGTGCATGCTCCCGTCATCTTCTACATTTTTTGTGGAAGTGTTACAGCGCCACATACAGGCTTGGTATATGCACTATAGACTTTCTGGATATAGAAAAGATGATCCTGTAAGATATTCATATACCTTTTCACATGTCTGTTTATGTATCATGCCCCAGTGTGATACATAAACAGACATGTAATAAGATATTTATCACTTATTACAACAAAAATAAAGAACAATAATCATACACATGAATCATATAGAATGAATAACGAAGGTAAATATGTAAATTATGGAATGTTCTTATGTCTATGAAGTCATGAATGTCCCTTCTCGGGGTGCTAAAACTCTCCGACTTTGATCAGACATCTTGGTTGAATGTAATGATCTGGATCCAGTATCAGGATCCTGCACTTGTCACCGGGGTAACACAAAATGGGGGTGTGTCATTGGTGCGGCCGAGAAATGGGGGCTCCTGTTTGGATGAAAACAGGGGCGATACAAGGCCTGGTATTTTCAATGCCTTTTTTTTTGTATCGCCCTGTTTTAAGATTTGTATCACGCTGATTTTATTGCCACGGTTTCCACGACAGTAAAATTGATAGGAAAGGGGTGTGATTCATCAGCCCTATTTTTTTCTTGTATCTCATGAGGGGTGGTTTATGAGTACAGGGCAGATTTTTGTTGTAATATGTGATAACACAATATAAACTGTAAAAAATGTAAATTTTGCGGTGAAAAACTGTGAATCATGACAGTAAAAATCTGTAAATCTCCAAAACAGTTTGATACTGTTTATATAACACTGAATCACAGTAAATAAGTTAATCAGCAAAACACTGTATTTTTTTCCTCTTGAAAAAAATACATTTCCCTACTCTTGCAGTGTTTTTTTATAATGGAAAAATGCCGTAATATGTATAACATTCAATACCGTGATTTCTGCATTTATTTCTTGAAAAGAATACAATATTTCAGTTATATGTACATACTGTTGTGCTGATCACAGAAATATGCTGTAATATTTATAACAAGTAGCATGGCAATTTTTGCATTTATTTCACACATACTGACGTATTTTGTGTTAATAAAAGACATATACTTTAATATTTCTGACAGCTTTATGTCAAGCTAAAATACATATATTAAATGTTAAATACACTAACTGTTATGCTGATACAGGAAAATGCTGTAATATTTATAACAGGTCACACTACAGTTTTGACATTCCTCATAAAGAATGCAGTTTGTAACTACTATTGTACTACTCTACTATACCATTGTGCTGATGAGAGAACTATGCCATAATAAAATGAAACTGAAAACTTACAATGCTAATTACTGTTTTTCATATGGTTGGACAGCCTGTTTATTTGCCTTTACAATGAATTACATTAAAAATTTCTATCCTAAGACAAAATCTAGCCTTTAAATGTTTTTAAATGTTTAAATTCATATCTTGAACATTTAAAAACATTTAAAGGCTAGATTTTGTCTTAGGATAGAAATGTTTTTAAATGTTTAAATTCATATCTTGAACTCAGCAACATGGGGTGTGCAGCCAGTACATTCTGAGTGCCGGTCCCAAGCCCGGATAAATGAGGAGGGTTGCGTCAGGAAGGGCATCCGGCGTAAAACAAGCCAACCCAACTATGCAGACTCAGAATCGAATTCCCATACCGGATCGGTCGCGGCCCGGGTTAACAACGTACGCCACCGGTGCTATTGCCCAACAGGGTGCTGGTGGAAATTGGGCTACTGCTGGGCGAAGACGACAAAGAAGAGGAGGAAAACGTTGCCACGAACAGCGGGAGAAGAAGAAAACTAGAAGGGTGGAAATGAGAGTGGGGACTTTGAATGTTGGTAGTATGACTGGTAAAGGGAGAGAGCTGGCTGATATGATGGAGAGGAGAAAGGTAGACATATTGTGTGTGCAAGAGACCAAGTGGAAGGGAAGTAAGAGCAGGAGCATTGGCGGTGGGTACAAGTTGTTGTACCATGGTGAGGACAGGAAGAGAAATGGTGTTGGGGTCATTTTAAAGTTGATTTTGCAAAAAGGATGGAAATGGCTGTGGTGAATACCTACTTTAAGAAAAGGGAGGAGCACAGGGTAACATATAAGAGTGGAGGAAGGTGCACACAGGTGGACTACATTCTTTATAGGAGATGCAAGCTAAAAGAAATCACAGACTGTAAGGTGGTAGCAGGAGAGAGTGTCACTAGACAGCATAGGATGGTTGTTTGTAGGATGACTTTAGAGGTAAAGAAGAAGAAGAGAGTGAGAGCTCAACAAAGGATCAGATGGTGGAAGCTGAAGGAGGAAGACTGTTGTGTGAAATTTAGCGAGCAGGTGAGAGAAGCACTAGTTGGAGGGGAAGCAATTTTGGACAACTGGAAAAGTACTGCAGATGTGGTGAGGGAGACAGCTAGGGCAGTACTGGGTATGACATCTGGACAGTGGAAGGAAGACAGGGAGACTTGGTGGTGGAATGAAGAGGTCCAGGAAAGCATAAGGAGAAAGAGGTTGGCGAAAAAGTTTTGGGATAGTCGGAGATGAAGAAAGTAGACAGGAGTACAAGGAGATGCGGCGTAAGGCGAGAAGAGAAGTGGCAAAAGCAAAGGAAAAGGCATATTGCAAGCTGTACAAGAACTTGAATAGTAAGGAAGGAGAAAAGGACTTGTACCGATTGGCCAGACAAAGGGACAGAGCTGGAAAGGATGTGCAGCAGGTTAGGGTGGTAAAAGATGCACATGGTAATGTGCTGACAAGTGAGGAGTGTGTGCTGAGAAGGTGGAGGGAATATTTTGAAGAGTTGATGAATAAAGAAAATGAGCGAGAGAAAAGGCTGGATGATGTGGTGAGAGTAAATCAGGAAGTAAAAGAGATTAGCAAGGAAGAAGTGAGGGCTGCTATGAAGAGGATGAAGAGTGGAAAGGCAGTTGGTCCACATGACATTCCATTGGAGGCATGGAAATGTCTTGGAGAGATGGCAGTAGAGTTTCTAACCAGATTGTTTAATAAAATCTTGGAAAGTGAGAGGATGCCTGAGGAGTGGAGACGAAGTGTGCTGGTTCCTATTTTCAAGAACAAGGGTGATGTGCAGAGCTGCAGTAACTACAGAGGCATAAAGCTGATCAGCCACAGCATGAAGTTCTGGGAAAGAGTAGTAGAAGCTAGGCTTAGAAAACAGGTGAAGCTCTGTGAGCAGCAATATGGTTTCATGCTGAGAAAGAACACTACAGATGCAATGTTTGCTCTGAGAATACTGTTGCAAAAGTACAGAGGACAGAAAGAGTTACATTGTGTGTTTGTGGACTTAGAAAAAGCTTATGATAGGGTGCCAAGAGAAGAGTTGTGGCATTGTATGAGGAAGTCTGGAGTGGCAGAGAAGTATGTTAGGGTAGTGCAGGACATGTACAAGAATAGTGTGACAGCGGTGAGATGCGCAGTCGGAATGACAGACTCATTCAAGGTGGAGGTGGGATTACACCAAGGATCAGCTCTGAGTCCTTTCTTGTTTACAGTGGTGATGGACAGGTTGACAGATGAGATCAGACAGGAGTCCCCATGGACTATGAAGTTTGCAGATGACATTGTGATCTGTAGTGAGAGTAGAGAGCAAGTTGAGTCTAGTCTTGAGAAGTGGAGATATGCTTTGGAGAGAAGGGGAATGAAAGTCAGTAGAAGCAAGACTGAGTACATGTGTGTGAATGAGAGGGAGCCCAGTGGAATAGTGCAGTTACAAGGAGTAGAAGTGGTGAAAGTAGATGAGTTTAAATATTTGGGGTCAACTGTTCAAAGTAATGGAGAGTGTGGTAGAGAGGTGAAGAAGAGAGTGCAGGCAGGGTGGAGTGGGTGGAGAAAGGTGGCAGGAGTGATTTGTGACCGAAGAATATCAGCAAGAGTGAAGGGGAAAGTTTACAAAACAGTATGTTGTATGGTTTAGAGACAGTGGCACTAACAAAAAGACAGGAGGCAGAGCTGGAGGTGGCAGAGCTGAAGATGTTGAGATTCTCTTTTGGAGTGACAAGAATGGACAAGATTAGGAATGAACATATCAGAGGGACAGCTAAGGTGGGACGATTTGGAGACAAAGTCAGAGAGGCGAGATTGATATGGTTTGGACATGTGCAGAGGAGGGACCCAGGGTATATAGTGAGAAGGATGCTGAGGATGGAGCCACCAGGCAGGAGGAGAAGAGGGAGACCAAAGAGGAGGTTCATGGATGTGCTGAGAGACGACATGCAAGTGGTTGGTGTGACAGAGGAAGATACAGAGGACAGGGTGAGATGGAAACGATTGATCTGCTGTGGCGACCCCTAACGGGAACAGCCGAAAGACAGAAGAAGAAGAAATTCATATCTTGAAAATAACTCTCATATGAACTTTTGGGCGTGTGCCTATATTCCGACAGCCTTACAATTTGTGACAATGACCCTTTCTTTCAAGCCATATTTGTTCTACCCCGAGTCACATGGTCATGAGGTAAAAACAAAACAACCTCTGAGCACTATTAATTCAATCAATCAGCAAGTTTAAAGTGTGCATCATGAGTAAATAAAATGCCAAATATTGATGTATTTCCTTTTATCGTTGGTGCTATATGCCCAGAGAAATTAAATCATAAACATGGGGAAAATAACCTGATTCTATCTACCTCTAATAAACTCTCAGAAACATCAAGCTGTGAAGAATATGAATTTTGGTGACATCATCTCAGATTTTGTCTCTAAAATGAAAGGGGGGGGGCACAATTTTTTAAAGGATAGGGATTTTTTTCCAACATTTTTGGAACCTTTGACCTTGAAAACTGAATCGGTTCTTGCCTATCAGAATATGAATCATCTGTAAAAAGTTCATAACTATATATGAAAAATATAACGCAACGCTAAAATACCCTTGGCCGTATAGTATATATACTATATATATATATAGTAGACTACTGAGTTGTAGTCTTACACACCTCTCTGCAGCTTCTCTCCCGCTGCCATCCCCTCATTAGAGACGGTGCCTGCTCCCAGACCACCAATAACCAGCAAAAATCTATTTAAGCATAAAAATTCAAAAAGAAAAAATAATATAGCACCTTCAACTGCACCACAGACTAAAACAGTTAAATGTGGTCTGTTAAACATTAGGTCTCTCTCTTCTAAGTCCCTGTTAGTAAATGATATAATAATTGATCAACATATTGATTTATTCTGCCTTACAGAAACCTGGTTACAGCAGGATGAATATGTTAGTTTAAATGAGTCAACACCCCCGAGTCACACTAACTGTCAGAATGCTCGAAGCACGGGCCGAGGCGGAGGATTAGCAGCAATCTTCCATTCCAGCTTATTAATTAATCAAAAACCCAGACAGAGCTTTAATTCATTTGAAAGCTTGACTCTTAGTCTTGTCCATCCAAATTGGAAGTCCTCCGTAAAGCTAGGACATCTTACTACTCATCACTAATTGAAGAAAATAAGAACAACCCCAGGTTTCTTTTCAGCACTGTAGCCAGGCTGACAAAGAGTCAGAGCTCTATTGAGCCGAGTATTCCTTTAACTAGTAATGACTTCATGACTTTCTTTGCTAATAAAATTTTAACTATTAGAGAAAAAATTACTCATAACCATCCCAAAGACGTATCGTTATCTTTGGCTGCTTTCAGTGATGCCAGTATTTGGTTAGACTCTTTCTCTCCGATTGTTCTGTCTGAGTTATTTTCATTAGTTACTTCCTCCAAACCATCAACATGTCTATTAGACTCCATTCCTACCAGGCTGCTTAAGGAAGCCCTACCATTATTTAATGCTTCGATCTTAAATATGATCAATCTATCTTTATTAGTTGGCTATGTACCACAGGCTTTTAAGGTGGCAGTAATTAAACCATTACTTAAAAAGCCATCACTTGACCCAGCTATCTTAGCTAATTATAGGCCAATCTCCAACCTTCCTTTTCTCTCAAAAATTCTTGAAAGGGTAGTTGTAAAACAGCTAACTGATCATCTACAGAGGAATGGTCTATTTGAAGAGTTTCAGTCAGGTTTTAGAATTCATCATAGTACAGAAACAGCATTAGTGAAGGTTACAAATGATCTTCTTATGGCCTCAGACAGTGGACTCATCTCTGTGCTTGTTCTGTTAGACCTCAGTGCTGCTTTTGATACTGTTGACCATAAAATTTTATTACAGAGATTAGAGCATGCCATAGGTATTAAAGGCACAGACTAAGGTTATGGAGTTCCACAAGGTTCTGTGCTAGGACCAATTTTATTCACTTTATACATGCTTCCCTTAGGCAGTATTATTAGACGGCATTGCTTAAATTTTCATTGTTACGCAGATGATACCCAGCTTTATCTATCCATGAAGCCAGAGGACACACACCAATTAGCTAAACTGCAGGATTGTCTTACAGACATAAAGACATGGATGACCTCTAATTTCCTGCTTTTAAACTCAGATAAAACTGAAGTTATTGTACTTGGCCCCACAAATCTTAGAAACATGGTGTCTAACCAGATCCTTACTCTGGATGACATTACCCTGACCTCTAGTAATACTGTGAGAAATCTTGGAGTCATTTCTGATCAGGATATGTCATTCAATGCGCATATTAAACAAATATGTAGGACTGCTTTTTTGCATTTACGCAATATCTCTAAAATTAGAAAGGTCATTATTCATTATTATCAGGTTGTCCTAAAAGTTCCCTGAAAAGCCTTCAGTTAATTCAAAATGCTGCAGCTAGAGTACTAACGGGGACTAGAAGGAGAGAGCATATCTCACCCATATTGGCCTCTCTTCATTGGCTTCCTGTTAATTCTAGAATAGAATTTAAAATTCTTCTTCTTACTTATAAGGTTTTGAATAATCAGGTCCCATCTTATCTTAGGGACCTCATAGTACCATATCACCCCAATAGAGCGCTTCGCTCTCAGACTGCAGGCTTACTTGTAGTTCCTAGGGTTTGTAAGAGTAGAATGGGAGGCAGAGCCTTCAGCTTTCAGGCTCCTCTCCTGTGGAACCAGCTCCCAATTCAGATCAGGGAGACAGACACCCTCTCTACTTTTAAGATTAGGCTTTAAACTTTCCTTTTTGCTAAAGCTTATAGTTAGGGCTGGATCAGGTGACCCTGAACCATCCCTGCTATAGACTTAGACTGCTGGGGAGTTCCCATGATGCACTGAGTGTTTCTTTCTCTTTTTGCTCTGTATGCACCACTCTGCATTTAATCATTAGTGATTGATCTCTGCTCCCCTCCACAGCATGTCTTTTTCCTGGTTCTCTCCCTCAGCCCCAACCAGTCCCAGCAGAAGACTGCCCCTCCTTGAGCCTGGTTCTGCTGGAGGTTTCTTCCTGTTAAAAGGGAGTTTTTCCTTCCCACTGTCGCCAAGTGCTTGCTCACAGGGGGTCGTTTTGACCGTTGGGGTTTTTACGTAATTATTGTATGGCCTTGCCTTACAATATGGAGCGCCTTGGGGCAACTGTTTGTGGGATTTGGCACTATATAAATAAAATTGATTGATTGATATATATACATATATAATATATATATATATATATATATATATATATATATATATATATATATATAGTATGAGCATTGTGTTATCATTTGAAGTTGTTTAATTATTAAGATCCTATTGTCTTAAGTACAATTTGTACATGTTCAAATCAAATCATTTGTTCATGTTGTGCAAATAAAGAAATATTTGTAGATCACCCTGTGCAGACATAATGAGACAAATTTAACTCTATAGGAAGTTAGCTTTGAGTTAGCGAATGTTAGCATGCAAGCTAACGTCCACAAAATGTCTTGTAAATGACTCCAGAGGCGTTACCAGGTTACAAAAACAGCATTTTCAGTTTTAGAAGTGTTTCTCACTAGCTCACTTCTCACATAATATACCAGAAACAAAGCGGTTAGCAAATAGCTACACTAGGAAGGGACATCACCATGCTAACCTCCGTACAACGTCTTGTTGTCTTGATGCTATTAGGTTCCAAAAACAGCCTTTTCAATTTTAAAAGTGCTTATTTCTCACTAGCTCTTACATAATATATGAGAAACGTATATAAACACAAAACGAAGCGGTCTTGAAGAGACCAGCGACTGATGTCACGGTGCAGCTCTACTCTGATTGGCTGTCACCCATGTCACTAAAAAATGAAACGGATCAGATTATAACAGAATGCAACTTTTTAAACCTCTTAAAATACAAACCCCAATTCCAATGAAGTTGGGTCGTTGAGTAAAATGTAAATAAAAACAGAATACAATGAGTTGCAAATCCTCTTCAACCTATATTCAATTGAATACACCATAAAGACAAGATATTTAATGTTCAAACTGATCAACTTTATTGTTTTTGTGCAAATATCTGCTCATTTTGAAATGGATGTCTGCAACAAGTTTCAAAAAAACTGGGACATGGGCAGCAAAAGACTGGGAAAGTTGATAAATGCTCAAAGAACACCTGCTTGGAACATTCCACAAGTGAACAGGTTAATTGGAAACAGGTGAGTGTCATGATTGGGTATAAAAGGAGCATCCCCAAAAGTCTCAGCTGTTCACAAGCAAAGATGGGGCGAGGATCACCACTTTGTCAATAAATGCATTAAAAAAAAAAGAGTCCAACAGTTTAAGAACAATGTTTCTCAACATTCAATTGCAAGGAATTTAGGGATTCCATCATCTACTGTTGATAATATAATGAGAAGATTCAGAGAATCTGGAGAACTTTCTACACGTAAGCGGCAAGGCCGAAAACCAACACTGAATGCCCGTGACCTGCAATTCCTCAGGGGGCACTGCATTAAAAACAGACATCATTATGTAAAGGATCTTACCGCGTGGGCTCAGGAACACTTCAGAAAACCATTGTCAGTTAACACAGTTCGTCGCTACATCTACAAGTGCAAGTTAAAACTGTACCATGCAAAGCGAAAGCAATACATCAACAACATCCAGAAACGCCACTGCCTTCTCTGGGCCCGAGCTCATTTGAAATGGACAGACACAAAGTGGAAAAGTATGCTGTGGTCTGATGAGTCCACGTTTCAAATTGTTTTTGGAAATCATGTACGTCGTGTCCTCTGGACAAAAGAGGAAAAAGACCATCCAGATTGTTACCAATGCAAAGTTCTAAAGCCAGCATCTGTGTTGGTATGGGGGTGTGTTAGTGCCCATGGCATGGTCAACTTACACATCTGTGATGGCACCATCAGTGCTGAAAGGTACATCCAGGTTTTGGAGCAACACATGCTGCCATCCAAACAACATCTTTTTCAGGGACGTCCCTGCTTATTTCAGCAAGACAATGGCAAGTCACATTCTGCACATGTTAGAACAGCGTGGCTTCGTAGTAAAAGAGTGCGGGTACTAGACTAACCTGTCTGCAGTCCAGACCTGTCGCCCATTGAAAATGTGTGGCACATTATGAAGCGCAAAATACGACAACGGAGACTCCGGAATGTTGAACAAATGAAGTCGTACATCAAGCAAGTGTTGGGAAAGTGTAGTGACACGGACCCACAACAGGGGGCGTAAATGAACGGACAATAGGAGTTAAATTAGAACACTTTACTGTTGTGAATGTCACAACCACACACAGCAGATTACAGAATGAATACAAGTCAATTAATGAAGGTGTCGTGTGGGCAGGCTCGACGATAGGAGACGCCCGTCTGGAGACGAACCGGAACCACACGATTTCCACCGCCACCGAACCCGAGGGATACTGGAGCCGCCAAGTCCCGAAGTCCCCAGGTGGCCACCGTCTCAGCGTGTCGGATCTGGTACTGCTGGCGGAGAACAAAAACAGTCAAGTGTGGGTGTGTGTACACCCCGTAACAATAATGGTGGGAATTCCACCTCCACCTCCGAAAATATGAACACAGTCTTTTACAGAACCTGAACAGTCACTTGTCTCACTGATCGTGAAGGGTGCGATCCGTCACCCTGTCGTTACCGACTAGCTCAGCTTCCCGCTGACACAAACGACTGAAACCTCCTGTACAAAGATCAGAAACACACAGTGCAGTACGGCACAGATTAAGGCTGAGAATGTTACCTCTCGCTGAAGTCGATATCTCGGCGATGTGATGGAGGTGTCATCCTGCTTTTATCCCAGGTGAGATGCAGATGATCGGTGACAGCTGTCATAGTTGATGAGTGACAGCTGTCACCTCGGCTGCTCCTGTAGGCGGCAGCGCCCTCTCGTGCCTGAAGCCCGCACTTCAGGCAGGGCGCCCTCTGGTGGTGGGCCAGCAGTACCTCCTCTTCTGGCGGCCCACACAACAGCAAGAATGGGAAAGAATTCCACGTACAAAGCTTCAAAAATTAGTGTCCTCAGTTCCCAAACACTTATTGAGTGTTGTTAGAAGGAAAGGTGATGTAACACAGTGGTAAACATACCGCTGTCTCAGCTTTTTTGAAACGTGTTGCAGGCATCCATTTCAAAATGAGCAAATATTTGCACAAATCAAAAAAGTTTATCAGTTTGAACATTAAATATAGTGTCTTTGTGGTGTGTACAATTGAATATAGGTTGAAGAGGATTTGCAAATCATTGTATTTTGTTTTTATTTACATTTTACACAACGTCCCAACTTCATTGGAATTGGGGTTGTACATCAAGGTTAGCCATCGCTGAACTTGTCCAAGGTCTGAGTCCTAAGAATACTCCCTCTGAATGTCATCAGGACTCACACAAGTTAAAGAGTTGGAAGTAATGATTCATAATCCGGTGTATAATTTTTTAAAAGAAAGCGCTGATTGGGGCGGCACGGTGGCTTGGTGGTTAGCACTGTTGCCTCGCAGCAAGAAGGTCATGGGATTGATTCCCACCTGTGATTTTTCTGTGTGGACTTTGCGTGTTCTCCCTGTCTTTGCGCGTGTTCCCTCCGGGTGCTCCGGTTTCCTCCCACATCCAAAGACATGCAGGTTAGGTGGACTGGAAACTTTAAATTGTCTGTATGTGTGCATCTGGGTGTGAATGTGTTTGTTTGTCTATATGTGGCCTTGCGACAGACTGGCGTCATGTCCAGGGTGTACTCTGCCTCATGCCCTGTGACTGCTGGGATAGGCTCCAGCCCCCCCGGTGACCCTTCACTGGAGTAAGCGGTTGAAGATGAGTGAGTGATGGAGTGCCCTTTAAATCAATGAGAGCTTATATCTGTTGATCTCCATACATCTTTAATGAATTGCCCGGCCCTTCTAAAACACATTCCTGATGTGTACTGAAGCTGCTGCAAATTAACAGCCTAAGAAGCGCATGCGCGCGCACACACACACACACACACACACACACACACACAGGAAATGGGACTTTTAAAAGCATCTGATGTATTACATGCCCTTGATATCGATTTGATCTTGACACTTGAGATTTAATCGATTTTCCTGGCCTCAGTTTGTGGAGCAACACCATTTCTACATGTCACGGTGAACTATACAAACTGATGAACATGGCAGGCCGCTGAAACTGCAACAACAAACAACAACGGGAGTAACCAGGTTATCAGCTTTAAGAAGGTACTTAGACGTAACAGATTACCTCTGCTGTGGCACACAATCAGGAAGCAAAATACCAAGACAGGAATAGCATCAGGTCACGTCCAATCCCATCAACTACACTGATGTGCTTTTTTTACAGGACTGTGTTACTCTGTTTACATGGATTTCAACAGTAGCTTAGTAGTTATCTAGACTACAGTAAAATTAACAGAAGGAAGCCATTTTTTCCTCCTGGCTGGAACAAAACACTCGTAATGGTACTTTCAACTCTGTCACTTGAGAATATTCACCTTTTTCTTGCACAGACGCAAGATGCACCAGATACAGCCAAAAAGCAACATTATTTTGCTTCTGTAACGTGTAAATGGAAACCTCTGGTGCTGAAAAATGAAGCTAATGCAGATGTGCAAAATCTTGCAGTTCTTCCTGTTGAGCCTGTTGAGGCTGACTTGATAAGAGAGTAGAGCCCGACCGATATGGATTTTTTGAGGCCGATGCCGATAATGATATTTGGATGAAAAAATGCCAATAATCGATAAATCGGCTGATTTGCCGATAGCCGATAAATCAGCTGATTTTATTATTATTGCTTTTTTAAATGAATAAAATGTTCTTTTTTGGACCCTTAACAAAAAAGGTATGAGCTAAAAGCTGAAGCTTTGTCCTCATATTGATTAACTTTATAAACAGATCAGTTTTAGCTGTTTTAAGCTATAAGGTTATGAATAATGAGGCCTCTGTTAACCTTGACAGACAGCTGTGTGCCTGAATCAGGGTCCCGTTAGCAGTGGCTGCTAGCTACTGTGGACTCTTTTCAGTGTGTCTATTGTGTTTTTTTCCCCACTTTTGTCCTTTCTGAAGATTTTATTTCAAATATCTGATAAGATGCGGGCTGCACAATGGCTTAGCAGTTAGCACTGTCACCTATAGCGAGAACGTCCCAGGTTTGCTTCTATCCTAGTTGTGTCTTTCTTCCAGGGTTTCCTCCCACTTCCACGGACATGTAGCTTAGGTGAATTCAAAACTTTAAACTGACTATGTGTGAGTGAGCGTGCGACTCTCTTTGTCTGCCTATATGTGTCGGCCCTGTGACAGACTAGCATCCTGTCCAGGGTGTGTCCCGCCTCTATCTCTAGGGATAGTGCACAATTGTAACGCACATCAAAAGTATGTTTTTAGGATCATCTGTGTTGTATTTGCAGAGAACTGGATTACTTGAATCAACAACCCTGACCGTTCAGTGTGCTGTAACAATGGCGTTGAGCAGTGGAGCTGGAGGACAGGGTGTCCCAAAGGGATATTCTATGCCCCCCCATGTGTAGTTTGTTTTGTACCTCCATCTGAACTCACCTGAGGGACCTCAGAAGAGCATTATAGGGTTGATTTTGGTGTGGAGACGAGATCACTGGCTAACCAGCTCCTACTAAGAACTACCTCTGGTCCATATCAGTGCCCATATAAGCCGCCGTTTATGCCCATACAGGTCACCCACAGAACATCCTTGTACAGCGAGTAGATGGACCTTCAAGGTCAAGTCACTAGGACAGGGCAGTACAAAGTACCAATCCTTACTGCAGGTGGCTAAAGACCCGCACACCTTGACTGTAAGTGTGGTTTAGACTTTGGTGAAGGTCTATGAATTTGACTGAACCCCTTCTACTTTGCTTTTGTTTTCAGCAGTTTCAATGGTTAATTTTCAAGTTGCGCCGGCATGTTGAAACAGGCATCTTGTTTGGCATCATTAGAAACAACAGCTCAGTTGTCAATTTCCAGGGAGTGAAATGGCCACTGGAGGCGGATTCCACACCGTATCAGTAAGTAATTTGTTGTCGTTGTTGTTAACTCACAAGGAATGAGACGGAGTGCTGCAGTGGTGCGAATGTCGATGTAAAGCCCCGGTCACACGCCACTAAAGAAGGACACTGAAGCCAAAACAAAACAAGAAATCTGGACTTTCATTGACTTTCGGAGACATCGTTTAACCATCATCCAGCTTTGTTTCTGTAACTGCCGCTTTGTCAGAATTTTCCAACTGTTGAAAAATGTGAACGAATCCTGACAACAACTTCAAATCTTCAAATTGTATTCCGTTTTGCTTTCTGTCTTGGCAGTTCCTCATCGTTTGCGTAGTTCCCATACCGTCAGCGTTCCGTTTGACTGTTGTCCAACATCCCAAGTCTGATGTCTTGCACAAACGTTGACGATATCTGAATGGATCAATAACTAACTCACTTTTTTAACACAAAGCAGAAAGTTCAACCACATTACACCCATTTTGGCATCCCTTCACTGACTTCCTGTCCCAGTGAGACGGGATTTTAAGGTTCTGCTACTAGTCTATAAAACTGTTCACGGACTGGCACCTCCCTACCTAGCTGACCTAATTAAACCTTACGTACCGGCCCAGGCTTTGCGTTCTCAGGGTGCAGGACTACTTTGTGTCCCCAGGGTAAATAAGAAGTCTGCGGGTCATAGAGCTTTCTCTTATCATGCCCCTGTTCTGTGGAATGATCTCCTGCATCAATAAAACAGTCAGATTCTGTAGAGACTTTCAAGTCCAGACTTAAGACACACTTATTTTCCTTTTTGCATGGCTAGCATACTGGCATAGTATAGTTCTACGCTTTTCAGTCTTTTAATTCATTTTATTAGGAAACATGCCGCGGCCTCAACTTTACCTAAATTCTGGGTCTTTTAGTGAAGTTTAGGGCTAGTGGCCAGCGATCACCTTAGTATTTCTTGTTTTTCTTGTTGTTTAATGCTGGAAATTTATACTGTATTTCTTGTCTTTCTGATGTCTGATTCTGTTTTTTTTTCTCTCTGTTTAAGGTGCAGCTCCATCCAGAGACGGGTATGGTATTTGTGCTGGAGACCCTCCTGTCCTGTGCACCAACAGCTTTCCTGTATAATTGTTTTGTGAATTGTTCTGTAATTTATGTTTGTAGCATGGTCCAAGCAGAGGGTCACCCCTTTGAGTCTGGTCTGCTTGAGGTTTCTTCCTCAGAGGGAGTTTTTCCTTACCACTGTTGCTCTGGGGGTTAGTAAGGTTAGACCTTACTTGTGTGAAGCACCTTGAGGCAACTCTATTGTGATTTGGCGCTATATAAATGAAAATAATTTGAAATTGAAAAAAACTAAAGATCCGACAAGCCGAACGTGACTCATCCATGTGCGGGACAAAAAGTAACGTCATACAGAAACAACAGCGGCAAACTGCGTCTCCCTAACTGGAAAGAGTTGTGATGTCATCACGCATGCACGTAGACACTGCACTAGCGGCAACTTGAAAATCATCTATCATTTGAAATCCAGACGACACACCACCTTTTCACTGTTTGGCAGAAACTGGCTCATTAGTAAAATCTGTCTCACATTGTTAGGAATCTATTTTTAAACTTCCCAATTCTAGGTTTGCCAACAAATCTGTTGGCAAACCTACAAGTCTCAATCTTCTTTCTTTCCCTCAAGCTGTGTAGAATGAAACTCATCTCATTGTTCACACATTAGGGTTACCGCCTCAAATTGTTGTGTGGGCCGCCAGAAGAGGAGGTACTGCTGGCCCACCACCACCAGATGGCGCCCTGCCTGGAGTGCGGGCTTCAGGCTCGAGAGGGTGCTGCCGCCACGGACACAGCCGGGGGTGACAGCTGTTACTCATCATCTCATGACAGCTGTCACCCATCTACACTTCATCATTCTCCTCCATAAAAACCGGACTTCATCTCCACCTCGTTGCTGAGATATCATCTACCAGTAGAGGTAATATTCTCAGCCTTAAAACTAACTGTGTCTTAGTCTGAACTCATTTTACAGCTGTTTTCCTGTGGCGTGCCTTATCTGGGAGATTGGCGTAATCAGCGACGGCTTCACTTCACACCCCAGCCAGATAAGTGTTTGAGACAGGCGCTGCACGTGTGGATGAGAGGTGGAGGTGGAATTCCCACCATTTGTTATTACTGGGTGTGCACACACCCTCCTTTGATTGTTTCTGCTCCTCGCCAGCAGTACCAGATCCGACGCTCGGAGACGGTGGCCACCTGGGGACTCGGGACTTGGCGGCTCCAGTATTCTCCAGGTTCAGTGGCGGAGGAAATCGTGTGGTTCCGGTTCTTCTCAGGACAGACGTCTTCTATCCTCGAGCCTGCCCACACGTCACCTTTGTGATTAACTATTGTCTTACATTCTGTAATCTGTTGTATTGTGGTTGTGCTCATTCACAACAGTAAAAGTGTTCATTTTTGACTCTATCATTGTCCATTCATTTACGCCCCCTGTTGTGGGTCCGTGTCACGACACTTTCCCAACACAAATTCTGTGTCAGACTCTTCCTCTCTGGGGAGAGTTTGCCACTGCTGCTGCTGCTCTCCCCTCAGTTTTTTTTTACGTGCACGTGCGAACGAATCGTCCGTGAAGATTATTTTATTTATTAACTACACAGATGTATAATAAAACAAATGGTGACTGGTTCATAACACAATGATGACAGAGTTTGAGGACAGAGAGAGAGAGAGGAACTGCAGCCAGCCAGTTTTTTTTTCTTTTCTTTGTTTACATGTGCGCGCGCGAATACAACAAATGGAGCACAGCAACTCGCTCCGTGTGTCATAAGACGCAGGGAAGACGAAGACAACACACTGGAAATTGTTTTTTTTTCCTTATTTATTCTTTTATTGGTTCATTTTACTGGTGCTTATAGTTAATAAAATTTGGATAAAGTTACTTGCACCAGTACAAGTGCAATATAAAATTACATGCACCGCTCGAATAATACGTGCACAAACTAGCACATACATGTACTATTTCGAGCCCTGAACCAGTTTTGTTCACTTATCGATTTTATTTGACTCACAACTACTGTAAAATGGTGTTATGGAGTAAAACGGGTTTAATAGGAAGCCTGACCAAAACATGACCACCAGTTATACTTCAGTTACTTTCTATAGTTTCAGATATACTCCTAGGAGCCAACTAATTACTCTTTAGCAGAAACTACAGCAACTATAGAAGTTGTTCAACTGCAAAAATACAAAAACATAGGCACCACAGCCAAAGAAAAAGAAACTCATCTAATAATTGTAGAAATACATTAATTCACTTCTGTGAAATAATAATAATAGGAGGAAACAAAGTCTAAAGTCTAAACAATATCATATGCACATTTAAAAATCCACAAAATTTAACGAAGATAAAGTACGATCAGATTCTATAACCCCAAAATCAGAAAAAGTTGGTACGGTATGGAAAATGAAACAAACAAAAACATGGCAGGTATCCTAACATTTATTTTGACATTTATTTCATTGCAAACAGTATGAATCCAATACATTTTATGTTTTTTGTGGTCAAATTCATTTTATTTAATAATATAGCTCCATTCTTGCATTCCAGGTCTGAAATACACGCAAAAAAAAAAAAAAACACACAACAGGGCTGGCTGCCTGGATATTTTTAATTCACCAAATATGTCTTGTACTTAATTTACATCAACCATTAAGAAATACACAGAATAGTACTGTATGGTAAATTTGTGTCAGGTAGGCAGTTCACAAAAACGGAGAGACCACAAGTGAGGGAAGCCACCAAGACACCCATGACAGTTCTGAAAGAGTTACAGACTTCTGGGGATGTGAGTAGAGATCCTGGGAACGGTGCGACATTTGCCTGTTGTGTCCCCATTCACAGCTTCACGTCGGAGTGTCCAGCTCTCCACAAGTTCTCTTATACTCACTCGACTGGTAAGCACTGAAAGCCGAGATACACATGTCCAAACTTGTCCTCTAACACTCCGAAACAGAGGTGTTCCTTTGTCTCGCATCATCAGCGAATCGGTCGTGACGCATGAAGCCTCCTCGTGTTTTTCCATGACAAAATCTCTTGTTAAACGTGAAATCTGCCAGAAAATGGCTGATGTCCAGCTCTTGTGATAACCAGAGAAAGAGCACACGACGGTCTCGTATCCACAGAGCCATCAGCTTAGAAATGATCCAGTGGTTTGTGCCGCGACGTTGCAGCTCGGAGCGCGTCGCACCGACCGTACTTAAAGGGGTCCTTAAAGCTGTAGTTAAAGTCCTTATTCTCTGTGAAGCTGTAAAATTTTCACCAAAAGCCAGATAACTTTTTCGAATGGTTTCCAGGTGCCAGTCTCTAACAGCTTCTGAAAAAATTCTGATGGAAAAAAAGTCCTTTTCATTCCGCCATTTCCAGACAATGAAAATCCGAAAAGGGGGCGGGACCACTCCTTCCACAAGGCGTGCTCACAGGCGAATGACGTCACCGACAGGCGTGGAAAAACCCACGCATGTGCACGAGGGTTCAAGCATGTCTGACGTAAAAACATATGAATGAAATCCATATAGTTTTAAAAAAAATAAAAAGGACCGTTACTTTATGGACACACCACGTATGTTACCCGTAACATGATAACTAAGCATGACAGATGGTGCAAAGTATTCCTTTTGAAAATGCTATTAACTCAACCAATAATTTGCCTTTTTTTTTTAAACCAAAATTTGAGCAACTTTAACTTTTGACCTCTGTACAAACTGAAACTGACCTTTGTCATCGTTTTTGCTGTTTTTATCCCATAACTCCAGAACATTCAGTCACAGATAATCCAACCTATACATTTTTGGAATTGTTATGATCAGACAAATAATGTGGTATAGTTTTCAACATGACTGGAGCGTTTTTAAATTTTGACCCTGTGTAATTCTTTATTGACCCCTGTAGCTCATTATAGGTCAGCTCCAGGATGTCTCCATATCTGAAAAGAAACATTAGTTAATTTAGAATATGTGTGCCAAATTCTATGCTTTTATCACAAAATGCACAATTGTTATGGAAATTTTAGCTAAGCTGCACCACTAGTTGGGGCAGATGGTCGAAGCTCCCTTTTCCTTGGCAGGACAGATGAACTCTGTAAATATGGCAAAATTGCCTAAATTCATATATTTATATCAGATGGTGCTCGTCTGTCTCCTCAAATTATTATTTGCTCAGTTAGATCCTTCCATCTTTTCACTTGAAGAAGACAAACCTACGGAGAGCCGTAAGTCAGAAGGTGGGTCGGGTCTACAGAGTTCATTATTCTATTACTCACCAGTGAATATCGATAAACTCATCTACTGGATGGATCACTACATAGGCAGATGAACCGGGATCTCGTTTGGGGAAACATGCGGTTAAAATCCTCTCTTCAAAATGTCCCCAATCTCATTGTTGATTGGGCTGCTTGCACTGAATATCAAATCCCAAATGTTAAACTCACATCAGGCAAAACTCAGTTCAAATGTGGGTCTGTTTTATTAAGCACATCAATTAAATAACATAACTGGATTAACTCCAATAATAAATACCATCTGTTCGCACCATCTCAGCCAGGTTTAGCATTTATGGTCTGGAGCAGAAGTGGTTGTGTTTTCTTCGATCTCTTCGATGATGAAAACTTTGTATCATGTAGATTTCTGAGTCAGAACCACGGTTTGCAAAAAAAACAAAACAAAAAACAAAACAATCGACTTACTTTAGATATTTTCAGGTCCATAGTTTTGTCTTTTTAAACTATGCCAATTCTCCCTAAAATCCAAAAGCCTGTAAAAAAAAAAGGTGAAATTTCCTACATATTACCCCTTTATTAAAAATGCATTCTAAATAGAGATATGAGAAACTACTCTGTATGAAGTCTGGGAACACATAATTTACCTCTTTGTTCTGTACTACACACAGTTTAATCCAGTTTACAATAGTCTGTAGGCTGCACTGTAAGGTTTTGTTTTTTTTTGTACTTCTTTCAGTGGTCCAACAACTTACATTTCATAGTGACTTATCAGTGCTTCACTACATTAAGTATCGATTTTCCTAAGGTTCAGACAGCCCAGATTGTTGACCCCCCTGGTTTGGGCTGAAATTTTGTTTTGTGAGATGGGTATAGTACCCAAACCATTCCATGGTTGACCTCTTATGACCAAAGTTACAGCATCCCCTATTTTGGGCCCCCTGGGGAAATTACAAAAAAAGTTCCCACTCCTCTAACCCCAACTCTTAGTGCAATTTTATTTTTTGTTACTAAAAGCACATAACAGCAGATCCCAGTTGTTTTCTTGTTTTAACATTTAGGTTGATGCCTTTCAAATGTTGTAACTTGTTTATGAATTCACACTCAAAGTTTTGAGAAATCGGGTCCTTAAAGGACCCCTTTTGACCCTTTTTCTTTTCTTTTAGTCGGGACCCTTTTTGGACCCCTTTTCTCCCAACTTTAAGGCTGTCCCACTGACATAACAATAAAACCAATCAGACCCCTCCCAAATGAACAATACCTGCAATAAAATCTGTGGGATATTTTCAAAATAATGGGAGGCCTATACTTTAGGCCTTTTTCAGCTCGGAGCGTAACTATATATATAGTTATTTTACTGGGCCGGATAGTTATTTTACGGGGCCACCCTCAAAGTTGGCCAATAGGGGGCAATCAAAACGCTCCAAGCTGAAAAAGGCCTAAAGTAGGCCTCCCATTATTTTGAAACTATCCCACAGATTTTATTGCAGGTATTGTTCATTTGGGAGGGGTCTTATTGGTTTCATTGTTATTTCAGTGGTACAGCCTTAAAGTTGGAAGAAACGAGGTCCAAAAAGGGTCCCAACTAAAAAAAAAAAAAAAGGTCAAATGGGGCCCTTTGAAGACCCGATTTCGGCGTGAATGCTGCACTGCTATACTTTCCAGCTGTATTTCCTCAAGGAGAGGGTACCTCTTTTATATATATATATATATATATATATATATATATATATATATATATATATATATATATATACACACACACATAAAAACAACAACAGCAAAATTTTCACTTCTTTTCCTTTTTCGCATTCTGTCTACTTGTGTTGGCGAAGACAATAAAATTTGGGGTATTTGCACGACAACTAGTTTGTGCACAACGTTAGGACTATCCTAGATCGAAGACTCTGCAAAGAAAACCTTCAAAGGGTGGATATGACAGACTGGCATCCTGTCCTGGGTGCACCCCACCTTGCGCTCTATGACTGTTGGGATAGGCTCCAGCCCCCCCGCGACATTGAATTGGATTAAGCGGTTGAAGATGAGTGTGTGTGTGTGTGTGTGTGAGGGGGGATATTTTTTAGTCTGATGCACTGGTCTCACTAGTCTTAGACTTTGACTGAACCCAAAATATTTTAGTAGCAAAGCCGGTGTCACAGACCAAATGCTCCACCCCTAAAAATTGGTCAGCGCTAGAGGTGGGCGATCCCGGGAATTTTGGTATTGATCCGATACCAAGTAAATACAGGCCCAATATCACAGATATCAATACCTTTTCATATTTAAGCTTCATAAATCCAAAGGATCCAAAAGAGCTAGGATAGAATTTCACCAAACATTGTACGTGACAACAAAATACTTTATTATCACAATCAACATTTTTGTTAAAAAAAAAAAAAATCACTCAACACAACTTAAAAATCTCCTGAGGTAGAGGGCTGACAAACCACAATACAAGGTTGCGCTGCTCCGTGTTGTGTGACACAGCGCAGCGCTGCTCTTACAGACAGAGTAGACTTTGATGAATCTGCGTGTGCAGCAGTCAGTGCGTGTGGGAGAGGAAAAAAGCTTGAATATCAACCTTTTTCCACGAGGATCGTTCAATATCAATACCAGCATTGGTATCGATATTATCGATATTAGGATCAATCCGCCCACCTCTAGTCAGCGCTGATTCTACTGCGCATGCATCATTTTGGAGCTCAGCCGCTTGTCTGAGACAGTCTCTTTACCCAAAGCGATCAAATGGATTATTAACCATCAGATGACAAGGTAAAACCTCTTACATCATTCTCAAGTCAGTTTGAAACAGAAACGAGGCGACACTCTGTGACACTGACATGACCGACACACAGTGAACGCACCAGCTAGCAGCTGGTGTAGCTGCAGCGCTCCGATCACTTCCTCCTCTTTTACAATGAAATAACGCTGAATTTATGTGGAAATGATTGTTGTACAAAAGCTTCAGATATCTGTCACTGAGACAGATGATGACTGGAGAGAAGTTTGAAGCAGAAACGAGGTGATAATCGGTGACCCTCGGCTGATGATGCATGCGCAGTGAAGGCAAGGTAGACAGATTTTTAGGGGGGGACCGTTCGGTCTGCGACACGTGCACAATATGACCCCTTTAAAGCACCTCACCTGGTCCTCCTCCGGAGGTTCTTGTCTTTCTGGGGGCTCGCTCAGCCTCTCTAAGCCCTCACAGCCCAGAGACGAGCTCTTGTGGCGGGATTGCACCAGCTGTGCCACCCTGTGCGGACCCGCTGATCCCCCGCAGGCGAACAGCAGGTCGGGCTGAGAGGAGGAGATTACTCGGTCCACAACCTCGTACTCCTGCTGCTTCTTCTTCGTCATCATCTTCAGCGTGGACGCGCTCGTGTCGTCGGGGTCTCTGGAGCCCCGCTTGGGGCTGAGTAACGGTTTGGTTTTGGTCTGGAAGTGTTTCCACATGGCGCTGCTCCCACGCGTGTCTACGTCACTGCTGCGCTCCATTCCCGCCGAAACCCGGAGCGCGAGCGCGAGCAGGAGGTCCGGGTTCGGACGGAGAGACAGTCCTTCCCCACTCAGCCCCACGACGCCAAACACGACCAAAAACACTCGCTCGTGCTGTTCGGCTGCTCCCGCGAGAGGTGGGCGGATCGATCCTAATATCGATAATATCGATACCAACGCTGGTATTGATATTGAAGATCCTCCTATAAAAAGATCGATACTCAAGCTTTTTTCTCACCCGCACGCACTGACTGCTGCACACGCAGATTCATCAAAGTCTACTCTGTCTGTAAGAGCAGCGCTGCGCTGTGTCACACAACACGGAGCGGCGCACCCTTGTATTGTGGTTTGTCAGCCATCTACCTCAGGAGAGTTTAAGTTGAGTGATATTTTTTAAACAAAAATGTTGATTGTGATAATAAAGTATTTGTTGTACTTTGTACAATGTTTGGCGAAATTCTATCCTAGGTCTTTTGGATTCTTTGGATCTATAAAGCTTAAATATGAAAAAGTATCGGTATCAATATCGGCGCTACTAGGCCTGTATTTACTTGGTATCAGATCAATACCAAAATTCCCAGTATCGCCCACCTCTAGTTCCAGCAGGACGACTTTCTCGCCTGTTTTCCACAGAAATCCATGCAGCGGGATGCCAAGAGGGCGGCGCTTACAGGAGGGCGGGGCTTACAGGGGGGCGTCAACCACGGCCTGTCAAACTTTAAAAATGACAGAGACATATTTTCTATTTCTTGGAGCTGTAAGTTGAAATTATCAAAATTAAAATGAAAAAAAATGCTTAGTTGAAACAGTTTATATGTAATGAGTCCATAATAGATCAAATATTCAGGTTCCGAAATGACTGACAAAATTAAACTTTCTAACTAGGACACTCGGTAGAGCGCGTACCTCCGCCACACCCCATATCAGTATCGAAGGATGTGGATTCACAAAAGGGCAAAATAATACATTATGCTGTATTCCAGAGTTTAATCCGGATCATCACCAAATTTTAATCAATTGATCCTGGACATATTTCCCATCATTCCACCAAATTTGGTTCAAATGCTTTCAAAATTTTTTGAGTTATCCTGTTTATAGACAAACAGACAAACACTGGTGAAAACATAACGTCCTTGGCGGAGGTAATGAGGGCACCCACCAAGACACCAACGAGGGGTCAGGCTTCTGTGGCTGTGATTGGAGAATAATAATAAGAAGAAGATGGCAGGACAAGCTGCCCAACACAGAGGTCTTGGAACGTGCCAACATGAGCAGCATGTTCACCGTTCTTGCCAAAAGGCGCCTTCGTTGGCTTGGCCATATCAGGAGAATGGATCTGGGCGGCATTCCTAAAGATCTACTGTACGGTGAGCTGGCAGATGGCACTCGTTTGGCTGGTTGACCACGCCTGCGCTTCAAGGACGTCTGCAAGAAGGATTGGAACGTGTGCAGCATCAATGTCAACACGTGGCAGCAGCGTGCAGAGGACAACCTGTCGCCTTACTGTCAGAAAAGGTGCACAGAGGGCTGAGCAGGAGAGGAAACAAAGTCTTGCTGAGCAACGAGCTAGGAGGAAGGAGTGACAGCGGCAGCCTCAGTGGGCTTCACAGTACACATGCAGCAAATGTAGCAGAGATTGTTACTCGCACATCAGACTGATAGTCACTTATGCAGGTGCAGATAGAAACAAAAGACAAAATTTCCTGTATATTTGTAATGTCAATTGTGTCGGTGCACCAGCAACATTTCCTGTATATTCATTTTGTGAAATGTTTCGTAATTTATGTCTGTAGCATGGCCCAAGCAGAGATTCACCCCTTTGAGTCTGGTCTGCTTGAGGTTTCTTCCTCAAATCAACAGAGGGATTGTGGCAGCTTTGTTGTGATTTGGTGCTTTATAAATAAAATTAAATTAAATTGAAAAGTGTAAAAAACAAACAAACAAAAAGCAAAAAAACAACTGGATGCTCCACCATCTTCTCCCGCAGACAGACGGACGCCAGGAGGATGAATAATAATAACAATAAATAGTATCAGAAAATGACCTGAAATTGATCACAGCAATTGGTGTGAAGCATATTACTAAAAACTGTCTACAGAAGTAGACCTTAAACCAAATGTTATGTCTTCCAACCAACTATTTAGTATTGAAGTTGTTTTTTGTTGTATTATGTTGTAACAAAGTCAGAATAGGACACTGATACAATGTCAAGTTGTGGTTAAGTTCCTGATATGTATTTTGATCTACACTCAACAAAAATATAAACGCAACACTTTTGGTTTTGCTCCCATTTTGTATGAGATGAACTCAAAGATCTAAAACTTTTTCCACATACACAATATCACCATTTCCCTCAAATATTGTTCACAAACCAGTCTAAATCTGTGATAGTGAGCACTTCTCCTTTGCTGAGATAATCCATCCCACCTCACAGGTGTGCCATATCAAGATGCTGATTAGACACCATGATTAGTGCACAGGTGTGCCTTAGACTGCCCACAATAAAAGGCCACTCTGAAAGGTGCAGTTTTATCACACAGCACAATGCCACAGATGTCACAAGATTTGAGGGAGCGTGCAATTGGCATGCTGACAGCAGGAATGTCAACCAGAGCTGTTCCTCGTGTATTGAATGTTCATTTCTCTACCATAAGCCGTCTCCAAAGGCATTTCAGAGAATTTGGCAGTACATCCAACCAGCCTCACAACCGCAGACCACGTGTAACCACACCAGCCCAGGACCTCCACATCCAGCATGTTCACCTCCAAGATCGTCTGAGACCAGCCACTCGGACAGCTGCTGAAACAATCGATTTGCATAACCAAAGAATTTCTGTACAAACTGTCAGAAACCGTCTCAGGGAAGCTCATCTGCATGCTCGTTGTCCTCATCGGGGTCTCAACCTGACTCCAGTTCGTCGTCGTAACCGACTTGAGTGGGCAAATGCCCACATTCGCTGGCGTTTGGCACGTTGGAGAGGTGTTCTCTTCACGGATGAATCCCGGTTCACACTGTTTAGGGCAGATGGCAGACAGCGTGTGTGGTGTCATGTGGGTGAGCGGTTTTCTGATGTCAGTGTTGTGGATCGAGTGGCCCATGGTGGCGGTGGGGTTATGGTATGGGCAGGCGTCTGTTATGGATGAAGAACACAGGTGTATTTTATTGATGGCATTTTGAATGCACAGAGATACTGTGACAAGATCCTGAGGCCCATTGTTGTGCCACACATCCAAGAACATCACCTCATGTTGCAGCCGGATAATGCACAGCCCCATGTTGCAAGGATCTGTACACAATTCTTGGAAGCTGAAAATGTCCCAGTTCTTGCATGGCCGGCATACTCACCGGACATGTCACCCATTGAGCATGTTTGGGATGCTCTGGACCGGCGTATACGACAGCGTGTACCAGTTCCTGCCAGTATCCAGCAACTTCGCACAGCCATTGAAGAGGAGTGGACCAACATTCCACAGGCCACAATTGACAACCTGATCAACTCTATGTGAAGGAGATGTGTTGCACTGCATGAGGCAAATGGTGGTCACACCAGATACTGACTGGTATCCCCCCCAATAAAACAAAACTGCACCTTTCAGAGTGGCCTTTTATTGTGGACAGTCTAAGGCACACCTGTGCACTAATCATGGTGTCTAATCAGCATCTTGATATGGCACACCTGTGAGGTGGGATGGATTATCTCAGCAAAGGAGAAGTGCTCACTATCACAGATTTAGACTGGTTTGTGAACAATATTTGAAGGAAATGGTGATATTGTGTATGTGGAAAAAGTTTTAGATCTTTGAGTTCATCTTATACAAAATGGGAGCAAAACCAAAAGTGTTGCATTTATATTTTTGTTGAGTGTATTTATGATTTCTGGCAGGAACCTGTGGGAATCGTATTAATTTATTTATACAAAGCAGCAGATGTTCATAATAATAACATTCATAATAAGTTGAACGTTATATGGAACATCTCCTGTGATCCAACATTAGGATTTCTATGTTCATCCAGTTTCCAAACTGTGACTACGTTTACATACTGTTAATATTCAGGTTAAGGTCAATATTCCGGTTTCTGAATCATTAGGAATAACCCATTTACATGCTTAAGCAGACAGAGTTACTCCTGTATACATGGTCATTTTGATTCAACATCTGTATTCAGAGTTGGATCAACATCATTTGCCCACTGCGTTGTCATGTGTTATCCAATCATTCAAACATTCCACAATCTGGAACAAAACCAACAAAAGACAAGTCAGTATTGAATAGAAAACAAGATTCTCGCTGTCACTGCCAGAACCACCACAGGTCCTGTATGGCAGTCACCCAGGTACGAAGCCGGTTCATCTCCAATTCATGAAGGTAGACGTTGTTAGGTTCTTTTATGTGGTAAGTGATCTCAAAAAGAAATGGACAGGAAATGGACTTCAAAGTTTAGATGTATTGAAAAAGTTCAAACACGGATACAGAGAGTCATCTGCAGCACTGGGGTCTCTGAACCAGATCACATGCTACATTTGGGAAAAGATTTCCTTTCTACGCTAACTTTTGTTCCTCCAGCTGGTCCCATGTGGGCGGTCCTTAGTCTGTCGTGAATCCACATCTATGTCATTGGCTGCAAAGTGAAGTAGGTGGTTATAAGCGGGTTCACTCGACAACCGGCCCTGAATTGGGCCAGATACTAGCCTCTCTCTCCTAGCCTGTGATTGGTTGGCGGCTGAGACACTGATGTTAGCCCATGAGTCAGCCTCACGTTGATGTGGCACAAGCGCTGCTCTCCTATTGGTTGTTTAGGAGAGGGAATTCCAGCGCTGCTCTCCTATTGGTTGTTTAGGAGTGGGAAATCTCACTCCAAAATGGAGGCCAGTATCCGGCCCAATTCATAGCCAGGCAGTTGTCGGGCTATAAGCGGGTTTCTGCTCATGTTGCATTCAAGGTTGTTATGTACAAATCTTATAGTGTTTGTGTATGTTTGTGTATGTCAATGTCAAACAGTGTTCCATCATGCTGTCCAAATCAATTAGACATCTATAAAAATATCAGATGGTTTCATCAATTAGCTATAAAAGGATCAGATGGTTTTATCAATTAGACACCTATAAAAATATCAGATGGATTTATCAGACAGCTATAAAAGGATCAGATGGTTTTATCAATTAGATAGCTATAAAAGGATCACATGGTTTTATCAATTAGACAGCTATAAAAATATCAGATGGTTTTATCAATTAGATAGCTATAAAAGGATCACATGGTTTTATCAATTAGACAGCTATAAAAATATCAGATGGTTTTATCAATTAGATAGCTATAAAAGGATCAGATGGTTTTATCAATTAGACAACTATAAAAATATCAGATGGTTTTATCAATTATTTTATCAATTAGACAGCTATAAAAATATCAGATGGTTTTATCAATTAGCTATAAAAGGATCAGATGGTTTTATCAATTAGATAACTATAAAAATATCAGATGGATTTATCAGTTAGACAGCTATAAAAGGATCAGATGGTTTTATCAATTAGATAGCTATAAAAGGATCAGATGGTTTTATCAATTAGACAGCTATAAAAATATCAGATGGTTTTATCAATTAGATAACTATAAAAATATCAGATGGATTTATCAGTTAGACAGCTATAAAAGGATCAGATGGTTTTATCAATTAGATAGCTATAAAAATATCAGATGGTTTTATCAATTAGACAACTATAAAAATATCAGATGGATTTATCAGTTAGACAGCTATAAAAGGATCAGATGGTTTTATCAATTAGATAGCTATAAAAGGATCAGATGGTTTTATCAATTAGACAGCTATAAAAGGATCAGATGGTTTTATCAATTAGACAGCTATAAAAATATCAGATGGTTTTATCAATTAGACAGCTATAAAAGGATCAGATGGTTTTATCAATTAGACAACTATAAAAATATCAGATGGTTTTATTAATTAGACAGCTATAAAAATATCAGATGGTTTTATCAATTAGATAGCTATAAAAGAATCACATGGTTTTATCAATTAGACAGCTATAAAAATATCAGATGGTTTTATCAATTAGATAGCTATAAAATGATCACATGGTTTTATCAATTAGACAGCTATAAAAATATCAGATGGTTTTATCAATTAGACAGCTATAAAAGGATCAGATGGTTTTATCAATTAGACAACTATAAAAATATCAGATGGTTTTATTAATTAGACAGCTATAAAAATATCAGATGGTTTTATCAATTAGATAGCTATAAAAGGATCACATGGCTTTATCAATTAGACAGCTATAAAAATATCAGATGGTTTTATCAATTAGACAGCTATAAAAATATCAGATGGTTTTATCAATTAGACAGCTATAAAAGGATCAGATGATTTTAAACAAGAGCCAACGTTAATATGACCAATACACACAAAATCTTTTTTTTTTTTTTTTTTTAGTAAATACAGAATGAGATTAAATTTATTTGGAAACAAATTGATCACATGTTTATTTACATTTCTCATTCAAAACAATCAAATCATGGCACTTTCTTCAAAACCGTTAGCATGATTATAGCAATACTTAAGGCAACATACAGTACGTTATTAAGTGAAGACTCCCATTGCCAATTTTAGGCCCCGATTGATGTCCCTATTCCAAGAAAAAAAAAAAAGAGGGAATTCGCCTCAACTGTCCACAACAGCTGTCTAAATTTGTGTGTCACAGTATATACACCAGGTTAGTGCCGAATACAAGCAACATTGAATGCAACCCCTAGACACACACACACACACACACACACACACACACACACACACACACACACACACACACACACACACACACACACACACACACACACACACACACACACACACACACACACACACACACAACTCCAAGGCTCCAAAACAGAAAAGAATCAGCATTGTATTTTAATTTTGAGCTTTCATTTTAACCAGCATCAAAGTGACTGCACAGCCAAATCCACATTCAAGCAGAAACACTTTATTTCAAGATGCACGAATGAAATAAAAACCAAAGCAGTCTGTAAAATGAAAGTAAAAAATGCATATTATCCCCGATCTGCACAGATTATATCAGATTATTCACTTTTGTGGATCACAATGAGTCAAATTTTTGAACATGTTCAAAATTTTACTGATTGGTCACTATGTTCTGCAATGCCACCATTACTACATATTACACATTATAGCGTGCCCCGATTAGGTACAAGATTGTTTTTGGAGCCACAGAAGTGAACAACTGAGTGCCAGAAATTGACAATGGGAGATCTGCTGAAGCAATGCTGATGTCATTATTACTTTTGGGATTTTAACTTAACTATCCCTAACCCATACCCTAACACCCTCACCCTACTGTAACTAAGACCAAAACTGCCAGAGCAATTTCTTTCCCTTTAAATAATTTTTTTTCATTCACATACCACCCCCCCCCCCCCCCCCCCCCCCCCAATTTTAATCCCACTGTGCATATCCTGGCTGGTCGTTATTTTTCATTCACAGACAACATAAATTTGTAGGTTTAACACATAAGTGAAAAATACATCCACAATTAATAATGTACAATTTTCTAACAATCAAAGAACCTTCAAGTGTTTAATTTGAGATTTAATTTGTGCTTAAGGGTGATGTGCTTTGAGTAGCAGCCAATCAAATATTATTTTCAGTAGCATAATAATGCATCATAAAAGAATTGGCAAACTGAAAGCTCAAACTGTACATAAGGTTAAGATTTCATGATAAATCATGAGAAAACAGTTCCAGAACATTAAGCAGTGTTAGTGTTGTTCAGATTTATTCTTCATGAGTTCTGTTGTTTTATTACTCTAGAGCAGGGGTGGGCAACAAGGGCCGAGACACTGCAGGTTTTCCTTGCAACCAATCACCTCAGCAGGTGGGTTGCTGATGAGCGTCTCCCTTGAACATAAACACCTGGTTGTCAATGAAATCACCTGTTGAAACACCTGAACATTAATGAAATCACCTGCTGAGGTGATTGGTAGCAAGGAAAACCTGCAGTGCTTTGGCCCTTCATGGCACATGATTGCCCACCCCTGCTCTAGAGAATGCCTGACAGCAAATAAAAAACATTAATTTAATATGTCAGGACTGATAGAATGCTTATCTCCTCGGCCACTCCTCCCCAGCTCTCGTGCCTAAACATCGAGAAGGAGAATACCAAATACAGACTTTTAACAGATTGAATGGCTCTCAAAGCAGTAAAAGTCAGATGTGTGTTGATTTTAGTCTGAGAATGTTCTTGGTCTGAGGCTTTTTTAGCCTCCAAATGTTTTCGGTTTTCGGTGGAATTCATGGAAAGTCATGACTCCCTGCCATTCTGAATGTAAAAGCTATGTGATCACTACTACTAGATCAATATAAATGTGTGGAGGGGTAGCATCTCATAGAATGGGACTCACATGCATTACACCTGCACATGTGGGCCTCTCATGCACAAAGTATTTACCTATGGCCATCAAGTATGTAAACAAGGGACAGAAAAGCTCAAATAACAACACACACAGAGGGAGTAGAGTGTTGCTTCATTCTCTTCACTGAATTCCACCATTATGACACTAAATTAAAATTTCATTCAGCGCAACTTTTAAGAAGTTCTTCAGAGTTTCTTTTGAGAACATGTGTTAAAATCAACAAAAACCAAAATAAAGAGTCTCAGAGAAAGGCTCAAACTTGTATTCATGAAAATCAATCATTATGGGAAAACTAGAAATCAGAATGTAGTTTTTCTTAATTTTATGCTCAAATGTGCTTGGGTACAGAAGAGCATTGCATTCAATGGATTAAAAAATTAGACACCTTATCTTTATGAGATCAGGATCTGATAACTATGAGATAAGCTCAGTGGTGGGCACAGTTCCGATAATCCGATAACAGATAATTATCGAAGATAATGTTTTCATTATCGGATTACCTTTTTAGATAACTTTAAAACCATTATCGGACTAATTATCTTCCGATACATTTTTGTCTGATAACTTTTAGACCGATAACATAGTAAACAAAAATTACCACTTTTAAAATTTAAAATCAGTTGAGCACCTACCTGTTAAAAGTTTCCTAACAGATGCATAGTTCTACCCTCTGCAAAAAGAAGAGAGCTGCTTCCAGAAAAAAACACTGTCCTCTGGAGGCAAAAAAGAACTGGTCTTACAAAAAAAAAAAAAAAAATCATTTCCTTCAACACCATACTAATACGCTGGCAATATCACCCAAGTCATCCAGAGACATACATTTTTAACTTATGGTTCAAATTTTAACCAAACTAATGTTGGTTAAGTTATTTAAAATTACTGTCATGTCTGACGTTTTATAAAGTGAAAATATCAGATATATGTTTTAGTTTTAAAGTAATGTGCTAATTTTAAGGTTTTAGTGAGCACATGCTGTGCCCAGCAGTGCATTATGGGTAGGATAGTCTAATCTCAGTATGTTCACGACAGGACAAATGCATTTCAGACACTCTGTTCAGGCTCCACGGACAGCAGCATTGAAGTCTAGTGCCTAAAACTCTCCTGAATATATTCTCTGGGTTTATAGACGTTATTGTATTTGCGTTTGTTAAATTCCACGCATCTTAAATGTAGCAGACACGGATTATCTGGGATTTTGTTTTGGCATGTTTTTCAGGCCTCTACTGCCATCTACTGGCCAGTAGTGTTCATGGCAGTATTTGCCCTAAGTACTAAGCGTCTGGGCACCAGTAGATGGCAGTGTTCTATTTATTTTGACCCCGGTTATATCAGATGGTTGTCAAATCAGCTTTTTACAAGACAGCTCTGCGGTGTTTGCACAGGCACAATGTGAGCGGTTGGACGCTTGTTGCGCTTCAGCAGCAGGATAACCTCACGACAGCCGACCAGAATAATATCAAACAGGTTTGATTTTCATTCGACCATACGATCAGCGATCAGGAGGTGGTCATGAGATGTTAAACGTAGCTTGTTACTCCATGTACACTAAACAATGCAGGATGCGTGATTAACCTGAAACTCGGGCCAAACAATTCTCGCACGAACATGCGCACATTCTCTCCACATGCAAAACTATTTTGCAATGACACTTCCAGGGCTCCATAAAAATGCCTGTTTTTACAAATAAAAAATGGAATATTTTACAAAAGCACATTTATCTGTAAACACCAACACACGACACATTAACGTGTTGGTTTACATAATGAATGACTGAACCAATCAGTGTTTAGCAGAGGCACTTTTACCCAGAATCCTTTGCGAGCTGTCTGTGTTTGTTACAAAACCTCAGAATTAGTGCATTATTCAACATTAAAAGATATATGTTATATTTTAACTTTGTACAAATGACAGAATTGACATTAATGGAGTTATTCTATCGGTATTAATGTTATTTATAAATCAAAACCATAAGTCAGCATGACTTTATTTTCCAAGACCTCCGCCTGACCGGAGCGTTGTGATTGATAGAGAGTTGGCTTTATGGCTGCTCTCAGAGTGCCTCTGTGCTGGAAGCTGTGTAGTAAACAAGAACTTCCAGCAGGGGCAGGATGTTCAAAGACAAAAGTGTGGCCTCATTGTTTGGGTCTGTTGTCACTTTTAATATTGCTAAAAGCTATTGGGGTGTTAAAACTCAAATTCAGTTTATTAGTAGTTGCAAATGTACCAGAGACAATATTGGAATTTATCGGTTATCTGTAACTTCCAATACATTTTTGGGTGGTTTATCATTTTATCTTTATCAAAGATAACTTTTCAGTTATCTGATTATCTGTTATCGCAGATAATTTTTTGGTTATCTGTGCCCACCACTGGATAAGATAAAGAAAAAGTTATTGTTGCATGTAAATCCTTGCAAATCAAGTGAGCAATGACGGCACTATCGCAGTTAATATCCACTGATGTGTGCTGTGGATTTGGTGACACCACACCGTATAACAATGCCTTCATTGAATATTTTTCTGGTAATCTCTTTTTGTTTTTGCACTTTATAGACGCCTCCTAAGCTTTCATCTCTCACCCGCCTGGTCGTTCACATCAATGGACCTCATTCAACAATATCTTCTTAAGAATCTTCTTAGATTCCTCCTTCTTCTTCTTAAGACGTTCCTAAAAAGGTTACTAAGAAAACTCTATGTCAGATTTATCAATGTGTACTTAAACCGCAGAATTGTTCGCAGCTGTGTTCTTAAGTCGATGAATCCCATCTCCGCATAAACTGAAAGCGCATGCCTGGTGAGCGTAATTAACATATGATTATCATGAGTAACAAAATGCCGAAAGCATAAAGCAAATGAATTTTAGCGCAGCAGGCAGTTCAGAGGTGGAGGTACTGCTGCTGCTACAGTTAACTCACCTTAAAGCTTCATTTCAACTCACAATTAGTGAAGACAATGGATAGCTTTAAATTCAGATTTTGAAAACTTATAAGCTTGAGTCCAATATCCTAAACTTGCCATTATGAAAGAGAAGACATAAGTTCACTTAACTTAATGGGGCTATCATTTCTTACAGTGTACAATAAATTTATTTTAGAATAAAAAATAATCTGTAAATTACCAAAACATAACATATAATAATGAACAGAGATATCGCGGAAATATTGCATTTTAATGAACTTCACATAAGCAGACAACGCAACCAATGTGACAACATGTTGGCACTGAATTGTGCATAAGAGTACTCCTGAGTGTTCGTAGGATTTGTTCCTACCTAAGAACAGGTCCTGGACAGGAAAACATCCATGAATGCCACAATCTTTGTAAAAACTTTGTGAGCAGAACTTAGAAACAAATTTGCTCTTAAGAATTGTTTGTGAGTGAGGCCCAGTGTTATTTTTCCAGCTCAGAGGATGGTTTATATGGATAAAAATAAGGTTGTAGCTCCTTGTCTGTACCTTCTCTAGCTTAGAAACTAGTGTTTTGTGTTTTTCTGCAATGTTTCTCTAAAGACTTATTGAGCTGTGAAGTTCAGATCTATGAATGTCTTTCTAACTTTACTGCAGTCTGGATGTCGCTCTCTTTCTGCAGGAGCAATTGAACCAATACGGGATGCTCCATGGATACAAATTCATGCATTTGAAATGCATCCAAGCTGGTTTGGTAGAGACTCAGAGAACTGTGCAACACCTGTTAAAAATCGTGTGTGCAGTATGTGCTTCTGAGTGAAGCAATGGTCAATATGGCACCTTTCCTGATCTCATGATTACGAGATCTTTTCTCATAATGACAAGATCCTGATCTCGCATTGTCGTAATTATGAGATCTTTTCTCGTAACTACGAGATCTTTTCTCATAATTATGAGATCCTGATCTCAAAAGAGCTCATATGACATCTTTTCTCATAATTCCAAGATCCTGATCTCGTAATTTCGTAATTTTGAAATCCTTTCTCATAACTACGAGATCCTGGTCTCATAATTACGAGATCTTTTCTCATAATTTACGAGATCCTGATCTCGTAATCTCGTAATTATGAGATCTTTTCTTGTAATTATGAGATCCTCATCTCATAATTACTACATCTTTTCTCATAATTACGAAATCCTGATCTCAAAAGATCTGATATGAGATCTTTTCTCATAATTATGACATCCTGATCTCGAGATCCTGATCTCGTAATCTTTTAATTTTGAGATCTTTTCTCAAAATTACAAGATCCTGATCTCGTAATTACAAGATCTTTTCTCATAATTACGATATCCTGATCTCAAAAGATCTCGTAGGAGATCTTCTCTCATAATTATGAGATAAGGTGTCTAATTTTTTATCCACTGAATGCAATGCGCTTCCATGCTTGTAACAAAAAAATTTCCGATTGAAAATTATTGCACTACTATGCCATTTAAAAATGTTTTGGTTGGATTATCACAGCACTGAGGATGTTGATCATAGCATTACTTGTCAATGGAATGTTAAAAATAACCTCTAAATAGTCCAAGAAAATGTGTGCATGAGCTCAGCGACATTTCTACAAAATAAGAGCATGAATGATGCGGGTAATCTCTTTTTTACTACAAAATGTACTTGAAAATCAACTGCAATCTAAAAGGTGTCAAAGTGCCGTCTACTTTTAGAGAGTCTTACTTGACTGATAATTCTGTTTGACGGGGGGAGTCTTCTAATGCTTAAAAGAACGTTTAAATGAGATGAAAGTATTTCATGCCGTCATTCCTCCATTCATTTTGTTTTCTTTTTGCATGGCTACAGTTTTTATTTTAGATCAGCCCAAATGTGATTTGAAATAAAGGTTTTTCCTTCTCGTACCCAGAGGGGCCGTGTTTGGGAATGTGTGTTCCTGTACCACATTTGATTTTCCTGATAAAAAAACAGATGTCAGAGGTGAGAGGTCACAGGTCTTGTTCGTGCATTTGCTGCTGCATCTTCTGAAGCATCTGCTGAATCCTTTTCAGCTGCAGAGCAGATGAGAGCAACGCAAAGCAGAGAAGGATGAGAGGCAGCTTATGTAAGCTCACATACACATACAGGTCCTCAACTCACAACAACATCCACGTTACGTAATCCACTGTTCTACATAACCCACATCCAGAGGTTCTCCCCCACTCACTTCTTCGTCTTTCTTTTTGATGAGCTTCTCCGTCTCCACATCTGCTGTGGGCAGCGGCAGGATTGGAATGGGGCTCTCGACTCGTTTACCTGCGTTCATTTTACTGCAGCGGAAAAAACACAACACCTTGTCAGAGGGTGGACAGACGCAGTAAACTGTGAACACGGTGCACTGAAAACGCCTCACAGATGCATTCACAGACCCTTTGACATCTGATTTTTCAGTGAGCTGTGAAAAAAAAACTGAATTAACATAAGTATTCATTTTCACATTTTCATTGTGATGTGACACATAAATGTTCCAATCTTGTATGTGTGTACGTGTGCCCGCCTATAATGTAATGTGTAATATGCAACATGCAATGTAATATTTAATCTGTAACATAATATATAATATGTGGCGTAATATGTAGAGGAATGTGTTGTGTAATATACAGTGTATTATGTAGAATGAAATAGGCAATATGGAGAGTATTGTGCAAAAATATGTAAAATAAAATACGCAAAGTAATACGTAATATGAAGTATGTCATGTAATATGTAATAAGTAGTGTTATATGTAAGATGTTGTGTAATATTCAAACATATTACATGCTGTTGTATGAAAAAGATGCAAGCAAAGGTCATGGAGAGGATTTGTGGTTCGGAAACTGATCTGTGCACAAAGGATGAGGACACGTACACATGGAATCAGACCATCAATGATAACACTTGATGTTGCCATGATAACCCCCAACACGTGTGTGTTAAAACTGGACTGTCCAATACTCAGAACAATCGGAAAGTCCAAGGGCCTCAGTGAAGATCTAAGAAGGAGAATTGTACATTTACACAAGTTGGTAAGGTCTCTTGGAGCCATTTCTAAACAACCGCAGATTCCAGGATCAGCAGATCAAACAACTGTACGTTAAGTACAAGTCAGTCGGATGTGTCACCACTTTGACAAGGTCTGGAATAAGAGCCAAACTGAAGAGCCAAACTGCCTTCAGATGAGAGGAAACTGTTAGGATGTTAAGGAATGACCCAGGAACCAGCGCCATGAACTGGAAACTGCTGGAACACCAGCGTCACTGTCCATAACAAAACATCACCATGGACTGAGGGGGTGCTGACCAAGAAAGAAGCCCCTGCTCCAAAATCGACACCTTCAAGCTACACTGAAATTTGCAGCTGCCCACATAGACAAGGTTCTATGGTTGGATGAGATAAAGATAGCCCTATCTGGCCACAATAACAAAGGGTATGTTTCAAACCTAAGAACACTGTACCAACTGTTGTGCATCGTGGTGGTACCATCATGCATCTTGTTAATGATGCAAGTGTGATGAAAGCCAGCAGGAGTCGCTGTGCAATAGTAGCCAGTAAACCTCACTCCCCAACAGCTTACAGGACCCTCTGGCCACAGGGCCACAGCCTGGGTTTTGGCCTTCTGGTTAGAGTGTCCACCTCCCACACTGGAGATTGTGAGTTCGTGTCCCGAGTGGGTGGAGTCAACACAACAACACAATGCAGAATTTGAGAGTCCAAGCTGCTACATATGGTGTACAATCATTCCCCCCTGACAAAAGAACAGTCCAAAGACATCACTAAAAGCCCAAAATTACCATAACATTCATGTGTAAGAAGATAATAGCTTAAAGGAGTGTGTCCTCTTTATCTTGTTGTGTGGGCCGCCAGAAGAGGAGGTACTGCAGGCCCACCACCAGAGGGCACCCTGCCTGAAGTGCGGGCTTCAGGCACGAGAGAGCGCTGCCGCCACAGACACAGCCGGGGGTGACAGCTGTCACTCATTATCTCATGACAGCTGTCATCCATCTACACTTCATCATTCCACTCCATAAAAACCGGACGTCATCTCCACCTCGTTGCCGAGATATCATCTACCTGTGAAGGTAATATTCTCAGCCTTAACACTAAACTGTGTCTTAGTCTGAACTCTTTTTGCAGCAGCTTTCCTGTGGTGTTCCCTATCTGAGAGATTGGCGTTTGGTGTGATCAGTGACGGCTTCGCTTCACACCCCAACCAGATAAGTGGTTAGACAGGAGCTGCACGAGTGTGTGTTAGAGGTGGAGGTGGAATTCCCACCATTGTTGTTACTGGGTGTGCTCGCACCCACATATGACTGTTTTTGCTCCTTGCCAGCAGTACCAGATCCGACACTTGGAGATGGTGGCCACCTGGGGACTCGGAACTTGGCGGCTCCAGTATTCTCCAGGTTCGGTGGCGGAGGAAATCGTGTGGTTCCGGTTCTTCTCAGGACAGACGTCTTCTATCCTCGAGCCTGCCCACACGTCACCTTTGTGGATTGACTGTTTGCTCAAATTCTGTAATCCTCTGTGTTTTTGTTTTGCTCTTTCACAACAGTAAAGTGTTCATATTCGACTCTTTCATTGTCCGATCATTTGCGCCCCCTGTTGTGGGTCTGTGTCACTACACTTTCCCAACATATCTCTTTGAATGTGCACATTTAACATTCATCATCATCATCATCATGTTCAACCACTTATCCGGGATCGGGTTGCGGGGGCAACAGCTCTAGCAGGGGACCCCAAACTTCCCTTTCATGGGCCACATTAACCACCTCTGACTGGGGGATCCCGAGGCGTTCCCAGGACAGTGTCAAGATATAATGTCTCTGCCTAGTCCTGGGTCTTCCCCAGGGTCCCCACCCTAGGGATGTGCCCGGGGGCATCCTTATTGGATGCCCGAACCACCTCACCTGGCTCCTTTCAACGCGAAGGAGCAGCGGCTCTACTCCAAGCTCCCCACAGATGACCGATCTTCTCACCTTATCTCTAAGGGAGACACCAGCCACCCTCCTAAGGAAGCAAATTTTGGCCGCTTGTACATGCAATCTAGTTCTTTCAGTCATGACCCAACCCTCATGACCATAGGTGAGAGTAGGAACAAAGATTGACCAGTAGATCGAGAGCTTCGCCTTTTGGCTCAGCTCCCTTTTCCTCAAAAAAGTATGGTACAGCGATTGTAACACTGCCACTGCTACATCGGTCCTCCGGCCAATCACACGCTCCATTGTCCCCTCACTCGTGAACAAGACCCAGAGGTACTTGAACTCCTTCGCTTGGGGCAAGACCTCATTCCCTACCCGGAGTAGGCAATCCATCGGTTTTCTGCTGAGAACCATGGACTCAGATTTAGAGGTGCTGATCCTCATCCCAGCCGCTTCACACTCGGCTGTGAACTGATCCAGTAAATGTTGGAGGTCACAAGCTGATGAAGCTAACAGGACCACATCATCTGCAAAAAACGGTGATGAGACCCTGAGCCCACCAAACTGAAGACCCTCCTCCCCCTGACTACACCTCGATATCCTATCTATGAATATCACAAACAGGATTGGCGATAAGGCGCAGCCCTGGTGGAGGCAAACCCCCACCAGAAACGAGTCTGACTTACTGCTGAGAACCCAAACACAGCTGTCACTTTGAGAGTACAAAGATTGGATGGCCCTGAGAAGAGACCCCTCACTCCATACTCCTGCAGCACCTCCCACAGTATCTCCCGGGGTACCCGATCATACGCCTTCTCCAAGTCCCTAAAACACATGTAGACTGGATGGACATATTCCCAGGCCCCTTCCAGGATCCTTGTGAGAGTGAAGAGCTGGTCGGACAACCATTGTTTCTCTTCAATCAGAGGTTTGACTATTGGCTGAACCCTCCTTTCCATTTAACATTCAGTTGCTACAAAACTGTTCACGAGCTTCACGTGACTTGTAGGTTTTTAAACTCCTGTAAGGTGTAAGTAATGAATCCAAAAACAAGATTGATAAATCCAACATATTGGCAACTGAATTCTTTCCTCACTCGTACCTGGTCATGATCTGGATGCACTGAGCTCTGTAGTTCTCGTAATGGCAGTCACTGGTGATGTCCTTCAGGTCATGCATGTGAGTTCTTATCAACATGGTCCTCAGCTTCACAAAGTCACAGTGGGACGGGTTCTCCACTGCATAACAAACACAGGATAGGGCAGGGCACTTTTGGAAAGCAAACACCAAAAGGGCGATGCAGCTTTAGAATAAAAGCGATGATTGATGGGGTAGAAAAAATGCTTTGTTACCCTCCACGATGCCCCAAGGGTAGAGCCTCCCTCTCACTCTCTGACTTCTGGCCTCAATCACCGTGTTGCTGCCAATCACTGCAAACGGGGTGCTGTCCTGAATCACAAAATCGTCTTTTAACGTCAACATCAGGAACAAGGGCCTCCATGACTCAGCTTTGTTCAAGCTAACCTTCAGCTGTTTATCCTGCTGCCTGAACTCCTCATCCTCATCAGAGTCGCACTCAGGGAACTGATAGATCTTTATCCCGTACTTATCGATTTCCTCCCTCAGCTGCAAAGACAGAAACATTAAAGACAACAGAAATCATCTGAACTTAGGAGTCCACAAGATACACACATGGCCTCCCAGTTAGCATTAGAATAGAATATTTATTGTCATTGTAACATGTACAACGAAATTAAAAATGCTGGACCAGTCAGTGCAACATGCAACAACATTCAGATCATATAAAACTACAAGACTCTAAAACTAAAAGTATAAAAGCTTAAAAAATATAATATCTATAAATAAATAATACCAACCAGCAAACACTCAACCAAACATTCAACATTAATTGCACAATCCCTTAGTCGGACTAGCAGCAGTATTATATTTCATTACTGAGTGTGGTTACTGATGTGGGGTAAAAGTTGTCTCTGAATCTGTTTGTCCTTGTTTTGACTGATCTATACGGTCTGCCTGATGGTAACCATTCAAACAGGGAGTGACCAGGGTGTGAGGTGTCTTTTATAATGTTCTTGACTTTTTTGAGACAGCAGTAACGGTGCCGTTCTTCCAGAGTGAGGAGAGGGCAGCCGATGATCTTCTGGGCTGTGTTGATGACCCTGTGGAGTGTTTTTCTCTGAGACACTGTGCAGCTGGTGGACCAGACACATATACAATATGTCAGAATGCTCTCTATGGACTAGAGGTGGGCAGCTCGATCCTAATATCGATACCAACGCTGGTACTGATACTGAACGATCCTCGTGTAAAAAGATCGATACTCAAACTTTTTTCTCTCCCGCACGCACTGACTGCTGCGCACACAGATTCATCAAAGTCTACTCTCTGTCTGTAAGAGCAGCGCTGTGCTGTGTCACACAACATGGAGCAGTGCACCCTTGTATTGTGGTTTGTCAGCCCTCGACCCCAGGAGAGTTTGTTTTAAGTTGTGTTGAGTGATATTTTTTTAAACAAAAATGTTGGTTGTCATAATAAAGTATTTTGTTGTATTTTGTACAGTGTTTGGCGAAATTCTATCCTAGGTCTTTTGGATCCTTTGGATCCATGAAGCTTAAATATGAAAAAGTATCGGTATCGATATCGGCAATGCTGGGCGTGTATTTACTTGGTATCGGATCAATACCAAAATTCCCAGTATCGCCCACCTCTATTATGGAGCACTGGTAAAAGGACACCAGCAGTCTCTGTGTGATGTTTTTTTCTGAGCACCCTCAGAAAGTGCAGTCACTGCTGGGCCTTTTTCAGCAGCTCAGAGGTGTTCACGCTCCAGGACACATTCTCCTCAATGTGGACTCCCAGGAAGCGGAAGTCTGCCACCCTCTCCACACAGTCCCCGCTGATAATGGTGTAATGGCTGTTTTTTTCTCCTCCTGAAGTCTATTATCAGCTCCTTGGTTTTTGAGCTGTTGAGGACCAGGTTATTCTCCCTGCACCACCCTAATTGGTGCTGCACCTCATTCCTGTAGGCAGACTCATCCCCTCCGGAGATGTGGCCCACCACTGTGGTGTTGTCTGCAAACTTGACAATTGTGTTACTGTGGTGGGCGGGGGTGCAGTCATAGGTGTAGAGGGTGTAGAGCAGGGGGCTCAGCACACAGCCCTGTGGGGCGCCGGTGCTGAGGCTGAGGGCCATAGATGTGTGGTGGCTTAATCTCTGGCTGCGTCCAGACAGGAAGCTGTATATCCACATGCAGATGGAGTGTTGGGGACCCAGGTCCCCCAGTTTGTCCATCAGTTTGTGAGGGAGGATGGTGTTGAATGCAGAGCTGTAGTAGACAAAGAGGAGCTGCACATAGCTTCCCTGCTGCTCCAGGTGGGACAGTGCAGCATGGAGGACTGTGGCTACAGCATCCTCTATTGATCTATTTGGTCTATATGCAAACTGGTGGGGGTCGAAACTGTGGGCCAGGAGTGATGTGATGTGGCCCCTGACCAGTTTCTCAAAACATTTCATTACCACTGGAGTGAGTGCAACTGGCCGGTAGGCATTAAGGCTGGAGATGTAAGGCTTCTTGGGCAGGGGGATTATAGTGGAGGACTTCAATCGGGATGGGACAGTGGACTGGGACAGGGACTGATTAAAAATCCTGGTGAAGACTCTAGCCAGCTGGTCTGCGCAGTTCCTCAGCACCCGTCCTGAGATGCCATCAGGTCCAGCAGCGTTTCTCGGGTCGACGGCCCGCAGTGTGCGTCTGACCTCATGCTCCTCCACTATGAGGGTAGAGCTGCTGTGGACCATAGGGTGTAGTGTAGCTGCCTCCAGTGGCTCCACCTCAAAACGGGCAAAGAAGAGGTTCAGCTCCTCTGCCAGTCTTGAGCAGTTCCAGGGTTGGTCCTGTAGTTGGTGAGATGCAGGACACCCTGCTACACCTGCCTGCTGTTACTGCTGGCCAGGTGGTCTTCAATTTTCTTCCTGTAGTTCAACCTGGCTTCTTTGATGCCTCTCTTCAGGTCAGCTCGGGCCCAGCTGTAGAGAGTCCTGTTGCCAGACCTGAAGGCGGTGTTCCTCTCCCTCAGTCCCTGAGTCATCCAGGGGTTTTGGTTGGGGTAGACCCGGATGCGTTTATCCACTGTAACAATGTCTGCGCAGTTCTTAATGTAACACAGAACACTGTCTGCAAACACCTCCAGGTCTGTATGTTCGAAAACATCCTACTTGGTCCTGTCAAAGCAGTCCTGGAGCTGCTGAGAGGCACCCTCTGGCCAGGTCTTTACAGTTTTTGTGGTGGTAAGAACAGTTTTCCTGAGGGACGCATATGCAGGGATTAAAAGCACAGACATGTGATAGACCTTGTCCAATGTGTTAGCTCCTCTCATAGCACACTTAACATGCTGATGGAACTTGGGGAGCACTGTTTTCAAGTCCGCATGGCTAAAGTCCCCTGCTATGATGTGCACAGCATCATGATATGTGTTCTGCTGACTGTTAATGCTGCCATGTAAATACCCGATAGCCAAGTTAGCATTAGCATCCGGTGGTCTGTAGGCAGCAGTAATCATGACCACAGTGAACTCTCTCGGGAGATAAATGGGCCTGCATTTAACAGTCACATTCTCCAGGTCCGGGAAGCAGTGACTGTCTACAGTTACTGCATTTGCACACCAGTTGTTACTGTACACACAGAGCCCCAGCAGTTAGCATTAACCTTTAGCAGCATATCATTGCCCGGAACGTTATAGCGCCACTGTCAGGAAAACAAAATGGAGATTTTGAGATAAAAGCTAAAACTGTTATGGCTAAAAATAATTATTTTGAGAAAAAACTGTCATTGAGTTAGCTCCCTTCAAGCTAGCTTGGGCATAAAGCTGCCAACTAATTGGGCAGGACGACTTCAACGAGAGGAGGCAGATAAAATAATGACTTCTCAGTGATTTATTTATTTTTGTCCAGTCCAAATGCAGCATCTATGGGATTAAAATTGGGAACTTTAACTTTCTTAATATGAAATAAGACTATCTACTATCGGCCAATAGTCGAGCTTCGGATTGAAGAGGAACAATGCAGGTATCGTCCTGGTCGTGAAACAACTGACCAGCTCTTCACTCTCACAAGGATCCTGGGAGTATGCCCATCTAGTCTACATGTGTTTTGTGGACTTGGAGAAGGTGTATGATCGGGTACCCCGGGAGATACTGTGGGATGTGCTGTGGGAGTATGGAGTGAGGGGGTCCCTTCTCAGGGCCATCCAATCTCTGTACTGGCAAAGCGAGAGCTGTGTTCGGGTTCTTGGGAGTAAGTCGGACTCGTTTCCGGTGGGGGTTGGCCTCCGCCAGGGGTGCGCCTTGTCACCAATCCTGTTTGTGATATTCATGGACAGGATATCGAGGGGTATTCAGGGGGAGCAGGGTCTTCAGTTTGGTGAGCTCAGGGTCTCATCACTGCTTTGTTGCAGATGATGTGGTCCTGTTGGCTTCATCGGCCAGTGGCCTCCAACACTCACTGGATCAGTTCACAGCCAAGTGTGAAGCAGCTGGGATGAGGATCAGCACCTCTAAGTCTGAGGCCATGGTTCTCAGCAGGAAACCGATGGATTGCCTATTCCTGGTAGTTTTCTTCTGTCAGTGTCCATTGATACTCGTGTACTTCCTTTTCAGAAAAGCTTGGAAAATGGGACTTCTTACATACAATGCAACTGTCAAAAGTGAGGCTCAATTTAATATCACAAAGGTTATTAAAAAAGGGTGGGGGGAACTTGTCCTTTTAAGATGAATCCCATTAGCACGATGAGTTGGTCCACTGGATCTTCATGGTTAACTCCATCCCACAATCTGAGCAGTAATGCTACAGCTACATGTGCAAACACCAACTTGTTAATTGTTACCATTACAATATGAGTATAATGTTGTATTTCTGGCGAGATCTTACCCTGTCCTTGAGTTTCTTTATCTCACTGGGTGTGAGACAATCTGCCTTGGCAATAAGTGGAATCACGTTAACCTTATCCTGAAGGGTCTTCATGAACTCTATGTCGATTGGACGAAGCCTACCAGAAGGCATGAAGATTACTGAACATTGCCATATGTACATATGTCCGTACCTAAACCTGTGTGTAGTACTGTTACCCATGTCCAAATGGAGGTATAAAGTAGAGGCAGCAGTGCACTCTGTTGTCCTGTATGTTCTTCCTGTTGAGTCCACTCTCATCTCTGAAGTACTGTTCAAACTGCTGATTGATGTAGTCCGTCACTGTCCGCCAGCTACAAGACATAAACATGTAAATAGGAACTAATATTGTAAAATATAAATAAAGAGTGTGTACATTTATCTTGAATGAGTGCATTTGTCCACCACCGCTCAAAGTACTCCAGCTTGCAGATCAGGTTCAGGAGGTAGAACCCTGTGGTGAGTGATACCGGACCAGCCTCCATCCTCATGAAGTGTGAACATGCTTACAGTGACTGGAGTGTCGATACAGCCACTGAGCCATGCTGACAGAAAAACCCCTGATGTACATTTCGACGGTGGAAGGAAACACCCGCAAAGTCCACAGACACACAGGCACTGGGCTTTTTGGGATTGAACACACAACCATCTTTCTGTGAGGTCACACCATAAACCACTGTACCACAAATGATCCATGAAGTTACATAAGTGGCTTTTTTTCCTTGTAATATGAAAAAAATACTGCACTGTCACGTATGACCAAAAGATGGCCTCATCTACATGTGTGACAGGCTGCTCCTGGATACTGATCTGAATGACGTACTGTCTGATCCATACTCCAGAGCAGAAGGTTGTGGTAATGCATCATTAAGCTGAATGCCAACTGAGAGAAAGAAGAAGATCTGAACAAGGAAATGCTGGGTCTTAGAGAGTGAGTGGAATTCATAAACCATGTTCTCAAACTGAAAGACTACAATCCTGAATAAAGATACAGAATAAACTTCAAACACAGTTTGGTAATGCTGTGGATCTAGTTGAGGAAGACCTTATGACATTTAGATGACTAAAACTAAAACAATTTGAATGACTAAATTATGACTAAAACTAAATTACATTGTCATCAAGACAATGACAAAGTAAGATACAGACCGAATGATCTGCACAGTCACAATGCTCCGATACAGAAAAAGCAACTATCAATTGGGATCATTTGGTCTCTATCTTTGGTATAAATTTTTATGGTCCTGCACGCCTTTTTACGTGTTTTGGATGTGCGTGTCTTTATTGCATTACTATGACTAAAAGTAATCCAAAATATGTTGTCAAAATTAACTAGTTGTTGGCTTTGTGGAAGTTCAGTTTTCTGTTCTGTTAATGTTATCGTGTTCGATAATTTGTAGTTTTGTTTTTAAAAAGTTGTGTTTTTGGTTATTTTAAAGTGTATTCTGATTTGTACATGTTTTTTTGGGGGGGGGGGGTTTGTTTTTCCGATTATCCTTCCATTTTTTCAACACTCTAACTCCAATTAATGGACACGGGAGCCTATCCCAGCAGTCATAGGGTGTGAGGTGGGATACACCCTGGACAGGACACCAGTCTGTGGCAGGGTCACATACAGACAAACAAACACATTCACACTTGCATGCACACCTAAGGACTATTTAAAGTTTCCAATCCACTTTGGATGGGGGAGGAAGCCGGAGCACCTAGACGGAACCCACGCAGACATGGAGAGAAGAGGCAAACTCCACACAGAAAGGTCACAGGTGGGAATTGATCCAGTGACCTTCTTGCTGTGAGGTAACAGTGCTAACCACTAAGTCATTGTGCCGCCTTTTTAAGGTTATATTTTTGTTATTAATTATCGGGCTGCAGCTATTGATTATTTTAGTAATCGAGTATTCTATCAATTATTCAGGAGATTATTCGAGTAATTGTATAAAAAGTACTTTGCGTTTTTAAACAACATCAATAGTCCAGGGTTCTCCCAAAGCAATGGCACAATGTCGATGCGCCAGTGTGGACATTTTGCTGAAATGGTGATGGCTGTGGCTTTCTGTTTGTTTTTTTTCCCATCCATCCATCCATCCATCCATCCATCCATTTTCTTCCGCTTTATCCAGAGTCGGGTCGCGGGGGCAGCAGCTCAAGCAAAGCCGCCCAGACCTCCCGATCCACACACACCTCCCCCAGCTCCTCCGGGAGAACCCCAAGGCGTTCCCAAGCCAGCCGAGAGATGTAGTCCCTCCAGCGTGTCCTGGGTCTTCTCCGGGACCTCCTCCCAATGGGACATGCCTGGAACACCTCTCCAGCGAGGTGTCCAGGGGGCATCCGGAAAAGATGCCCAAGCCACCTCAACTGACTCCTTTCGACGTGGAGGAGCAGTGGCTCGACTCCGAGCTCCTCCTTTTTTTTCCCCCACCTTGTAAAATGTAACCATTTTTGAGTTTTTTTTTTAAAGGTTGGTGAACTGGGTCCCTGCGTTAAATTTTTTTTACCCCTCTTTCTCTGCGATTTTGCAGATGCATTTGAGCTGGAGGTTGAACATGCAAGCCTTGCAGTCAGTTTTTTTTTTTATTATTTCATTAAAGTTACAGTGTTTGTGAAGCGCTGTTTCCAAAAAAAGTGAAACACTCAGTGCGAGTCTGAGCAAAACACAGAAGAAAGAGTGAACTTCTGCTGTTTGTCAGTGTGGCCGGGGAAGGAGCTGTGACTTGCCCAGTGTGAGGGGAGTGCTGAGATCCCCTCACACTGGGCAGAGAGAGACAGCAGCCAGCCGCCGGGCGAGTCACTCCCCATGTAGAGACACACTGCTTCACTTTAAATGCGCAGTCAGTCTATTTCAGATGATCAGCGTGGACCGTCTTTCTCTTAAAAGGCTTTATTTTACTCTGTGTGTCAAGTTGGAAAACGATAGCTTTTGGATTAGCCTTTACACGGTTTATGGGCATGCTCTAGTCTTCTGTTTTTTCTGGGGACGTTACAGCGCCACACACAGGCCTGGCATATGTACTACAACGTTAAACGAAGCTTCGAGGCACAGAATCTGCATCTAACATTTTTTGTAATCGAATTATTCGAGTTACTCAACTAATCATTTCAGCCCCAACTAATTATGATAATGTAATTTCTTGCACTTCAAGGACACAGCAGCAGTACCAGACATCCCTGAGACCTGGCTGGGATTCACTGCTCACAAGGGTTATGGGGTCTCATTTACCAAGAGGTGTGAATGTGAGAGTGACTAGCGACTAGTGTCCTGTGTCCGGCGTGTACTCCAGTGATGAGTACCCTGCCTCTTGCACAGTGCATGCTGGGATACAGCTACAGTCCCACACCTCCCTCAGCAGGAAGGCTGGACAGCTTCCAAAGCTGTTTTATTGATAATCTAAGTCTCAGGGTATTAATCAGACACACTCAAAAAATGGCTCTTTGGATGAACTCAATTGAACTATGTACAGGATTTCCATCTAATAAATATACGAGGTCTGTTAGAAAAGTATCTGACCTTTTTATTTTTTTCAAAAACCTGATGGATTTGAATCACATGTGCTTGCATGAGCCAACCTTGAACCTTCGTGTGAATGCGTGAGTTTTTTCACGCCTGTCGATTGCGTCATTTGCTTGTAAGCAGCCTTTGTGTGAGGATGGGTGGAGTCTCTCGTCATTTTTTCTTTGCAAGGAAAATGGCAGAACGACTGGAGCAGCGCGACTACATCAAATTTTGCTAGAAACTGGGCAACAGCCAGGTGGAAACCATTCGGATTATTCAGACGGCTTTCGGTGATGATACTATGAGCATCGCACAGATTAAGGAGCAGTACAACCCATTTAAAAACGTCCGCACAAAGGTGGAGAGCGAGCCACGCTCTGGGCGGCCATCAACATGTTGAAATGACCAGATCATTTCCAAAGTGAACGTTGTGGTGATGTGGGACCATCGTGTGATTATCCGAGAAATTGCAGAAGAGGTGGACATAAGCACTTTTTCGGCACATTCCACTGTGACAGAAGATTTTGCCATGAAAAGAGTTGCACAAAGCTGATGGCGCAGCAAAAGTGCCACCGTGTTGAAGCCTCACAGGACATGTTGGTACATGCTCACCTCTTCCACAATTTCTCGGATAGTCACACGACTGAAAAGCCACCGAAAGCTGTCTGAATCTTCCAAATGGTGGAACTCAAATAAAACACATCCATGCAAAATAATGTAATTTAACTGAGTTGGGACTACATATATTTATTAGATAGAATCCAATCCAATGAGTCGGTTTTTTGAGTGTATCACACAAACAAATGACTCATTGGATGAACTCAATTCAATTATGTGCAGGATTTCCATCTAATAAATATATGTAGCCCCAACTCAAATAAAACACATCCATGCAAGATAATGTAATTTAATTGAGTTGGGACTACATATATTTATTAGATGGAATCCAATCCAATATGACTCATTGGATGAACTCAATTGAATTATGGGCAGGATTTCCATCTAATAAATATATGTAGTCCCAACTAAATTAAATTAAATTACCTTGCATGGATGTGCTTTATTTGAGTTTGGCCTACATATATTTATTAGATGGAAATCCTGCTCATAATTGAATTGGGTTCATCCAATACAGCAGTTTTTTTGAGTGCACTCACCACTCAGTGTTGTTGACGGCGTCTCCAAAGCCGGGAGTGTCTACAATGGTCAGTTTCAGCTTCACGCCTTTCTCCTCAATGTCCACTGTGTGCTTCGTGATCTCCACCGTCTGAATGATGCGCTCTTTAGGGAAAAGGATTCCAACAGTTAAAACAAGTCTGTGTCCTTAACAGTTCCGTCATAAATTTTTGCACATGATCAGCTCTCTGACTCACCTTCTGCATTGAGCAGCTTTCTGTCTTTGTGAAGATCCGTGAGGAACAAGCTGTTCACCAAGGTTGACTTTCCCAGACCACACTCACCTGGATCACACACACACACACACATTTTCATAGAGGATTGTAGTCTCTGAAACTGATTCATTCCCTCCACCAAGGATGTAATGTTTTTGCCGCTTTGTTTGGTGTTTTTGTCTGTTAGCAGAATAACTCAGAATGTAACAAACACATTTCAATGAGATTTGGTGAGCAAATAGATAATGTCCTGGGAAATAAGTGATTCAATTTTAAAGACGATCCAGAAGATAATCTGGAACTGAGATCCAGAAGAATGTTTGGTACATATCAACAACTAACTCAAGGTGTAATGGAAGGATTTCACTGAAATGTGGGGAGCAGCTGAATAATGTTCTAGACTATGAGGGATTTTATTTTGAATGTGATCTGGAACATATTTTGGATTTGGGAAACTCTGCGTCCACTTTTTCAGCGTTAAATTGACACTTTGAAAATGTGAATATTTTAACACTCACTGAGAGTTATTTCAATGCTGTCAGAGATTTCTTTAACGCAAATGAAGATATAAATTAGGGTGTGGTCAGTTTAGCTCTGATGAGCGGATGAACTCTGGTTATAATGACTTGACTCCGCCTCCCCGTATAAAACAGCAGCTTTAGTCTCTGTCTGTTGCCTATATCTTTTTGGAAACAGTCCTGTGCATGTTGATCTGGCAACATGATTACAGACACACAGACAGACAGACAGAGTGCACTGATCTTGATCTAGTTTTTTCTTTGGACAAACATGTATAATTGAGAGAAGTGCCTCTAATTTTAGGTTCAGCCTGATGTGTGACAGCACTTGACACAGCTGGTGATATTAAAACAAAACACATGCAAAGGAGGTCACACAGTGTCCAATCTGCTTTTATCAAACATGTTCAGAGTTTCACGACAGACATCCTCAAAGTCTCCAAATTCTCACTGTGCATTTTGAAATCCTCCTGCTACTCTATTTAGACTCAAAAAGGCGTGTTTTGTGTCGTATGTCACACAGGCCCATATCTGGACTCCTGCTTATTCTGTCCACAGCAGGAGAGCTGAGTGGGACAAGGAGATGGACCAAACTACTCCAAAAACCAATCACCTCTAGATATCTATTCAAGTAATACTTCCTACAGAGTATGATCTATCTAGGCTTCTTGGGTTGATGGTTGGATCCCAAGTGCAGGACTAGCAGACTGAAAAACTCCTCACTCAGGGGGGAGGAGGAGTAACAGGAAGACAGAGGACGGGAAGGAGAGGAACACTAGTAGCCAGTAAACCAGCAGCGATCAGTATGTCTGGTATTTATATTTGTGTATTTGTATATAATATCTGCAAATTTTTTTTTTTTTTTTTCACTTTTGATACTCTGTGTGCTGCTGGAACCTCAATTTCCCTGAGGGAGTCTTCCCAAGGGATTAATAAAGTTCTATCTAATAATGTCTTATCTGGTTGTTGAGATATATTACAACCCCAATTCCAATGAAGTTGGGACATTGTGTAATATGTAAATAAAAACAGAATACAATAATTTGCAAATCCTCTTCAACCTACATTCAACAGAATACACCACAAAGACAATATATTTAATGTTCAAACTGATAAACTTTATTGTTTTTGTGCAAATATTTGCTCATTTTGAAATGGATACCTGCAACACATTTCAAAAAAGCTGGGACAGGGGCAACAAAAGACTGGGAAAGTGGATAAATGCTCAAAGAACACCTGTTTGGAACACTGCACAGGTGAACAGGTTAATTGGAAACAGGTGAGTGTCATGATTGGGTATAAAAGGAGCATCCCCAAAAGGCTCAGCTGTTCACAAGCAAAGATGAGGCGAGGATCACCACTTTGTGAACAAATGTGTGAAAAAAATAGTCCAACAGTTTAAGAACAATGTTTCTCAACATTCAATTGCAAAGAATTTAGGGATTCCATCATCTACAGTCCATAATATAATCAGAAGATTCAGAGAATCTGGAAACTTTCTATATGTAAGCAGCAAGGCCGAAAACCAACTCTGAATGCCCGTGACCTTCGATCCCTCAGGAGGCACTGCATTAAAAACCAACATCACTGTGTAAAGGATCTTACCGCGTGGGCTCAGGAACACTTCAGAAAACTATTGTCAGTTAACACAGTTTGTCACTACATCTACAAGTGCAAGTTAAAACTCTACCATGCAAAGCGAAAGCCATACATCAACAACATCCAGAAACGCCACTGCCTTCCCTGGGCCCGAGCTCATTTGAAATGGACAGACGCAAAGTGGAAAAGTGTGCTGTGGTCTGATGAGTCCACATTTCAAATTGTTTCTGGAAATCATGGACGTCATGCCCTCTGGACAAAAGAGGAAAAAGACCATCCAGATTGTTACCGGCACAAAGTTCAAAAGCCAGCATCTGTGATGGTATGGGGGTGTGTTAATGCCCATGGCATGGGCAACTTACACATCTGTGATGGCACCATCAGCCACATATTCCATCCACATAATTATACAGTAAACATCATTAATGACTCTCATAAACAAGAACTGTGTGCACATGTTTGAATCTATTGTTGATCTTCTCTAATCCACACAGGGTCAAATTGTACATGTACACACGTGCTGTACAATCATTGCACCCTGACAAAAGAACAGTTCAAAGACATCATTAAAAGCTCAAAACTACCGTGATGTTCATGCCCACGATGAGTGTGTGTAAATGTCCGACCACAATTAAGTAAAGCAATAAACCACAGGTTGTACCCAACCAGGATTTGCCTTCAGGTTTGACTCCGTGCAGTGAAAGCCTAGATGGAAGTCATACTGTTCACTGACAAAACACGAGCATACGCAACATTTTCATACAACACATTAAGTACATGAACGCAAACTCTCACCTGCCACCATAAGGGTGAAGTCAAATCCTTTTTTTACTGATTTTCTGTGCAGCTGGTTCGGGAGGGTCGCAAATCCAACGTACTCCTTCTCCTGCAAACAAACGTGCACAAAAGTGTAACGTCAGTCACACACAGCTTCATGCCTGTTCAGTCAGGTGGACCTGCACCCACAGCTTGTTTTTGTTGATCAAATCAGAGTAATAGGTCCACTTTGTAGCCAGCAGTGCATTCTTATAGTATAAGATAGCATCACACCACGCAAGGTGGAATACTTCTAATTTTGAACAACGCCATTTCCGTTCTAGACCTCTAGTCTTAAGCTTGAGGTCACGCAAGTAACCAATGAACCAAGGTGACTGTTTGGGGGGCATGGTTTATTTTATCTTTATTATCTATTAAGTACATTCCTTAATAACATTCATTCTATTGTCCTGAATACATGGAATATTTTATTATGTACATTCGTTAATAGCATTCATTTTTATGTGAAATACCATTATTATGTACATTAGTTAATAACATTCATTTTATTGTCCTGAATACATGGAATATCTTTATTATGTACATTCCTTAATAACATTCAATTTATTGTCCTGAATACATGGAATATCTTTACCTCCACCAAGGAGGTTATGTTTTTGGTCGCATTTGTTTGTCTGTCTGTCTGTTTGTCAACAGGATAACTCAAAAAGTTTTGAACGGATTTTGATGAAATTTGTGGAGTGGTTGGAAATGACAAGAGGAACAAGTGATTAAATTTTACTGGTGATCCGGATCATGATCCGGATCCAGGAATTTTTTTTAAAGGATTCTTCACCATTGCGGGATAGTGGGAATTTTGACATTCTAGTTTCTAACTCCACAAAAACAAGGCAGAAAGGCTTGAAAAAAATTAGGGTGTAACATAGTCAAATGTTCTATCAAGTTTAAGTTTGGTGATGATCGGATCCGGATTCCGGATCTGGTGATCCAGAATATGCAAAAATATAGGGAAAATAGAAAATGTGTCAGTGTGAGGTGACAAATGAAGCTAGAGATGCACAACTAACACCAAATTGTAGCTGAATCTGTACTGATTCAGTAAGGTGTCATCAGATTTGATGTAACTTCAAATGTTATGGAGCTAGATCCAGAAGAAAACTGCCATTACCGAAAAATCGTTTTTATACAATAACCTTTGAACTAATAAAGACATAAAAGTGATTCCAAGTTCTAGTGGTATGTTTTCATGGTCAAGGATGTCAAATATAAAGGAAAGAAAAGTGTATGTATCATCGTTTTAGTTGTAACACTGAATTGTTGAATAGATCACTGTGACAAGGAGGGAATCTCTTTAGGGTCAGTGACCCTATGGCCTTGTTTAGAGAAGTGTTTCATAAATGTTAAAAAATTCATATATTTGCAGTTTAGTTGAATAATAAATTGAATTTTGTCTGTTATTTGTTTTTGTCTATAAGCACATGCAATATCAATATCAGTGCTCAGATGACAGTAGCTTCTGGGAAAGGTGCAAGTTGCAATAAACTGTGATGCCAAGCGCTAAGGATACATGCTATCCAATTCACAGCAGATGAAACTTTTTTTAACTACTGAGCAAACATCATTGTTAGACTTTTTTAGGTTCAATAATCCCACAGCGTGTAGATGTTATGGCGTCAGTGACCCCATGGCCTTGGCGGAGGTTTGCACTCTCTGAGTGCTTCTAGTTATTATGTACATTCCTTAATAACATTTTTTATTGTCCTGAATACATGGAATATCTTTATTATGTACATTCCTTAATAACATTCATTTTATTGTCCTGAATACATGGAATATTTTATTATGTACATCCGTTATAGCATTCATTTTCTTGTCTGGAATACATGGAATATCTTTATTATGTACATTAGATCATAACATTTATGTCACTGTCCACAATATGTGGAATATCTTTATTATGTACATTCCTTAATAGCATTAATTTTATAGTCCTGAATACGAGGAATATCTTTATTATGTACATTAGTTAATAACATTCATTTTGTTGTCCGGAATATGTGGAATACCTTTATTATGTACATTAGTTAATAGCATTCATTTTATTGTCCGGAATACGTGGAATATCTTTATTATGTACACTCATTAATAGCATTCATCTTATTGTCCGGAATACGTGGAATACCTTTATTATGTACATTCATTAATAACATTCATTTTGTTGTCCGGAATACGTGGTATACCTTTATTATGTACACTCATTAATAGCATTCATCTTATTGTCCGGAATACGTGGAATACCTTTATTATGTACACTCATTAATAGCATTCATCTTATTGTCCGGAATACGTGGAATACCTTTATTATGTACACTCATTAATAGCATTCATCTTATTGTCCGGAATACGTGGAATACCTTTATTATGTACATTCATTAATAACATTCATTTTGTTGTCCGGAATACGTGGAATACCTTTATTATGTACATTCATTAATAACATTCATTTTGTTGTCCGGAATACGTGGTATACCTTTATTATGTACATTCATTAATAACATTCATTTTGTTGTCCGGAATACGTGGAATACCTTTATTATGTACATTCATTAATAACATACATTTTATTGTCCGCAATATGTGGAATACCTTTATCATGTATGTTCGTTAATAACATTCATTTTATTGTCTGGAATATGTGAAATACTTTGGAGTCATTCCATATGAAATCATCCAAAATAAGAGGAAATCCCAGTTTTATAGTTTTAGAATTGCCTGGTTTTGATATATTTTGTAGCCAGTGTTGAGAGAAGAAGAATGGTTTTGGCGGCAGCTCAATATCTTGTTTCGTTTAGACTCTATAGGGGTTTGAAAAAGGGGGCGTGTCCGTGTTAACCCTCTGTGTTCAGTTTGTGACCATGTTTACTTGGCCATAAATCAAAAACTAGAAAAGATATTAACTTGATATTTTCAGAATTTGTTTATTCTGTCTTAACGTTTATGTAAAATGTACAGTTGAATAAATTGACCCCCTGGGGGCCATGCAATTAATTACCAAAAAATGGAATTTGGATAAAATGTACTGAAAGTGTGCTGAATTTGATGTGCATTTAACCTTATTTGCCTTGTCATGTGAAAAATGCTCTTTGGCATGTTGGTAGTACTAATGTTAGGCTTCCTTGAAATGCAAAGAACAACACCACAATGTCTTTAGATTTTGCCCAAAATGAACCCTTTTCCGGCTATTTTTACCAAATATGTTCCTTTGGCGCCCCCTTTTGGGCATGTGGGCATCTTTTGATTTTTGTTTTGTTGGTCTCAAATGAAAGGTCTTCATTGGAACTTCAAATTAAACCTGGTACCAACATCTAACAAAGAGGCCTGATGGGAAAACACGTGCCCTCTTTATTGGTAATCTTCAGGTTTCAGCTTAATCAAAATGTACATGAAAATGTACATAAATGTACAGGAAATATATGACAGTCTATACGATAGCCATTCTGAAATCCATCCAGCATGTATATACATACATTGCTACATTATAAACAATGTCTGTATCACTGAATAAACAAAGCACAGCAACTAACGTGTAGCGAGCTGTACATAAGCTATGCCCATGCATGGGCTAACTTAAGTTCATGCAAAGGTGGTTATTAATCATATGAATGGAATTGGTGTTTTTAAGAATGATCCCTGTCACAAGCAAACCTATGCATGGTGAGTCTGAAGTCAACATTAAGGACAAATTCCATTCACCTCAAACAGAGAGAAAAGAAAAAAAGCAGAATCAAGCATCAGAAAGACAAATACAGTGTAATTTGTCAGCATTAAGCAACAAGAAAAACAGAAGAAATACTAAGGTGATGAGATGTAATGAAAATGTTTTTACGCAGTTTTACATGTTTTGAAAAATGCGATTTTTAGCCATTTTTAAGGCTTAAACGAGTGTGTAGCACAGAAGTCCGCTGGTTCACACAACAGAATTACACTTTAACACTTCCATGACTGTTGTGTTTTCATGTGAAGATGACCTTATTACAAGTTGTTTCAAAGCTCTGCAGAGCTCTGGTATCTTTTATGTTTTGGAACAGCCTCAGCACTGCAGATGTGCAACAATTAAAATTGGTTTCCAAATGAATGGTTCTTTAATCTGGTGGCCCGCCAGGCCAGCACCATTACAGGGGAACCAGTGATGTTCAGGTAAAGCATGTGGAGCCTGTGCGGGATGTGCATTACAACACACATCCACAGATGGAGAGAGATGAAGAATGTAAGTGAAGTGGAGCATCACAGAGGCACGAAGCAGCCAGATGGCCTGTGATTGTGCACCAGCACAGCAGCAGCAGACTCGTCCAATCACAGCAAAACGCTCAAGTAGCCTCCAGTAGCCCGACAACTTCAGGAATGATTAAAGAGTGTGTCTGTGGGGGTGGGAAGTGTGTGCATATATGCCTTTCTCTTTGGTTTTGCTTCCATATTTCCTCTTCCAGGAGCCATGCCCACACACACACTGACACACCGACACACAAACACAGCGAAGCAGACGGATGGCGAGCTGCGTCTCAGTCTGTCCACCGTGCTGACTCACCCACAAACTGTCATTTTCCATCAAGAAAATGCCAGACTGTGAAGCCGAGTAAATGAGAGTCTTTTCTTCACAGTCGTACTTCCCAAACTGTTTTGCTCTGCGGACAAACACACAAACCTAACACTCTGTCAGTCATTACACAGCTGCACCCACTTCTGATTCCCGTGCCCCTTGAATTCACCAGTCAGTGCTCAGGACCTATTTTGACAGCAGACCAATGATGGCTCCTGAAGAATTTCTCAGGGGAGGGCAATTGGTGCAATGATGGCTAAGGTAAGCCATTTAGTAATTAACATACAGCTAAGCAGACAATTTGTTACATCATATTGTGCAAATCAGTCATCACATCATGTAGCAGTACCACTAGTAACCACAAGACTGGTGGACATCATTTGACTGTAAATGTCTTATTGGATTAATTTAAACCCTACAGGCTCTACAATGACTGAACTATGGACATCAATATCTCTGCAGTCACTTATCAGAAAGTCCTCAAACAGGACTTGAATTTGAGTTTTTTTTTGGTCACGTTTGGTCACAAACCCTAGTTCAAGTCTTACACCAAGCCATTTTTTATGAAGTTACCCTTCTTAAGAACTGTCTGCTTTTATCCAGTATTAAACTCTTACTATGTTTACAGTTATCCTTTATACTGGATTTTGCAACCTCATTAATTTTACATGGGTCTTTATTTTACATGAGCCACAATGGAAATAAGCATTTAAACTTTACTGTCATATCAAAAGGCATTCAACTTAAACAGTATTTATGGAGTAAATTACATAACTAGTCATGCCATAGCTTTTAAAGTTGCATTTTTTTTTCTGTGATTTGAAAGCATACACCTTTTTAGGGCATTTTTATACATATTTTCTACACTAAAATTCTACTATGACAGGAATCCAGACTAACATTATTATTATTATTATTTTTATTTTATGAGAAGAACTGCAGCTGCTTACTGAAAATATTCAGCGCACAAGCAGACCATGTAGGAACAACTTAAATTGACCTGCAATGCAATATTGGGATTCCCCCCATTTTAACTGTATTACTGATGTTTTGTAATGAATACAGAAATTACAATATGCTGTTTTACGATCACAATGTCACACTTGATTTGAAATGGTGCGTCTGATTTTTTAATCCTCGACCTCAGAGACTTGACAAAAAAACATGCTCAAAGGCCTACAAATGTACTCAGTTGCCAGTTTATTAGGTACACCTAGTGAACTCTAATTCAGCCCTGCAGCAAATCCCCCTTCATGAAGAAGTGAAAGTGCGCCTTCTTAAGGATCCACACCACCAGCCGTCAGTGGTAGATAGTTGTCTAAAACTTCTCTGCATTTGTATTACCTGACTCCACCAACTGTTAAAGTTTATACAAATGGCATTGTAAACATTAATCTCAGAACCAGCAACTATTTTCTATGTAAAAACAAAACAAAAAAACAAGAAGTGCATTGTCTGCACTAACCTACAGCACGCTGGGCAAACTGTTGATTAGGTCACCATTGACAAGTGACACTTTTTGGCAGAAGGGTTTTATAAAGTACATTTCAGTAATTTTGATGTTTGATCTTTGACTCCAAAACCAAGAGGCTTCTTGGGGTCATTGTGCCAAACATATACGCCACGTTTGGTGACAATCAGGCAGTTAGGAAAGGAGTTATAGCACTCACAAGATTTTTTTTACAAAATACACTCTAGTGACCTTGATCTTTGACTTTTTGATCCTAAAAACCAATAGACGTCTTGGGGTCACTATGCATAATGCACATACCAAATGTGGTGACAACTGGACCATCACGACTGAAGTTACCTCACTCACAAGTGAACCGCTGCATGACTGAATGAACGGCCGACTCCCCACACATATGTAGTGACATTTAGCCTACCAGTTACACAGTGGGAGGAAAAAAGACAGAAGAAGAATGCTATCTAGTGGGCTTGGGGGGAAAAATACACCAAATGCTTCATGAGTACTCTTTATTTTGCCATCAAGACCTGTCACCTGCTGCAGCAGATACTGTAGATGGTTACAATGAAGACACTGGAGAGGTGGTGATGTCCTGGTTGTCTGCCTGGGTGGCTCCCAAACTTTATACCTCAGCCAGATGTGGATCCTCGTGTTTACGAGTGGATCCAAACCACCCCCAGATCAGGTGTATTGGATCCAGGTTGTGTGGAACTATTTTCTTTCAGCCATCTTTGTTTCGGTTGGCACGTAATATGAATTTGTCATCTGCTCACACCAACACAAACAAAATGTCAGACTTATCAACCTCCCAGATACCGCCTGAAAATTATGATTTCTAATCTTGTTTTTACATATAATTTCTGAGGTATAAAAAAACAAAACACGCAATATGACCGGATCTACTTTGTTGGGGATGGTGGACGGATACGAACGGATCACTTTCACCTCCGGCTTTTCGAAAATGAATAATCTTGTTTAAAAAACAAAACACGCAATATGACTGGATATACTTTGTTGGGGATAGCGGACAGATACAGACGGATCACCTTCGCCTCTGGCTTTTCTAAAACTAATAATCTTGTTTAACATATCAGTTTCAGTCACGGCTGAGGTATAAAAACAAAACACCCCTCATCTGGGAAGCAATGTGAGTAGATGATCCAGTTTGGTGGGGATGATGGATCCGCCATCCCCACCGAACTGGATCATCTACTCACACTGCTCCCCAGATGAGGGGTATTTTGTCATTTGACGTGACCTGTTACTGTTACTGATTTTCAGTGATGGTCTGCACAGCCTGACTTGGTTGGATTCACTCACTCACACACTCTCTCACTCACTCATCCACTCAAATGCATTTTTGCTGCTGAGTCCTACACTGACACCAGCAGAAGGAATAAATGAATGAAGAAATGTGGAAATACTTATATACACAAATGAGTAAATACATGTAAAAATAAAAAAATAAACACATGCAAAAATAAATAGAGAAATGGACAAACGGCCCAAATAACAGTTGATGTATGGTCATGCAGAATCAGCTCTCACCTCTCCATCATCTGGAGGAGTCCACAGTCCAGCCACGAAGCCAGAAGTGGAGACACACACACACACACACACACACGGGTTAATCCACGCCTCACCAGCTGGTAAGTGTCAGGAGTGAGTTAGAGGATCTTACCTGGTCGCGGCGGGCGGCTTTTCAACCTGCTGTTCGCCGTCATCTTGGACACAAACGCTCCGAAATTAATGAAAGGGGCGGGGCCAGATCACCACTGGCCCTTTAAAAGACAGAAAATACTTACAATTATTTCAGCTTTTTCGAAAGGAACCCGTTTAACCACACTGTAACCATTTGTATTCATATATATTTATTTTTAAAGGCTGCTTTTCAGCCCGTTTATTGTGTCGAAGTGGCTGCAGTTTAGGAGGCAGCCAGATGGTGGCGGTATAGCTCTGCTTTGTTTTTTTTTATCTTGCCACGTTTGGAGAATCAGTGATGTTGACGTGATTAATTCAGAGTTAAATCGACTGGCGAAAGAATATTTCAGCAATTTTGCGTTTAATATATAATGCAAATATATATAATGCAATGTTGTGTTTTTATTGTATTAGTAATATTATAAGATCGTTCGTTCTTCCTATTTTATTTACTGCTGTTGCAATATTTTTCTGTTTATTGTGTTTTCATAATACTGTAAAATTAAGTCTTGATCGCTATATATATATATATATATATATATATATATATATATATTTATTTCGGGGGGGATTTCCTGCTACAGTTCCTGACATGTCCAGCAGACGGCAAGTACGTATACGGCAAATTACATAACCAAAACAATCTTGGTTTTCTATTGATCCAGTGCATCAAAGTTAACCAAAGTTTAACCAGTTTATCCTCATTATATGCCCTTTTAATATGAAGATCTAAAAAAATGAAAGCATTTATTGTGTTAGAGTTATCATTTTAACAAACTGAATGGGATGGACTTTTTCATTGTTTATTTACATTTTCAATTTTGTACAAATAAGATTTTATCTAATATAAAAATCCCTGTTTAAAGGACTCACTTCATTGGGCTTTTATGTGTTTGTATTTTTCAGACAAAGCAATAATAAATTAAATACTACTGATACTACTACTCATGACCGAAAGAACGAGATCGCGAGTACAAGCGGCCGAGATGAGTTTCCTCCGCAGGGTGGCTGGGCGCTCCCTTAGAGAGAGGGTGAGGAGCTCGGTCACTCGGGAGGAGCTCGGAGTCGAGCCGCTGCTCCTCCACATCGAAAGGAGTCAGTTGAGGTGGCTCGGGCATCTCTTCCGGATGCCCCCTGGACGCCTCGCTGGAGAGGTGTTCCGGGCACGTCCCATTGGGAGGAGGCCCCGGGGAAGACCCAGGACTCACTGGAGGGACTACATCTCTCGGCTGGCTTGGGAACGCCTTGGGGTTCCCCCGGAGGAGCTGGGGGAGGTGTGTGTGGATCGGGAGGTCTGGGCGGCTTTGCTTGAGCTGCTGCCCCCGCGACCCGACTCCGGATAAAGCGGAAGAAAATGGATGGATGGATGGATGGATGATACTACTACTACTACGATTTCACTACTACTACTACTACTACGGGCAATTTCAATCACTGTCAGCCAGGGAGACTGCTGTGTAATTTTTCACAATATGTGACTTGTCCGACTCGTAATGGTAAACGACTGGACCTCTATTTTGATTCGGTGAGGGGAGGCTACAGATCTGTCTCTCGAGCCCCGCTCGGGTTGTCGGATCACAATGTTGTGTATTTACTTCCGTCCTATAAACCGGTCCTGAAGAAACACAAATTGGTGCGACGTTTGGTTCCGGTTTGGTCTGAGGAGGCAATTCACATTCTGCAGGACTGTTTTAGCTCCACAAATTGGGACTTATTCAAAGGCGTATGCAGTAATCTAGATGAACTCACAGAGACTGTCACTGCATACATAACTTTTTGTGAGGACTTGGTTATCCCCCGTAAACATATCTCCATCTATCCTAATAATAAACCCTGGTTGTCCAAATCTATTAAAAAATATAATTAATCAGCGCAATATCTGTTATAACCAAGGTGACACCAGCAGGTACAGAGAGTTACAGAAACAAGTTAAGAGGGAACTTAAACTTGCTAAAGGTAACTATAAAGAGAAAGTGGAGTCATTTCTCCGCAACAATAATTCCCGCCCAGCTTGGGATGGGGTAAAGGCAATGATGGGAATGCAGTCCAGGAAAGGCCCAATCTCCCTTGGGGATAAGTCGGACTATAATTTGTCCAATGAACTGAATGATTTTTATAATCGTTTTAACATTCATGATTTTAGTAAAGAACAGTCCCTCTTCAAGATTGCAGTTCCTGGACAGAACTCCATCCATGTCAGTAAGGACGTTGTTCAGAGGCGTTTCAGGACCACAAAGGAGAGGAAAAGTCCGGGCCCCGATGGCATTGGTGGTCGCATTCTTAGGAACTGTGCTGATCAGTTGGCAGAGATCTTTTCTTTTTGAATGTTCTCTTTGTCACCACAAGGTCCCCAGTTTATGGAAAGACTCAATAATTGTTCCTGTGCCAAAAATCAGTGTACCTAAGCAGCTAAACGATTATAGGCCTGTTGCACCTACCTCCTTGGTGATGAAGACATTCGAAAAAATTGTGAAAAATGCTCTTTTAGACCTTGTCAAAGATGATTTGGATTCTCTTGAATTTGCATACAGGCCAGGTGGAGGAACTGATGATGCACTCTGCACTTTACTGAATACAGTAATTGCACATTTAGAGGGGGCTAAAACCTTTGCACGTCTTTTATTCATTGATTTTTCTTCTGCTTTTAACTGCATTCAGCCACATATTCTAGCAGAGAGGTTAAAAAATGAGCACAACTTTGACCCAGGAATTTTATGCTGGCTTATGGATTTTTTAACTAACAGATCTCAACGGGTTAGAGTCAATGACATTTTATCTGATGCTCTAATTTCTTCCACTGGTTCTCCACAGGGTTGTGTCCTTTCACCTCTTTTATTTGTTCTATATACAAATGTGTCAAAGTCAACATCAAAGTCGACTTATTGTTAAATTTGCTGATGATTCTGTCATTGTGTCTCTTTTAAATTCAGATGATCATGACCATGGCCCTGTGGTGTCAGATTTTATCAGCTGGAGTAAGTCATCCTTTTTAGATATCAACATGAACAAAACTAAAGAGATGTTAATTGATTTTAGGAAAAAGCAGGATGATATTTCTCCTGTAGTTATTAATGGACTGACTGTGGAAGTTGTACAGAACTGTAAGTACCTTGGAACCTTTATTGGCAGTGGATTAACCTTTGAGCACCAGATTGACCAGGTATGTAAGAAAGCTCACCAGTGCATGCATTTTTACCGTAAACTCAGGCATTTTAATGTGGACAGTACTTTTATGAAGATGTTTTATTCCTGTTTTATTGAATCTGTTCTTACCTTTTCCTTTATCTGTTGGTATGGATTTTTAAATTTGAAAAACAAAAACTGTCTGGATCATATTGTAAATGAGTGCAACAAGATTGCTGGCGTTTCCTTAAACGACCTGCCATCTATATATAAAAACAGATCAATTAAGAAGGCGAGGTTGATCATGGACGATTCCAGTCACCCCCTGTACCCTGAGTTCACAATGCTTCCATCTGGTCGTAGATTTATGTCTAAGAAATGTAAGACCAATAGGTATAAGAACTCCTTTATTTCTATTGTTATTAGATTTTTAAACACTATCACGAGTGGTTTTTAACTAGGTTTTCTTATTATTGAGTTATTATGTTTACTGTGTGGTGAGTTTTCATGGTGAGTTTTTATGCTATATTTTAGATCATGTTATGTCTATGTATGTCCGAATGTGTTCTGCTGGCTGCACAACGAATTGCCCCTGGGGGGCTAATAAAGTCTACTTGATACGTGATACTTGATACTACTACTACTACTAATGATAGTAATAATAATAATAATGCAATTTCAATTCAATGTGAAAACACATCTCAATACACAGTAAAATCACCAGTGTTAAATTAACACTGACAGTAAACATATAGTCCCACTCTGGCCAGAGTAGTACCATATGTACACTGGCAATGTTAATTTAACTCTGTCAGTGTTAGTTTTACACTGGTGATTTTACTGTGTAGCAATATTTCTATCCATCAATCTATAACGCCTTCTTTGTGTAACTGTGGTGAGAAAACACTCTATGGCTGGCTCGCTGGGCCTGTTGTGACTTCACCAGAGTCCCATTAACCGCCAGGGTCAAACCGGTGAAATTACCAGGCTCCATGATGTGGATGTGGGGATGGACTTTTGGAGTCCCATTATTTATTTAAGGAAAAGTTCCATTATTGACACCTAATTATGTACAGTAGTGTTCAGAATAATAGTAGTGCTATGTGACTAAAAAGATTAATCCAGGTTTTGAGTATATTTCTTATTGTTACATGGGAAACAAGGTACCAGTAGATTCAGTAGATTCTCACAAATCCAACAAGACCAAGCATTCATGATATGCACACTCTTAAGGCTATGAAATTGGGCTATTAGTAAAAAAAAAGTACAAAAAGGGGATGTTCACAATAATAGTAGCATCTGCTGTTGACGCTACAAAACTCAAAACTATTATGTTCAAACTGCTTTTTTAGCAACCCTGTGAATCACTAAACTAGTATTTAGTTGTATAACATCTGCGAGGCATTAATTTTGTTGGTTTGGAACCAACATTTTACTCATTTACTAGTGTGCTTGGGGTCATTGTCTTGTTGAAACACCCATTTCAAGGGCATGTCCTCTTCAGCATAAGGCAACATGACCTCTTCACGTATTTTGACATATCTAAACTGATCCATGATACCTGGTATGCGATATATAGGCCCAACACCATAGTAGGAGAAACATGCCCATATCATGATGCTTGCACCACCATGCTTCACTGTCTTCACTGTGAACTGTGGCTTGAATTCAGAGTTTGGGGGTCGTCTCACAAACTGTCTGCGGCCCTTGGACCCAAAAAGAACAATTTTACTCTCATCAGTCCACAAAATATTCCTCCATTTCTCTTTAGGCCAGCTGATGTGTTCTTTGGCAAATTGTAACCTTTTCTGCATGTCTTTTATTTAACAGAGGGACTTTGCGGGGGATTCTTGCAAATAAATTATCTTCACACAGGTGTCTTCTAACTGTCACAGCACTTACAGGTAACTCCAGACTGTCTTTGATCATCCTGGAGCTGATCAGTGGGTGAGCCTTTGCCATTCTGGTTATTCTTCTATCCATTTTGATGGTTGTTTTCCATTTTCTTCCATGCGTCTGTTTTTTTTTTTTTTTTTTTTTTGTCAATTTTAAAGCATTGGAGATCACTGTAGATGAACAGCCTATAATTTTTTGCACCTGCGTATAAGTTTTCCCCTCTCCAATCAACTTTTTAATCAAACTACGCTGTTCTTCTGAACAATGTCTTGAACATCCCATTTTCCTCAGTCTTTCAAAGAGAAAAGCATTTTCAACAGGTGCTGGCTTCATCCTTAAATAGGGGACACCTGATTCACACCTGTTTGTTCCACAAAATTGATGAACTCACTGACTGAATGCCACACTACTATTATTGTGAACAGCCCCTTTTCAACTTTTTTTTTTTTTTTTTTTTTTTTTTACTAATAGCCCAATTTCATAGCCTTAAGAGTGTGAATATCATGAATGCTTGGTCTTGTTGGATTTGTGAGAATCTACTGAATCTACTGGTACCTTGTTTCCCATGTAACATTAAGAAATATACTCAAAACCTGGATTAATCTTTTTAGTCACATAGCACTACTATTATTCTGAACACTACTGTATATAAATTGCAACTAAAATGCAGCTTTCATAAATACTTGTGTCCTTTAATGTAACAACTAAATTATCAAAGTGAGGAGAATCATCCAATCAATCATCAAATTCTACTTTTTCAAGACATTTCTGAAAAAAGACTTTCTGAAGATCAAATTTTCTTTTCAAATAATAATAATAATAATAATAATAATAATAATAAAAGCATACAAAATGTAATATGTGATTAAAAGACAAAACTATAAATACACACAGCAACCAATTTTGAAATCAATTATTCTCAATTTACAAAAGTCAGCCCCCCCCCCCCAAAAAAAAAAATCAATCAGGCAGAATCATCATCATTTGATGACTGAACCAAACTGACAATATTTTATTGATGAGTTAAAACTTAATGTCTGTGACAAAAGTCACAGACTTAAACCTTCATTTAAAAGACTCTACTGAATCTTATCTCAGCTGACAATAAAGAAAATTCATTATAAAGAAATTGTTTTTGTTGTAAAATAATGATAATATAAGCACATTTTTTTTGGGGGGGGGGGGGGGTGAGACCCTAATTTCTATTTCTTTTCAAACACATAATAAAATATTGCCAACTTTAGGACCATAGTAAACTTTTTTGACTGATATCATTAGAAGACAGTCTTTTTGGGCTTACCTTGTTTTAACATTACACTCATATTTCATGGGTGCTTGAGAATTGTTTGATTATTCTGCTGCATTTATCACCATGAGTTTAAAGTTTGGATTTCCACTGCTTCAACAACTTCTTAGCTGCTAATTATCTTATCCAATTTCTGAGGTGCTGCTCTCTTTTTAGGATGATCACTGTGCTTCTCTGTCATGCAGCTTTGTAAGCTAGTTAGACGGGCAGGTTTCTTCCTTCCTCTTGTTTCACAGGTATTTGGCACCACCTACTGTTGTGGACGTAGACACATGGAAGTCTAGAACCTGAATATAAGACAACACCTTTTTTCCAGATGTACTTAGAAGAAAAACCCATGGCCTTATATTTGAAACAATATGGTGTATACAGTATGGTATAACATGAATTACAGGTGATGGGAGGGAGAACATTCAGTCAGAAAATGCTGATTTTGTATCAAAAATATATCCTTTTTTTTTATAGAAAGGACAAAACCTGACCAATAACACTTGGGTAATTAGACTTTGAGACCAGTTTAATGGGTCCAAATCCCAAGGTGGCTATTTTCTGATTCAGTGTTTTATATTAGACCTGAAGAAGACAGTGGCGGTGCCAAGGGGGGCTTGGGGGGGCTTAAGCCCCCCCAATAATGATGCAAATAATGTGAATAGCGACTGGCATATTTGTGGATCTTAACTGCAGCTTTGCGCTGAGAATGTCTCAATATTGTGTAACTGAGCAAAGTGATGAATGTGTGTGTTCGGTGATCCACCAATGCTGAATTACCCTTCACAAACAGAATTTTCAGTTTTGCAAATAAACATTTATTTGTAAAAACCCACACACAAGTTACAAATCAGAAATTTGTGTTTGTGGATCACAAAGCATGTGTACAAATCAAAGGATATTTGTAAATCACCCTCTGTGCATATGCAAGTATTAATGAGACAAATTTAACTCCATACTCCAAAACTTTAGGTTTCCTAAATATTTATTATGGCCACTCTTAAAACTTCACTTATCTTTATTTATACCTATGTGCAAGTTTACTGAACTTGCAATCATTCTAAGTGATGTGTGTGTGCATTGATACCACATTTTAGAGTAGCACGGGTGACTAAAACATATACCTTGGTATTTATAAAGCAATTTACTATATATTGTTCATTTTGACAACATTTTGTGGAGCCCCTCCAACTTTTACCCCAGCCTCCCCTCAGCCCCCCCAACAAAAATGTCCTGGCACCGCCACTGGAAGAAAATGAAAAAAAAACAGTTAAATATTTCAGTAAAATGTGCTGGGCTGAACTGGAAGTTGTTACTTATTTTCACAGTTATGCCTTTGTGAGGAAAAAGAAGTGAACAGAAACCTCAGTACATTTAGAATAAGGGGCTTTGACCTTCACATGAAATCTAAAGTTGTGTTGCAGAACGGGAACAAAAGCAGCAACCTTTTTTTTTTTTGCCACAAGCCAACAGCTGCTCCCAATTGTTGTTCAAACATTTTGGTCCTTACTTCCTTCCTTCCTGTGTGTGTCGTTTGTCGGATTCTCACGAATCCATTACAGTCGGGGTTAGATATGCCCCAGTACTCAATGACAGCGAGGGACTCAAACCCAACAACAGCACAGCTCTGAGTGTTTGGTGCCGAGGGTTGTTGTGCGGTGCTGGTAGCGAGGTAACTGAGGGAGGAGCAGACCAACAATGATGAGAACGTGGGACTGGAGGCGACAGCAGGGGCCCACAATTCAGTGTGTTTCCTGTGCGAGCACTCAGGCTGCACGGAGTTTGACACAATGACTGACGTTAACTCCCAGCAAAACCCACTTCACAGGCCCCGAGACCACAGTGATCACACACACTCAAAAACAAGGATTTTATGAGCCTGGATGCAATAAAGTAGCAACAGTCCGACGCAGAGGTCAAACGTGTGGTTTACCAACATCAAGGATGGTGAAGGAAGCAGGGAAGAGGAAGCAATAAATGCTCCTTAGTGTGGATTCCTGCATGTTTGTATGTTCCCCCACTCTCTCTGCTCCACCCACTGATAATGACCTCAGTCAGGTGTGCTGAGCCGGTTAAGACGTAGGAACACCAGACTTGACTAACCATCAGGTGATCTACAGCAGCAGGTTAGTGGCTCCAGTGGAGCTGTAGTCAAAGATACCTGATGAAACAGGACATATATTTATTACTATACATGTATTATATACACACCTGTGCATGGATGCATGAATGTTGCTTGATGGGCATTTCATGGGGTGTGGCCAGCTTGTGGTTACTTGGCATTAATGTGCACAATGTTTAATTATATAAAGGATGGGGAAAACCCGACACCATTACTACTATGAGCTTTTCATCTGGAACCAAAGTTTGCTTGATTTGTTTCTGTCCAGCGTCTTTCACAGTGATGTTTGTGTATCTCTGTACGATGTCTTATAAATCACTTTAGAGGTGGTATCTGGTTACAAAAACAGTGTTTTATATTTAGAAGTGTTTATTTCTGACCAACTTTCACAAAATGTAGGAGAAAAACACTAAACATGTTAAATTTATACAAAAATAAGCTTTTTTGGAAACATTTTCCACCATCTTGGTCTGTTTTGTTCGAGCAAGCAACCAGCTAAAATCACATTGCTGTTTTATTCAGACTGTCAGTCGCCGTGTCACATCGCTCAGATTTTGTATCAAATAGACTTGCCTAGCTGGCGGCATAGCGACCGTTGTTTCTTGTCGCTGCAAAACAGCCATTATGATTGAAAACGAACGGCAGGTCGTCGCTCGGACTCTGTCGTTTGTAGCTAATGTGACCATAGGGTTGTGCAGAGACATAAGAAATAACTAAATTATTTTGTGAACAAATTATCACTTGCAGGAAAGAATACAAACATGAAACAATATTTTCACTCAGTTTCAACACTATTCTTCAATGTTTTCAGTATTTGATGTACTATGTAATATTGATGACAGTCACATGACATTAGTTACATTCCTGCATTACCAAAAGTTCCAATGTGGGGTTTGTAAAACATTAAGTCATGAATGCAGCTGTCAAAAGGGAGACGAGTTTAGATGTATCTGCAATCAGCATTTCGTCATCCACACGAATCTTCCATTTTTGGAGCCCAAAAATGCTATTTTTTTGAAAGCACATCCCAGAATCAATAAAGCATACTATGTAGAAAAACATAAAGGTGGTGTTGTTCTACTATGTAGAAAAAGCAGAATATCACAATCTGTAGGGTGTCAGAACACTTTGCATGCATTTAGTAGTTGTCAAAAAGCACCCGGATGATCTGCTACCTCCATCGAGCACAAACAGATGATACTACACTCTCCCATGATGCAGCTGGAGCCTGGTAACCAAGGAAGAAGAACTTTCCTTGAAAATTCAAAGAATGTTGCGGACATACATGAAAAAGTGAGTGGCTTCCAGTGGGCCATGGGAACCCTTTTCACTTCGCATGTGGGTGTCTGTAAATATCCGGGTCAAAGGACAGGCAGAATAGCAGTGGCGTCGTACATCCAAATTCTGTCCCTGCCATTTGCTCCCTTACTTCTACGAACTTACTTGTTGTAGCATGTATGACAGTACCAGCTGGGTAATATGTACTATTACAGTTGTATAACAGCTGAGTGGATCCTTGATTGGTAGCTTGTATGTCATGTGACACACACTCTAAGAAATGAAACAGAGGTTTTAAATGTAATTAATACTATTATTTTCAATATACTTGCAATTGTTAATTTCAGGGATTTAAGTAATAATGTTTCATTTGATTTAATTAATTTCAACTACAATATTGTTTTGCACTTAATTGACAATGTTATGTGGAAAAAGTTACCTTAACGTTTTAGTTCTTAGAGTTTTAGTTCTTAGAGTGCAGATTATTCATACCATTTGCTGTTGTGTTACTTTGACCGTGCAATAGTTCTTTTTAGCATGCAACTTTGGTGCTATATGAAATGTGCTATTGTACACACGCATGTTCACGCTACCGGGCAGCGGCGTTGAGCTAAACATGGCGGAGTTTGTTTAGGAGCTAATTGACACTGCTAATTCTTCTAACACAAAACAAATCCGCCACGCCGTAACACGTCTAGAGGCATGAAGAGCTCTTAGGATGAAGTTAGGATGAAAAGCTGTACAATTTTCGGAGGCGATTTTTCGATGGAGTGAGGAAAGCAGACGGCAGTCTGTACACAAAGTCAGTGGACACCATCACGGACTACTGAGAACAACTTTGGACTCCTATTTAGAGTTTGTGTTGGACTGTTAAGCACCAATTACGAACATCAAAATGTAAGTCCCTTTTCTGTTGTTTATAAATTAATAAAATATGAAATGTCAAGGACCTATTTTGGCCCATTATAAAAAACAAATAATGAGTGATTTTCCATTCTTTCAATGGAACAAATATGTAATTCAGTGACAGATGGAATGTACCAGTTCTTGTCTATGCCACTGAACTCATAAACATTCATTATTTGTATACTAACCAACATTATGTACATATTAAGTTTTTCTAAGCTTTTTAAATATACACAAAGTGTCTGAATAAGCAACAATTTGCAAAATATTTTCAATGGTGTATCTTTCCTCATATCTACCTACAACCCCAAATCCAATTAAGTTGGGTCATTGTGTAAAATGTAAATAAAAAGAGAATACAATGATTTGCAAATCCTCTTCAACCTATATTTAATTGAATACACCACAAAGACAAGATATTTAATGTTCAGAATGTGGCTTGGCATTGTCTTACTGAAATAAGCAGGGACGTCCCTGAAAAAGACGTTGCTTGGATGGCAGCATGTGTTGCTCCAAAACCTGGATGTACATTTCAGCATTGATGGTGCCATCACAGATGTGTAAGTTGCCCATGCTATGGGCACTAACACACCCCCATACCATCACAGATGCTGGCTTTTGAACTTTGCGCTGGTAACAATCTGGATGATCTTTTCCCTCTTTTGTTCTTTTGTCTTTTGAAATGTGGACTCATCAGACCACAGGACACTTTTCCACTTTGCGTCTGTCCATTTCAAATGAGCTCGGGCCCAGAGAAGGCGGCTGCATTTCTGGATGTTGTTGATGTATGGCTTTAGCTTTGCATGGGAGTTTTAACTTGCACTTGTAGACGTAACGACGAACTGTGTTAACTGACAATGGTTTTCTGAAGTGTTCCTCCGTCCACGCAGTAAGATCCTTTACACAATGATGTCGATTTTTAATGCAGTGCTACCTAAGGGATCTGGATATTGTTGATGTATGGCTTTCGCTTTGCATGGTAGAGTTTTAACTTGCACTTGTAGATGTAGCGACGAACTGTGTTAACTGACAATGGTTTTCTGAAGTGTTCCTCCGCCCACGCAGTAAAGGCCCTTTTACATTGGCGTATTCGTAGAGCTGCTCATTGCAGCGTATTGTCTATGCTGAGTTGAGCAGTTCTACGCCCACTTTTAGCAGCTCTACGTTGAGTTTTTTCTCCCTACGCAGCAGTATGTTGAGGGCTATGCGCGTAGGACGGAAGAAATTAAACATGTTTAATTTTCTTAGGCGTAGAGCGCTGGACACAGTTTTAAGCAGGTCTACGCAGCACAACATTACTGCATGCAAGTCTGTGCAACACTGCGCTTCTGTACACAACCAAAAACTGAGTGCGTGAATCCAGAGGGAATCAGCTGAAAACATGATCACACAGCCCACAGCACCTGTGTGTGATCAGAACAGGGAATCAAACCTCAACTCAGAAATCCAGAAACACAACAGAAAGAGCAGGTCGGTCGCTCACTCTCTCTCTCGCGCTCTCCCTCTGTGTGTCTGATCGAACCTGTGACTTTAACATAAAAGCGCACTCGCTGCATGTCGGTGCGCTCATCAAACGCCCTGATCGATCAGGTCTGATCAAATCAGCGGACCTGATCACAGCAACCGGAGGTTTAAAAGTTTGAGTCACAGCGTTTCATTCAGGGCAGCCTTTACCACAGCCAGACTCAGCAGTATCTGGACACAATGAAAGTGATCCACCAAGACCAAAAAAAAAAAAAAAAAAAATAATAATAATAATCATGTTAAATGACTCTGTTTTTAAGCCGCACCACACCTGCAGTAGAGAACAGAGCGCACTTCCACAGAGGCAGAACTGAACTGGTTTAATAGCAGCATGGTACATGCGGCTGTGTGCACACATTAAAAAGTGAACACATGTAGCTGCAAGTATGAAGCGAACACTGAAAAAGGCTGAGTACGACCGTATTTCGGGCGTATTTAAATGAAGCACAACGCTGCAATACGCAGCTCTACAAATACGCCAATGCGAAAGGGGCTTAAGATCCTTTACACAATGATGTCAGTTTTTAATGCAGTGCCACCTGAGGGATCGACGGTCATGGGTATTCAATGTTGGTTTTCAGCCTTGCCACGTACGTGTAGAAAGTTCTCCAGATTGTCTGAATCTTTTGATTATATTATGGACTGTAGATGATGGAATCCTTAAATTCTTTGCAATTGAACGTTGAGAAACATTGTTCTTAAACTGTTGGACTGTTTTTTTCACGCAGTTGTTCACAAAGTGGTGATCCTTGCCCCATCTTTGCTTGTGAACGGCTGAGCCTTTTGGGGATGTTCCTTTTATACCCAATCATGACACTCACCTGTTTCCAATTAACCTGTTCACCTGTGGAATGTTCCAAACATATGTTCTCTGAGCATTCATCAACTTTCCCAGTCTTTTGTTGCTCCATCCCAGCTTTTTTGAAATGTGTTGCAGGTATCCATTTCAAAAGGAGCAAATATTTGCCCAAAAACAATAAAGTTTATCAGTTTGAACATTAAATATCTTGTCTTTGTGGTGTATTCAATTGAATGTAGGTTGAAGAGGATTTGCAAATCATTGTATTCTGTTTTTATTTACATTTTACACAATGTCCCAACTTCATTGGAATTGGGTTTGTATCTGTCTGTCTGTCCGTCTGTCTATCTGTGTTGACCATGCCCCTGGTGCATGTGCACTACGTGCGTCAGACCATGTGCCCGAAATCAAGACATGTCTGAGTTAAAAAAAAACAACAAAAAAAAAAAGCCTGCAGATGAAGTGAATTAGTAAGAAAATGTTTCCTCCCCACAAACACAATGGCTTCAGCTGGGAAACAGGCTTTACATGGGAAGGTCTGCACATGAATATATACAATAGTCCGTCACATGCGCTCTACTTAGATTGATGGGCCGCTGCAGAATTGGCCACCTCACAGGAGGAAGTGCTTATTGTTCAAACTGAGCATATTATTTTTCCCTGGCACAGTGACAACAGGAGAGGCCAGTCCCTTTCCCACTTACATTCAAAGTCGTACATCCTTGTGCAAAATTATGTTGTAGCAAAGCACTCTACACAGTTTGAGCAGGGAAATAAATCTGATTTCTGGAGTAATTAGTGAAACGTCAGGGTCAGTGTGTTTTCTTTCTCTGTTTAGTCTGTTTGGACTGCATTCATCAGTCACAAGTACAGCTGGGCTAAAAGCACTCTTGCGCCCTTTTTCTTAATTATTGTGTCCAGATGCAGTGCATCATACAAATGCATGTCAACAGCTGTGATTATTCAAATTGAAAGACTGACACGCCCATCGAGTGACAGATGGGCATGGTCAGTTTGTGGTTACTTAGCGGTAATGGGTAAAATGTTTCATGACACAAATGGAGCGCAGTGGCGCAAAGCTCGTTCTATGGTAGACGGAGGCACAAACTGCCAAAAAAAAAAAAAAAAAATCTCCCCAGTGGGGAAAAAGCTACAAACCGTTGTCATAAAAAGCCACAAACCGACGGTAGACGAACAAAGACATGATAAAGAGGAGTAGAAGCCGCATTGGTCGCTAAAGCGGAACAAATGCGGCCGCCATCTTGGAGTGGTCATTGTAGTGATTCTGTCACAAGGCAGAGTGAAGGTTTGATTTTATAATCTTATTTTCTTTTTTAATCTTTCTAACATAATAGCTGAAAGGTTTTAGCCATCCTCGTGATCCACTGGAGCATTTACACCAAAAAAAAAAAAAAAAAGTCTGAAGGACCCAAATGACATGGTGAGATGACGAAGAGCTTTGCTCGTCACATCCGTGACATATACATATTATATTATAAAGGACAGAAAAACCTGACACAGTCACTGTGCATGTTTTCCCTGTGCTGGACTGCTTGGAAGAAAACAAATCAACACCCAACGTCTTTCACAGTGATGGTCCTGTATTGCTAGTTAGCATGCTAACAGCTCCTTAAGGTGTCTTGTAAATTTCTTCAGAGGTGTTATCTGGTTGCAAAAACAGCATTTTTAGTTTTCAGTGTTTATTTCTTGTGAATTAAAAAAAATATGAAATGCCAAACAGATTTATACAGAAACAGCTATTCAGCACATACTCTAACATTTTGTTCAAGCTAACAACCAGCTGATGTCCCACTGCCTTTTTAATGGCAGTCACCGTGTCATGTCGCTTAGCATTTGCATAAAATACACTTCTTGTCTATTTTGGCCTTGCCTAGCTGTCAGCATAGCGACTATAGTTTTTCTTGCTGCAAAGCGCCTACTCTGATTGAAAATGAACGGCAGGTCATCTCTTTGATTCTGTTGCTTGTACAACCCCAATTCCAATGAAGTTGGGACATTGTGTGAAATGTAAATTAAAAACAGAATACAATGATTTGCAAATCCTCTTCAACCTATATTCAATTGAATACACCACAAAGACAAGATATTTCATGTTCAAACTGATAAACTTTATTGTTTTTGTGCAAATATTTGCTCATTTTGAAATGGATGCCTGTAACACATTTCAAAAAAGCTGGGACGGTGCAACAGAAGACTGGGAAAGTTGATGAATGCTCAAAGAACACCTGTTTGGAACATTCCACAGGTGAACAGGTCAGTGTCATGATTGGGTATAAAAGGAGCACTGTCCTCAGTTCCCAAACACTTATTGAGTGTTAGAAGGAAAGGTGATGTAACACAGTGGTAAACATACCGCTGTCCCAGCTTTTTTTGAAACGTGTTGCAGGCACCCATTTCAAAACGAGCAAATATTTGCACAAAAACAATAAAGTTTATCAGTTTGAACATTAAATATCTTGTCTTTGTGGTGTATTCAATTGAATATAGGCTGAAGAGGATTTGCAAATCATTGTATTCTGTTTTTATTTACATTTTACACAATGACCCAACTTCATTGGATTTGGGGTTGTGGCATATGTGAGTGTAGCCTTAGCATCTACAGACGTATGGAGAGTCAGTGCTCATGTTAGTCAGCGCTTGTTGTGTGCTTCACTTCCACACTCTTTTTCTTCTCCCTGTTGACTATCAATGAAATATGTTGGTTAAATCCTCAACAATAAACAAGACTGAAATGATAACAATGAAAAAGATAACAGGGCGTTCACGTTTCATTAGTCAGAGGAACCGTTATGGTCAGCGAGGAGTGTCGGCACACATGCAGAAAAGCCAAATTAGAGGTTAAATGCAACAGCAACATTATCTGTGATTGCACTCAGCAAAGACAGGAAATGCCGCGGTCCTCGGAAATGAGCTGATAGTAAAGATAAAAAAAAAAAAAAAAAAGGCTCCGGAAATCCAAACAAGTCCATGCAAGTGTAGCTGAGGACGGGAAGAGACTGTAAGTAACTAACGAACATCCTGATAATTAAATCATCATGATTATGATGAGAAGTCAACCTGTGTCCGTAACCATGTTTTGATTCTGTCTGGATTTGTTTCCGCTTCCTGTTTGACTCGTCACCTGTTTAACTGCACACAGCTGCCCTGCATCTGCAATCAAGACTGGAGGATAAATGTCCACTTCCGTTTTGTGCGCTTGAGATCTCCCGTCTTAAATCTGCCACCAGCAGCAAACATACTGATCTTGAGTTTTTTGCGTTGCAGTTTTGGTTCCTGTGACCTGCCTTTTTGTGCCGCAGATTATTTTTCTTTGGAATATATTTGCTGTTTCACATGAACACAGATGACTGCAGGTCACAGATCGCTCATATGAGCGGATAGTTCAGGCTCGCTCTGTGGTAGGCGAAGGCACAGACAGGAAATGGCGCAAAAAAAATCTCCGCAGTGGGGAAAAAGCCACAACCCGTTGTCATAAAAAGCCGTAAAAAACCACAAACCGATGGTAGATGAACACAGACGTTATAAAGAAGAGTAGACACTCGCTCTATGGTCGATGAAGGTGCAAACCGGAAATGGCACAAAAATCTCCGCAGTGGGGAAAAAGCCGCAAACTGTTGTCGTAAAAAGCAGTAAAAAGCCACAAACTGACGGTAGACGAACATAGTCATTATAAAGAAGAGTAGATGCTGCATTCTTTGCTGTGGCGCAAGAAATGGGGCCACCATCTTGGAGCAGTCATCATATTGATTGTATGACAAGATTGACGGTAGATGAACATAGACATTATAAAGAAGAGTAGACGCTGCATTGGTTGCTGTGGTGCAAGAAATGTGGCCGCCATCTTGGACTGGTCATCGTAGTGATTCTATCACAAGGCTGACGGTAGACAAACATAGACATTAAAAAGAGGAATTGATGTCGCATTGGTTGCTGAGGCCCAAGAAATGCGCCCACCATTTTGGAGCGGTCATCATATTGATTGTATGACAAGATTGACGGTAGATGAACATAGACATTATAAAGAAGAGTAGACGCTGCATTGGTTGCTAAGGCCCATGAAATGAGGCCGCCATCTTGGACCGGTCATCATAGTGATTCTATCACAAGGCCGACGGTCAACAAATATAGACATTATAAAGAGGAATAGACGCCGCATTGGTTGCTGAGGCCCAAGAAATGTGGCCGCCATCTTGGAGCGGTCATCATATTGATTCTATGACGAGGCTGACAGTAGACGAACATAGACATTATAAAGAGGAGTAGACGCTGCATTGGTTGCTGAGGCCCAAGAAATGTGGCTGCCATCTTGGACTGGTCATCGTAGTGATTCTATCAAAAGGCACAGTGAAGGCTTTGATTTTCTAATCTTATTTTCTTTTTTAATCTTTCTAACATAATATGTGTGAAATACCAAGTGTTCCAATACTTTTGGAGGGCACTGTATCCTAACCTATGATGAGTGTAAAATGAGCGTGGTACTACTGTTTTGTTTAAGAATGTTTAATTTTCACTGTTGCTGCACTTTGTGTCAAATCGTAGTCATATCTTATATCATATTGATATGACAATATTGCAATATGATAATTTGGCCATATTGTAGGCCAAAAAGAAAAATGCTTAAAAAGGTGGAGGGTCTAGGGGGGTGGAGTTCCCCCAGAAGCTGAAAGGCAAAAAAAAAAAAAAAAAAAATTTAAAAGGTGGAGGGTCTAGGGGGGTGGAGTTCCCCAGAAGCTGAAAGGCAAAAAAAAAAAAAAAAAAAATTTAAAAGGGGGAGGGTCTAGGGGGGTGGAGTTCCCCCGGAAGAAGCTGAAAGGCAAAAAAAAAAAAAAAAAAAAAAAAAAAATTTAAAAGGTGGAGGGTCTAGGGGGGTGGAGTTCCCCCGGAAGAAGCTGAAAGGCAAAAAAAAAAAAAAAAAAAAAAAAAAAAAAAAAATTTAAAAGGTGGGGGGTCTGGGGGAGTGGAGTTCCCCCAGAAGCTGAAAGGCAAAAAAAAAAAAAAAAAAATTTAAAAGGTGGAGGGTCTAGGGGGGTGGAGTTCCCCCAGAAGCTGAAAGGCAAAAAAAAAAAAAAAATTTAAAAGGTGGAGGGTCTAGGGGGGTGGAGTTCCCCCGGAAGAAGCTGAAAGGCAAAAAAAAAAAAAAAAAAAAAAAAAAAATTTAAAAGGTGGAGGGTCTAGGGGGGTGGAGTTCCCCCGGAAGAAGCTGAAAGGCAAAAAAAAAAAAAAAAAAAAAAAAAAAAAAATTTAAAAGGTGGGGGGTCTGGGGGGGTGGAGTTCCCCCGGAAGAAGCTGAAAGGCAAAAAAAAAAAAAAAAAAAAAAAAAAAAAAATTTAAAAGGTGGAGGGTCTAGGGGGGTGGAGTTCCCCCGGAAGAAGCTGAAAGGCAAAAAAAAAAAAAAAAAAAAAAAAAAAAAAAAATTTAAAAGGTGGGGGGTCTGGGGGGGTGGAGTTCCCCCAGAAGCTGAAAGGCAATAAATAAATGAATAAAATAAAAGGTGAGGAGTCTGGTGGTTTTAGCCATGCTCATGCTCCACCAAAGCATTTACTCAAAAAAAAGTCTGAAGGACCTAAATGACATGGTGAGATGCTGAAGAGCTTCACTTGTCATGTCCGCGACATAAACATATTAGCTTTCTGCTGCTCTTCAGACGTCCTTGTTTTGACCGCTTTGGCCATAATAATATCCTTTCAGCACCTTCAGTTTGGGAAATGCCATACTGCTGAAATAATAAGCTGTTTTTAGCCACAGTGGCTGTTAGATTAGTAACATTAGTCAACTAAAAAAATGTTTATGACTAAATCAATAAATAACTAAATGTCTTTGACTGATGATTACTTTTAGTCGAAATTGTGACTCACATAAAAGTACATTTGAAAGTGTCGGTGTGCTCATATTTACACATTTTTAAAGAGTTGAACTGAAACAGGAGAACTGTAGTCAGTGACAATATATGTGTCACATCCTCTGTTTGTTAGTCACCAAAGGAAGAGGTGTGTTATGCACATGAGTAAAAGAGAACATTTATCAGAGTGGACTGTGAGTCAGCAGCAATAATCTGTCACATATTCATCAATCTTTGAATAATCATAGCTGTTGACATGCATTTGTATGACGCACTGCATCTGGACACAATAATTAAGAAATTGTAGCTAACCAGTAAACAAACAATGGACATTGTGCTGCAATACGCCATGGGAGTTTGGGGTTTTGGGGTACTACATGTTGTTATTGTGGTTCATGTTACTTTAACAGTGTTGTTGATTTATTGTGTTTTTGCAGTTCAACTGGTTTAGTTAGTTTAATTAAGTGCTACGTTGTAGTTACCATGACTGAAAAGTGTATTGCGTTTGATGTCTTCCACCACTGTCTCTGCTTGTGTGTGTAAAAGTAGAAGTACCTGCTTGCGGCAGAATGCAGAAAAGACAAAGCTCTCTGTACATGCGTGTGTGTAACTTCAATCATGAAGAAACTGTGGAGAGCTGACATTTCCTATTTGGTATGCTTATGTATTTTGGGTCACGGATGAACATCGCCAAAACGCAACATTGATAGGACTAATATTTTTGGAGAAGCTATGGATATAAGCTAACAACACTGAACAATGGACGTTGCTAACTACATTCTGAACTCATACGCCATTCCAGCAGGGGGCTGTAAATCATCTTTATATTAAAAGCGTGAGTGCCTGCCATACTCTCACACATGCCACTAGCTTATGGCAAGCCAACAGTGGACACTCTCGTTTTGGCCAAACAATGATATACAGTTTTTGTATATTCTGTGTTGGTATGCGCCATCGGCCGGCGTGCTTGATGAATTCCTGTGCAAAAAGCAGTTCCCAGACCTGCGATGACAGTGCGTTTTCATGGGTAACAAAAACACCAGGAGTATACTGTATTTGGCACAAGAACTTGTGTATCTCGTGTGTTTTTATGCCTAGATGATCGTAAGTCTAACCCTCATCCTGCAGCATCTTTTCATGTTGGCAAATTCACCGCAGGGTCAGGCGAAAATAACCCGGCAAAATACAACAACGAGACCCCGGACTGTTGAACATCTGAAGTCGTACATCAAGCAAGAATGGGAAAGAATTCCACCTACAAAGCGTCAACAATTAATGTCCTCAGTTCCCAAATGCTTATTGAGTGTTGTTAGAAGGAAAAGTGATGTAACACAGTGGTAAACATACCGCTGTCCCAGCTTTTTTGAAACGTGTTGCAGGCATCCATTTCAAAATGAGCAAATATTTGCACAAAAACAATAAAGTTTATCAGTTTCAACATTAAATATCTTGTCTTTGTGGTGTATTCAATTGAATATAGGTTGAAGAGGATTTGCAAATTATTGTATTCTGTTTTTATTTACATTTTACACAACATCCCAACTTCATTGGAATTGGGGTTGTAAAACCAGCCTGCCTTTGCAGATTTTGGCCCCATTTATCATCCTGATTCCAAAAACAAATTCTGTGACACCTGTGTTTACACAGTGCTACTCCATACAGTCTAAGCAGTACTTTCACAGTTACTACCATTTCCACAAAGCTAAAATGTACAGTAGTGTTCAGAATAATAGTAGTGCTATGTGACTAAAAAGATTAATCCAGGTTTTGAGTATATTTCTTATTGTTACATGGGAAACAAGGTACCAGTAGATTCAGTAGATTCTCACAAATCCAACAAGACCAAGCATTCATGATATGCACACTCTTAAGGCTATGAAACTGGGCTATTAGTAAAAAAAGTAGAAAAGGGGATGTTCACAATAATAGTAGCGTCTGCTGTTGACGCTACAAACTCAAAACTATTATGTTCAAACTGCTTTTTTAGCAATCCTGTGAATCACTAAACTAGTATTTAGTTGTATAACCACAGTTTTTCATGATTTCTTCATGATTAAGTCCCTTCGGCTGCTCCCTTGTTTGCACTTGGGGTCGCCACAGCAAATCCAAGGTGGATCTGCTTGTTGAATTGGCACAAGTTTTACGCCGGATGCCCTTCCTGACACAACTCCACATTACATGGAGAAATGTGGCAGGGGTGGGATTTGAACCTGGAACCTTCTGAACTGAAACCAAGCGCATTAACCACTTGGCCACCACCCCTGCTATGATTTCTTCACATCTGCAAGGCATTCATTTTGTTGGTTTGGAACCAAGATTTTGCTTGTTTACTAGTGTGCTTGGGGTCATTGTCTTGTTGAAACACCCATTTCAAGGGCATGTCCTCTTCAGCATAAGGCAACATGACCTCTTCAAGTATTTTGACATATGATCTATGATACCTGGTATGCGATATATAGGCCCCAACACCATAGTAGGAGAAACATGCCCATATCATGATGTTTGCACCACCATACTTCACTGTCTTCACTGTGAACTGTGGCTTGAATTCAGAGTTTGGGGGTCGTCTCACAAACTGTTTGCGGCCCTTGGACCCAAAAAGAACAATTTCACATTTCTCTTTAGGCCAGTTGATGTGTTCTTTGGCAAATTGTAACCTCTTCTGCACGTCTTTTTTTTAACAGAGGGACTTTGCGGGGGATTCTTGCAAATAAATTAGCTTCACACAGGCGTCTTCTAACTGTCACAGCACTTACAGGTAACTCCAGACTGTCTTTGATCATGCTGGAGCTGATCAATGGGTGAGCCTTTGCCATTCTGGTTATTCTTCTATCCATTTTGATGGTTGTTTTCCGTTTTCTTCCACACGTCTCTGTTTTGTTTGTTTTGTTTGTTTGTTTGTTTTTTTGTCCATTTTAAAGCATTGGAGATCATTGTAGATGAACAGCCTATAATTGTTTGCACCTGCGTATAAGTTTTCCCCTCTCCAATCAACTTTTAATCAAACTACACTGTTCTTCTGAACAATGTCTTGAACGTCCCATTTTCCTCAGTCTTTCAAAGAGAAAAGCATATTCAACAGGTGCTGGCTTCATCCTTAAATGTTATGTGGGCCGCTGAAGAGGAGGTACTGCTGGCCCACCACCACCAGAGGGCGCCCTGCTTGGAGTGCGGGCTCCAAGCACGAGAGGGCACCAGACCCAGAAGAAGTCACAGCTGTCACTCATCACACCAGCTGTCACTCATTTACACCACTACATAAGCCGGACTGCAACTCCACCTCCCCGCCGAGAAATCAACTACCGAAGAGGTAATATTCTCTGCTGTGATTATTCATTATTATAACAGTGTTCTGTGTGCAGCCGTGTTCCTGCGGGCTCTATCTGAAGCTGGGTTTGCGGATAGTGGGAGTGCAGCAATCCTCACCTCTCACTCCATCCAGGGAAGAGACTAGCGGGAGCTGCACGGGTGAAAGTGTTTCTGGAGGTGGAGGTTTCCCCTCCTAACTGAGTGCAGACTGTGGATTACTGAGTGTGCGAATTCACACTCATCCACCCTGTCTTTGTTTTCTGCCAGCAGTACCAGGGTCGACAGCAGAAGACAGAGGCCACCTGGGGACTCGGGACTTGGCGGCCCGGTGTTCTTCAGGCCGTTGGTGGTGGAAGCCGTGTGGGACGCGGCTCATCTCTCGTCGGGGGTCTTCTATCTTCGAGCCTGCCCACACGTCACCTGGTGTTAATTGTCTATTCATATCTTGTGTGTTTAGTTGTGTGTTGTCACAACATTAAATTGTTACTTATTGGCTTATTCATTGTCCGTTCCTTTGCGCCCCCTGTTGTGGGTCCGTGCTACGACACCTTCCCAACAGGATTTCTCGGCCATTCATCATGGATTCCGAGGGGCGTCAACCCGAGCTTGAACGGCCAATGGAAGAGCCAGGAGCGCAGGCGTCAGTGGGAGGCGTGTTGAGTGAGCTGCAGCAGATGTTAACCGCCTTCACGGCTCGGCTGGATTTGGTGACCGAGCAGAATGTTCTCCTTAACCGGAGGGTGGAGGCTCTCACCGCCAGGGTGGAAGCGCGCGATCAGGGCGCTGCTGCAGCCACTCCTCTTGCTGGTCCTGGGCCCGTAACAGATGTTCCACTGGTCGTTCAACGACCCCCCCCACCATCCCCTGAAGCATACATAAGCCCTCCGGAACTGTACGGAGGCTGTGTCAAGACGTGCGCAGACTTCCTCATTGCAGTGTTTGCTCGTCTTTTCACAGCGTCCTGTCATGTACGAGTCAGACGCCAGCCGGGTGGCTTATGTTATTAATCTGCTTCGAGGAGAGGCACGCGCCTGGGCTACGGCGCTTTGGGAGCAGAACTCACGGCTCCTAACGTCTTATGCTGGGTTTGTACGGGAGTTCAAACAAGTTTTTGACCATCCCAACAGAGGAGAGACCGCTTCGAGCGTGCTGCTGTCAATGAGACAGGGGCATCACAGCGCAGCCGAGTATGCAGTCGACTTCCGCATCGCGGCAGCGAGGTCCGGCTGGAATAACGTTGCGCTCCGCGACGCCTTCGTAAATGGACTGTCTCCGGTCCTGAAGGAGCACCTGCTGGCTAAGGAGGAACCACTGGATTTTTACGGGCTTGTCGATTTGGTTATACGCTTAGACAACCGTTTGAATGAGCATCGTCGGGAGCAGGCCGGGGGGCGTGACCGGGCACGAGCCGTCCCTCCCCCTTCCGGTTCCGCAAGGGTGACGTCGTCCCCACGCTTCACTGCCAGAGGGCTCTGTGTGGCTACAGCTCCCCCTGCTGAGGAGGCTATGGACACGAGCAGGGCCAAAGTAAAGACAAACGTCAGACAAAGGAGGCTGGCCCGCGGGGAGTGTTTTGTCTGCGGCTCTTGTGAGCATATGCAGAAGGACTGCCCCAAACAGTCAAACTACAACGCCCGTCCTTAGAAACTGGGCTAAGGGTGGGCCATAACACGCACGCGGGGAAACCCCGCAAATCTGCACAAATCCCAGTAACGATCCTTTGTGGGGATCTAACCCTTCACGCCCCAGCACTGGTAGACACGGGGTCGGAAGGGAATCTGCTGGATAGCAGATGGGCAAAGGAAGTAGGGCTCCCCCTGGTGGCTCTGCCGTCACCATTGCAGGTGCGAGCACTAGATGGCACCCTGCTTCCATTAATCACACATCAGACACAGCCTGTGACCTTGGTTGTGTCTGGAAATCACAGGGAGGAGATCGTGTTCTATGTAACACCTTCTACCTCCCGAGTGATTTTGGGATTTCCGTGGATGGTGAAGCACAATCCCCGGATAGATTGGCCGTCCGGGGTTGTGACGCAGTGGAGCGAAACCTGCCACCAGGAGTGTTTAGGATCCTCGGTTCCTCCCGGCATGATGGCTAATGAGGAGGTTAAAGTCCCCCCCAATCTATCGGCGGTGCCAAAGGAGTACCACGATCTCGCTGACATCTTCAGCAAAGATCTGGCGCTCACTCTTCCCCCGCACCGACCGTACGATTGTGCCATCGATTTGGTCCCGGGCGCTGAGTACCCGTCCAGTAGGTTGTACAACCTCTCACGTCCGGAACGCGAATCAATGGAGACCTACATCCGGGACTCTTTAGCTGCCGGGCTGATCCGGAACTCCACCTCCCCGATGGGTGCTGGTTTCTTTTTTGTGGGCAAAAAGGACGGCGGACTCCGTCCATGCATTGATTACAGAGGGCTGAACGAGATCACGGTTCGCAACCGATACCCGTTACCTCTGTTGGATTCAGTGTTCACGCCCCTGCATGAAGCCCAAATTTTCACGAAATTAGGTCTTAGAAACGCGTACCACCTGGTTCGGATCCGGAAGGGAGACGAATGGAAGACGGCATTTAACACCCCGTTGGGTCACTTTGAGTACCTGGTCATGCCGTTCGGCCTCACTAACGCCCCCGCGACGTTCCAAGCTTTGGTAAATGACGTTTTGCGGGACTTCCTGCATCGGTTCATCTTCGTATATCTGGACGATATACTCATCTTTTCCCCGGACCTTGAGACCCATGTCCAGCATGTACGTCAGGTCCTACAGCGGTTGTTGGAGAACCGGCTGTTTGTGAAGGGCGAGAAGTGCGAGTTCCACCGCACTTCTTTGTCCGTCTTGGGGTTCATCATCTCCTCCAACTCCGTCGCCCCTGATCCAGCCAAGGTTGCGGCGGTGAGAGATTGGCCCCAACCAACAAGCCGCAGAAAACTGCAGCAGTTCCTCGGCTTTGCAAATTTCTACAGGAGGTTCATTAAAGGCTACAGTCAGGTAGTTCCCCCCTGACTGCCCTGACCTCCACCAAGGTCCCCTTCACCTGGTCGGATCGGTGCGAAGCCGCGTTCAAGGAGTTGAAACGCCGGTTCTCGACTGCACCAGTTCTGGTGCAGCCTGATCCTGATCGCCAGTACATAGTGGAAGTGGACGCCTTTGACTCAGGGATAGGAGCCGTGCTGTCCCAGAGCGTGGAGGCTAATAAGGTTCTCCATCCTTGTGCCTATTTTTCCCGCAGGTTGACCCCAGCTGAACGGAACTATGACGTCGGCAATCAGGAGCTCCTCGTGGTGAAGGAGGCTCTTGAAGAGTGGAGACACCTGCTGGAGGGGGCATCGTTGCCTTTCACAGTTTTCACGGACAATCGGAACCTGGAGTACATCCGGACCGCCAAGCGGCTGAACCCCAGGCAAGCCCGCTGGTCCCTGTTCTTCGGGCGCTTTGACTTCCGGATCACGTACCGCCCCGGGACCAAAAACCAAAAATCGGATGCGTTGTCCCGGGTGCACGAAGAAGAAGCCAAGGCAGGGCTGTCGAACCCCACCGAGACCATCATCCCCGAGTCCACTGTCGTGGCCTCCCTCACCTGGGACGTGGAGAAGACCGTCCGGGAGGCCCTGGCAAGGAGCCCGGACCCGGGGACCGGCCCCAAGAACAGAATGTACGTCCCACCAGGGGCCAGAGCTGCCGTATTGGACTTCTGTCACGGATCCAAGCTCTCCTGTCATCCCGGAGTGCGTAGGACCGTGGCAGTGGCCCAGCAGCGCTTCTGGTGGGCGTCCCTGGAAACCGACTTTTGGGACTACGTCCAGGCCTGTACCATCTGCGCCAGGGGCAAGGCAGACCATCGAAAGACCTCGGGACTCCTCCAACCCCTGCCGGTGCCTCACCGCCCCTGGTCTCACATCGGCCTGGACTTCATCACGGGCCTCCCGCTGTCCCAGGGCAACACCATCATTCTCACGATAGTGGACCGGTTCTCCAAGGCGGCCCATTTCGTGGCCCTCCCGAAGCTCCCAACGGCCCAGGAGACGGCAGACCTCCTGGTCCACCACGTCATGCGGCTGCATGGGATACCATCGGACATCGTATCAGATCGTGGTCCCCAGTTCTCTTCGCAGGTTTGGAGGAGTTTCTGTAAGGAGCTGGGGGCCACCGTGAGTCTCTCGTCCGGGTACCACCCCCAGACAAACGGCGAGGCAGAACGGGCTAACCAGGAGTTGGAGCAGGCCCTTCGCTGCGTCACCTCCGCGCACCCGGCGGCCTGGAGTCACCATCTGGCCTGGATCGAGTATGCCCATAACAGCCAAGTCTCGTCTGCTACCGGCCTCTCCCCTTTTGAGGCATGTTTGGGGTACCAGCCCCCATTGTTTCCGCTGGTGGAGGGAGAGGTCGGTGTGTCCTCGGTCCAGGCCCACCTCAGGAGGTGCCGTCGGGTGTGGCGGACCGCCCGCTTTGCCCTGTTGTGACGCAGTGGAGCGAAACCTGCCACCAGGAGTGTTTAGGATCCTCGGTTCCCGGACGAGGGCCCAGACCCATGCAAACCGCCGGCGTTCCCCGGCCCCCACATACCAGCCCGGGCAGGAGGTGTGGCTTTCGACAAAGGACATCCCTCTCTGTGTGGACTCCCCGAAGTTGAAGGACAGATTCATAGGACCCTTCAAAATCCTCAAGATCATCAACCCGGCAGTGAAGCTGGGAGTTGGAGCTTCACTGCGGATCCACCCTGTGTTCCATGTGTCCCGCCTCAAGCCACACCACACCTCGCCCCTCTGTGCTCCTGGACCTATGCCGCCTCCTGCCCGGCTCATTGACGGGGAGCCTGCTTGGACAGTCCGCAGGCTCCTGGACGTCTGTCGTAAGGGCCGGGGGTTCCAATATCTGGTGGACTGGGAGGGGTATGGACCTGAAGAACGCTCCTGGGTGAAAAGGAGCTTCATCCTGGACCCGGCCCTCCTGGCCGATTTTTACAAGAGACACCCGGACAAGCCTGGTCGGGCGGCAGGAGGCGCCCGTTGAGGGGGGGGTCCTGTTATGTGGGCCGCTGAAGAGGAGGTACTGCTGGCCCACCACCACCAGAGGGCGGCCTGCTTGGAGTGCGGGCTCCAAGCACGAGAGGGCGCCAGACCCAGAAGAAGTGACAGCTGTCACTCATCACACCAGCTGTCACTCATTTACACCACTACATAAGCCGGACTGCAACTCCACCTCCCCGCCGAGAAATCAACTACCGAAGAGGTAATATTCTCTGCTGTGATTATTCATTATTATAACAGTGTTCTGTGTGCAGCCGTGTTCCTGCGGGCTCTATCTGAAGCTGGGTTTGCAGATAGTGGGAGTGCAACGGTCCTTGCCTCTCACTCCATCCAGGGAAGAGACTAGCGGGAGCTGCACGGGTAAAAGTGTTTCTGGAGGTGGAGGTTTCCCCTCCTAACTGAGTGCAGACTGTGGATTACTGAGTGTGCGAATTCACACTCATCCACCCTGTCTTTGTTTTCTGCCAGCAGTACCAGGGTCGACAGCCGAAGACAGAGGCCACCTGGGGACTCGGGACTTGGCGGCTCCGGTGTTCTTCAGGCCGTTGGTGGTGGAAGCCATGTGGGACGCGGCTCATCTCTCGTCGGGGGTCTTCTATCTTCGAGCCTGCCCACACGTCACCTGGTGTTAATTGTCTATTCATATCTTGTGTGTTTAGTTGTGTGTTGTCACAACATTAAATTGTTACTTATTGGCTTATTCATTGTCCGTTCCTTTGCGCCCCCTGTTGTGGGTCCGTGCTACGACACCTTCCAAACACTTAAATAGGGGACACCTGATTCACACCTGTCTGTTCCACAAAATTGATGAACTCACTGACTGAATGCCACACTACTATTATTGTGAACACCCCCTTTTCTACTTTTTTTTTTTTTTTTTTTTTTTTTTTTTACTAATAGCCCAATTTCATAGCCTTAAGAGTGTGCATATCATGAATGCTTGGTCTTGTTGGATTTGTGAGAATCTACTGAATCTATTGGTACCTTGTTTCCCATGTAACAATAAGAAATATACTCAAAACCTGGATTGATCTTTTATAGCACTACTATTATTCTGAACAATACTGTATGTCCATGCAATTTTGAGCCCAGTCCCAATAACCTTGAATTACTTTTCCAGGTTTACTTAAGAGTCCTTTTTTCCATTTCAGCTCAATTCCAAATCCTTTGGACCTGGGAAATAACCCAACTTTCACGCCTAAGAAAATGGCTCTGCAGATTCTGCAGTTTAATGACTCTTGACTCTCATGCTACAGCTGGTGGTTGATAAATGAGAGGTGGTCACGTGGTGCCTGACCTTGGATGGTGTGTTGATGAACCGGGACAATACAGATCAGAGGGTCCACACACAGGCGTCTCTGAAGCAAACTGGCACGTGTATTACGCACAGACAAATGCACACCCAAAAGACGCCAAGGCCTTGCTGGTCTCCAAGTGCCAAACACATGCAGGTGACAGAGGAGTGTGGATAATAACAAACTTTCATGTCGATAAGAAGGAGAGGAATCTTTCCTGTGGGTCACAGAACAATGGAGTGGAAGGGAAGCGGCAAACAGTGTGACGTCTAGGCGCTAATGCATTTCAGCCGTCTCCACTGTTACCGCGCTACCGCTGCTCTCAGTCATCATCGCACAGAGACAGGAGGCAACAGTGGTTAAAATAAGCACAAAAGCCAGGGTTCTTGTGGTTAAAATAAGCACAAGAGCCAGGGTTCTTGTGGTTAAAATAAGCACAAGAGCCAGGGTTCTTTAAAATATACACCTGACACAATCATTGGCACTCTGAGGAATTTACACTAAACTGTGACTTTTACAGCCAGTTTTCTTCAGACGAGTCAGGGGATGAACACATGAACATTTCCAAGTCACTGGATATGTCGTGGACTTTAATTATACAGTATTAAAATTAGGAAATACAAACAGTGTGGTACTGTACAGTAAATCTGTGTGGAGTAGGCTGTACAGTGAGGAGAGTAGTGAGGGAAGCCACCAAAACACCCAGACAATTCGGAAGGAGTTAGGGTTAGGGTTATAGGCTTCTGTAGTTGTGATTTGAGAAACTCTGTAAAGTGTAACTTTTGTCTATTGCACCACCAGTCACAGCTTCATGGTGGACTGGAACAGAGAAGGACTTTAACACAAGAAAGCAGATCAAATCCAGGCTGAAGAGTCCCAGGTGCCTTCTGGGAAACTGATTTAAAAATTTCACATCTTCTCTTTAAATCAATCTTTTTGATTGTTCCACTCCATCATGAAGCTGTATCACTGGAGGAGACGAGTGAGGAAAGCCACCAAGACACCTATGACAACTCTGAAGGACATATAGGTTCCTGTGAATGGGACTGGAGAAACTGAGCTCAGTGTAACTTTTCTTTGTTGCATCATTAGCGTCATGATGAAATTTCACAGAGAAGGATTTTTCAGCTCCAGTTTACCAGACAGCAGGTTGGACTTCTTCTCTGTTCCACTCCACCGTGAAGCTGTAACTGGTGCTATGACCAGTAAAAGTTGCATTGTGTCTTCTTTCTTCAGTCACAACCATAGAACCCTTACAACTCTGAAGGAGTTGTAAGGGTGTCTTGGTGGCTTCCCTCACCAGTCACTCAGTCTTTGAGAACTGCATTGAATTACTTGAATACTTAATGTCTTTGTTTGTCATGTGGCTGAGATTTATTACCTCTGTCAACAAAATTGGAAGAGGTTATTTTTTTGGTCCTGTTTGTTTGTTTGTTCGTTTGTGAAGAGCCTGGAGTCCACAATTTTTCATGTACTGCTATGAAATTTTTACTGAAGATTCATATCCTAAGAGGCAAGAGCCAGTGTTCAAGGTCATAGGAAAAAATCTTTAACATTGAATAAACTTTCAAAAATGCATCACTCTGTCAAAAAAGATTCAATTTCTTCCATATTTGAGACCATTAATATAGGATGGTATACTATATAGACTGACTAAGTTTGATCCGGATCTGATCCAGACTGTGGATTTTGTGGACATTTGAATTTAATATTAAAAACCCCATTTAATGTATAGTTTACATCATATCTTAATAAAACGTGCCCCAATCACTCTTATATTTGAAAGTGAAGTGCAAACTGGTACTCACTATTGCCTGGCAAAGTCTGATCCAGATCTGATCCAGATTGTGGATTTTGTGGACATTTGAATTTAATATTAAAAACCACATTTAATGTATATCAATCAATCAATCAACTTTTTTCTTGTATAGCGCCAAATCACAACAAACAGTTGCCCCAAGGCGCTCCACATTGCAAGGCAAGGCCATACAATAATTATGAAACACAGTCTACGTCTAAAGCAACATAACCAAGGGATGGTCCAGGGTCACCCGATCCAGCCCTAACTATAAGCCTTAGCGAAAAGGAAAGTTTTAAGCCTAATCTTAAAAGTAGAGAGGGTATCTGTCTCCCTGATCTGAATTGGGAGCTGGTTCCACAGGAGAGGAGCCTGAAAGCTGAAGGCTCTGCCTCCCATTCTACTCTTACAAACCCTAGGAACTACAAGTAAGCCCGCAGTCTGAGAGCGAAGCGCTCTAATGGGGTAATATGGTACTACGAGGTCCCTAAGATAAGATGGGACCTGATTATTCAAAACCTTATAAGTAAGAAGAAGAATTTTAAATTCTATTCTAGCATTAACAGGAAGCCAATGAAGGGAGGCCAACACGGGTGAGAGATGCTCTCTCCTGCTAGTCCCCGTCAGTACTCTAGCTGCAGCATTCTGAACCAACTGAAGGCTTTTTAGGGAACTTTTAGGACAACCTGATAATAATGAATTACAATAGTCCAGCCTAGAGGAAACAAATGCATGAATTAGTTTTTCAGCATCACTCTGAGACAAGACCTTTCTGATTTTAGAGATATTGCGTAAATGCAAAAAGGCAGTCCTACATATTTGTTTAATATGCGCTTTGAATGACATATCCTGATCAAAAATAACTCCAAGATTTCTCACAGTATTACTAGAGATCAGGGAAATGCCATCCAGAGTAACGATCTGGTTAGACACCATGCTTCTAAGATTTGTGGGGCCAAGTACAATAACTTCAGTTTTATCTGAGTTTAAAAGCAGGAAATTAGAGGTCATCCATGTCTTTATGTCTGTAAGACAATCCTGCAGTTTAGCTAATTGGTGCGTATCCTCTGGCTTCATGGATAGATAAAGCTGGGTATCATCTGCGTAACAATGAAAATTTAAGCAATACCGTCTAATAATACTGCCCAAGGGAAGCATGTATAAAGTGAATAAAATTGGTCCTAGCACAGAACCTTGTGGAACTCCATAATTAACTTTAGTCTGTGAAGAAGATTCCCCATTTACATGAACAAACTGTAATCTATTAGACAAATATGATTCAAACCACCGCAGCGCAATGCCTTTAATACCTATGACATGCTCTAATCTCTGTAATAAAATTTTATGGTCAACAGTATCAAAAGCAGCACTGAGGTCCAACAGAACAAGCACAGAGATAAGTCCACTGTCCGAAGCCATAAGAAGATCATTTGTAACCTTCACTAATGCTGTTTCTGTACTATGATGAATTCTAAAACCTGACTGAAACTCTTCAAATAGACCATTCCTCTGCAGGTGATCAGTTAGCTGTTTTACAACTACCCTTTCAAGAATCTTTGAGAGAAAAGGAAGGTTGGAGATTGGCCTATAATTAGCTAAGATAGCTGGGTCAAGTGATGGCTTTTTAAGTAATGGTTTAATTACTGCCACCTTAAAGGCCTGTGGTACATAACCAACTAACAAAGATAGATTGATCATATTTAAGATTGAAGCATTAAATAATGGTAGGACTTCCTTGAGCAGCCTGGCAGGAATGGGGTCTAATAAGCATGTTGATGGTTTGGATGAAGTAACTAATGAAAATAACTCAGACAGAACAATCGGAGAGAAAGAGTCTAACCAAATACCGGCATCACTGAAAGCAGCCAAAGATAACGATACGTCTTTGGGATGGTTATGAGTAATTTTTTCTCTAATAGTCAAAATTTTGTTAGCAAAGAAAGTCATGAAGTCATTACTAGTTAAAGTTAATGGAATACTCAGCTCAATAGAGCTCTGACTCTTTGTCAGCCTGGCTACAGTGCTGAAAAGAAACCTGGGGTTGTTCTTATTTTCTTCAATTAGTGATGAGTAGAAAGATGTCCTAGCTTCACGAAGGGCTTTCTTATAGAGCAACAAACTCTTTTTCCAGGCTAAGTGAAGATCTTCTAAATTAGTGAGACGCCATTTCCTCTCCAACTTACGGGTTATCTGCTTTAAGCTACGAGTTTGTGAGTTATACCACGGAGTCAGACACTTCTGATTTAAAGCTCTCTTTTTCAGAGGAGCTACAGCATCCAAAGTTGTCTTCAATGAGGATGTAAAACTATTGACAAGATACTCTAACTCCCTTACAGAGTTTAGGTAGCTACTCTGCTCTGTGTTGGTATATGACATTAGAGAACATAAAGAAGGAATCATATCCTTAAACCTAGTTACAGCGCTTTCTGAAAGACTTCTAGTGTAATGAAACTTATTCCCCACTGCAGGGTAGTCCATCAGGGTAAATGTAAATGTTATTAAAAAATGATCAGACAAAAGGGAGTTTTCAGGGAATACTGTTAAGTCTTCTATTTCCATACCATAAGTCAGAACAAGATCTAAAATATGATTAAAGTGGTGGGTGGACTCATTTACTTTTTGAGCAAAGCCGATAGAGTCTAATAATAGATTAAATGCAGTGTTGAGGCTGTCATTCTCAGCATCTGTGTGGATGTTAAAATTGCCCACTATAATTATCTTATCTGAGCTAAGCACTAAGTCAGACAAAAGGTCTGAAAATTCACAGAGAAACTCACAGTAACGACCAGGTGGACGATAGATAATAACAAATAAAACTGGTTTTTGGGACTTCCAATTTGGATGGACAAGACTAAGAGACAAGCTTTCAAATGAATTAAAGCTCTGTCTAGGTTTTTGATTAATTAATAAGCTGGAATGGAAGATTGCTGCTAATCCTCCGCCCCGGCCCGTGCTACGAGCATTCTGACAGTTAGTGTGACTCGGGGGTGTTGACTCATTTAAACTAACATATTCATCCTGCTGTAACCAAGTTTCTGTTAGGCAGAATAAATCAATACGTTGATCAATTATTATATCATTTACCAACAGGGACTTAGAAGAAAGAGACCTAATGTTTAATAGACCACATTTAACTGTTTTAGTCTGTGGTGCAATTGAAGGTGCTATATTATTTTTTCTTTTTGAATTTTTATGCTTAAATAGATTTTTGCTAGTTATTGGTGGTCTGGGAGCAGGCACCGTCTCTACGGGGATGGGGTAATAGGGGGATGGCAGGGGGAGAGAAGCTGCAGAGAGGTGTATAAGACCACAGCTCTGCCTCCTGGTCCCAACGCTAGACAGTCACAGTTTGGAGGATCCCAAAAAATTGGCCAGATTTCTAGAAATGAGAGCTGCTCCCTCTAAAGTGGGATGGATGCCGTCTCTCCTAACAAGACCAGGTTTTCCCCAGAAGCTTTGCCAATTATCAATGAAGCCCACCTCATTTTTTGGACACCACTCAGACAGCCAGCAATTCAAGGAGAACATGCGGCTAAACATGTCACTCCCGGTCTGATTGGGGAGGGGCCCAGAGAAAACAACAGAGTCCGACATTGTTTTTGCAAAGTTACACACCGATTCAATGTTAATTTTAGTGACCTCCGATTGGCGTAACCGAGTGTCATTACTGCCGACGTGAATTACAATCTTACCAAATTTACGCTTAGCCTTAGCCAGCAATTTCAAATGTCCTTCGATGTCGCCTGCTCTGGCCCCCGAAAGACAATTGACAATGGTTGCTGGTGTCGCTAACTTCACATTTCTCAAAACAGAGTCGCCAATAACCAGAGTTTGATCCTCGGCGAGTGTATCGTCGAGTGGGGAAAAACGGTTAGAGATGTGAACGGGTTGACGGTGTACACGGGGCTTCTGTTTAGGGCTACGCTTCCTCCTCACAGTCACCCAGTCAGCCTGCCTTCCCGACTGCACGGGGTCTGCCAGGGGGGAACTAACGGCGGCTAAGCTACCTTGGTCCGCACCGACTACAGGGGCCTGGCTAGCTGTAGAATTTTCCACGGTGCGGAGCCGAGCCTCCAATTCGCCCAGCCTGGCCTCCAAAGCTACGAATAAGCTGCACTTATTACATGTACCGTTACTGCTAAAAGAGGCCGAGGAATAACTAAACATTTCACACCCAGAGCAGAAAAGTACGGGAGAGACAGGAGAAGCCGCCATGCTAAAACGGCTAAGAGCTAGTAGCTACGCTAAGCTAGCGGATTCCCAAACAGGGAATCCGACACTAGACAGGCTGTGGAGCAGCACAGGTAACGCACGACAACAGTGCTAAAATAAAATAAAAATCCACTAGACAGGCTGTGGAGCAGCACAGGTAACGCACAACAACAGTGCTAAAAAATAAAATAAAATAAAAATAAAAATCCACTGGACAGGCTGTGGAGCAGCACAGGCAACGCACGACAACAGTGCTAAAACAAAATAAAAATCCACTAGACAGGCTGTGGAGCAGCACAGGTAACGCATGACAACAGTGCTAAAATAAAATAAAAATCCACTAGACAGGCTGTGGAGCAGCACAGGTAACGCACAACAACAGTGCTAAAAAATAAAATAAAATAAAAATAAAAATCCACTGGACAGGCTGTGGAGCAGCACAGGTAACGCACAACAACAGTGCTAAAAAATAAATAAAATAAAAATAAAAATCCACTGGACAGGCTGTGGAGCAGCACAGGCAACGCACGACAACAGTGCTAAAACAAAATAAAAATCCACTAGACAGGCTGTGGAGCAGCACAGGTAACGCACGACAACAGTGCTAAAACAAAATAGAAATCCACTAGACAGGCTGTGGAGCAGCACAGGTAACGCACAACAACAGTGCTAAAACAAAATAAAAATCCACTAGACAGGCTGTGGAGCAGCACAGGTAACGCACGACAACAGTGCTAAAACAAAATAAAAATCCACTAGACAGGCTGTGGAGCAGCACAGGTAACGCACAACAACAGTGCTAAAAAATAAAATAAAATAAAAATAAAAATCCACTGGACAGGCTGTGGAGCAGCACAGGCAACGCACGACAACAGTGCTAAAACAAAATAAAAATCCACTAGACAGGCTGTGGAGCAGCACAGGTAACGCACGACAACAGCGCTAAATAAAAATCCACTGGACAGGCTGTGGAGCAGCACAGGTAACGCACGACAACAGCGCCCAAAAAAATAAAATAAAAATCAAAATCCACTGGACAGGCTGTGGAGCAGCACAGGTAACGCACGACAACAGCGCTAAATAAAAATCCACTGGACAGGCTGTGGAGCAGCACAGGTAACGCACAACAACAGTGCTAAAACAAAATAAAAATCCACTGGACAGGCTGTGGAGCAGCACAGGCAACGCACGACAACAGTGCTAAAACAAAATAAAAATCCACTAGACAGGCTGTGGAGCAGCACAGGTAACGCACGACAACAGTGGTAAAAAATAAAATAAAAATCCACTGGACAGGCTGTGGAGCAGCACAGGTAACGCACAACAACAGTGCTAAAAAAAAAAAAAAATAATAATAAAATAAAAATCCACTGGACAGGCTGCGGAGCAGCACAGGTAACACACGACAACAGTGCTAAAAATAAAATAAAAATCCACTGGACAGGCTGTGGAGCAGCACAGGCAACGCACGACAACAGCGCCAAAAAATAAAATAAAAATCCACTGAACAGGCTGTGGAGCAGCACAGGTAACACACGACAACAGTGCTAAAATAAAATAAAAATCCACTGAACAGGCTGTGGAGCAGCACAGATAACGCACGACAACAGTGCTAAAATAAAATAAAAATCCACTAGGCAGGCTGTGGAGCAGCACGACAACAGTGCTAAAAAATAAAATAAAAATAAAAACGAAAGCGTTAGCAAGCTAGTTAGCTTGCCAACGCTGATGAAGGTCAGCTGATAAAAGAGCTCCGTCGCGATGCTTCGACCGTTAGAGGTCTTCTTTAGGCGTTGGAGCACGGTGAAACAGTAAAAAAAAGTAAAAAAGTCTTGAAAAAGACTGTTAATTCAAAGAACTCAAACAGCTCAGTTCAAACAGCTAACAGATACAGCAGAACACCGCTGTGCTCCGGAACCAGAAAAAAGTCCACCCTCCACCACAATAAGGTGGCAATTCAGGAAGGGGGCAATAATAAGAGTGGAAAATCTGGAATACTACACCAAAGTATATGGTGTGTACTAATATTAATATGTTATTTTAAAAAGTAATAATAATATTTTAATAATATTTGTAAAAATCGTATTATTAAAATATTACTAAAACATTATTAAGATTATTAAATATTAATAATGTTATTTTAAAAAGTAATAATAATATTTTAATAATATTTGTAAAAATGTTATTAAAATAATGCTAATATATATATATATATATATATATATATATATATATATATATATATATATATAGTATAATTATATTATTATTAAATATTTAGATTAATAACATTATTAAAATGATATTTTTAATGGGGCCTGCTCCCATGTAGATCTGCATGGGAACAGGCCCCATTAAAAATAGTATTAAAAATAATAACAAAAATAATGTTATTTGATAATATTATTTTTAATAATATTTAAAATGTTTTATTAAAAATATAATAATTTATAAAATGATATTTCTAATGGGGCCTGCTCTCATGTAGAGCTGCATGGGAACAGGCCCCCTTATGGAGAATGCCATGTTGCACCCCACGTCCATCTTTGCCCATCTTTTTCATTTTCCATTGCAGCAGGGTGACTGAAGAAAAAAGAAATCAGTGGTTGCCCCCCATGGACCTGTCTACTGTTTTCAAGTGTGGATCAACAAATTTAAGAATCCTAGAAGGCAAAGAAGTGAAACTGTGAATGTAAATGATACTGTGACTGGTGATGGTATGATGCCACTAGATGGTATTAAATCTTACACACTGTAGATTTAAAAAACAAAAGTCATACAACCCCTGGCAAAAATTATGGAATCACCGGACTCAGAGGATGTTCATTCAGTTGTTTAATTTTGTAGAAAAAAAGCAGATCACAGACATGACACAAAACTAAAGTCATTTCAGATGGCAACTTTCTGGCTTTAAGAAACACTATAAGAAATCAGGAAAAAAAATTGTGGCAGTCAGTAACGGTTACTTTTTTAGACCAAGCAGAGGGAAAAAAAATATGGAATCACTTAATTCCGAGGAATAAATTATGGAATCATGAAAAACAAAAGAACGCTCCAACACATCACTAGTATTTTGTTGCACCACCTCTGGCTTTTATAACAGCTTGAAGTCTCTGAGGCATGGACTTAATGAGTGACAAACAGTACTCTTCATCAATCTGGCTCCAACATTCTCTGATTGCTGTTGCCAGATCAGCTTTGCAGGTTGGAGCCTTGTCATGGACCATTTTCTTCAACTTCCACCAAAGATTTTCAATTGGATTAAGATCCGGTCTATTTGCAGGCCATGACATTGACCCTATGTGTCTTTTTACAAGGAATGTTTTCACAGTTTTTGCTCTATGGCAAGATGCATTATCATCTTGAAAAATGATTTCATCATCCCCAAACATCCTTTCAATTGATGGGATAAGAAAAGTGTCCAAAATATCAATGTAAACTTGTGCATTTATTGATGATGTAATGACAGCCATCTCCCCAGTGCCTTTAACTGACCATATCATCAATGACTGTGGAAATTTACATGTTCTCTTCAGGCAGTCATCTTTATAAATCTCACTGGAACGGCACCAAACAAAAGTTCCAGCATCATCACCTTGCCCAATGCAGATTCAAAATTCATCACTGAATATGACTTTCATCCAGTCATCCACAGTCCACGATTGCTTTTCCTTAGCCCATTGTAACCTTGTTTTTTTCTGTTTAGGTGTTAATGATGGCTTTCGTTTAGCTTTTCTGTATGTAAATCCCATTTCCTTTAGGAGGTTTCTTACAGTTCGGTCACAGATGTTGACTCCAGTTTCCTCCCATTCGTTCCTCATTTGTTTTGTTGTGCATTTTCAATTTTTGAGACATATTGCTTTAAGTTTTCTGTCTTGACACTTTGATGTCTTCCTTGGTCTACCAGTATGTTTGCCTTTAACAACCTTCCCGTGTTGTTTGTATTTGGTCCAGAGTTTAGACACAGCTGACTGGGAACAACCAACATCTTTTGCAACATTGCGTGATGATTTACCCTCTATTAAGAGTTTGATAATCCTCTCCTTTGTTTCAATTGACATCTCTCGTGTTGGAGCCATGATTCATGTCAGTCCACTTGGTGCAACAGCTCTCCATCTGATTTGATGCAGGTGTTAGTTTTGTGGATGAAAATTTACAGGGTGATTCCATAATTTATTCCTCAGAATTGAGTGATTCCATATTTTTTTCCCTCTGCTTGGTCTAAAAAAGTAACCGTTACTGACTGCCACAATTATTTTTCCTGATTTCTTATAGTGTTTCTTAAAGCCAGAAAGTTGCCATTTGAAATGACTTTAGTTTTGTGTCATGTCTGTGATCTGCTTTTTTTATACAAAATTAAACAACTGAATGAACATCCTCCGAGGCCGGTGATTCCATAATTTTTACCAGGGGTTGTAATCTGCACTAACACAGAGCTCCTTGGGCAAACATTGACATTTTCACCTCAAAGGCAATGGGCTTCTTGGGGTCACCGAGGCTAACACACATAAAACGTTTTGCGATAACCGGGCAATAGGGAAAGAAGTTATTGCACTTCAAAAAAATTTTACAAAGGATGCTCCAGTGACCTTGACTTTTGACCTTGTGACCCCAAAATCTATAGGCAACTTGGGGTCACTCTGTGGACTGTATATACCAAGATTGATGACAACTGGGTCAGTAAAAGTGAAGTTATCTTGCTCACATGTGAAATGTCACATGAATGGACTGCATTTATATAGTTATAAATGCAACACTTTTAGTTTTGCTCCCATTTTGTATGAGATGAACTCAAAGATCTAAAACTTTTTCCACATACACAATATCACCATTTCTCTCAAATATTGTTCACAAACCAGTCTAAATCTGTAATAGTGAGCACTTCTCCTTTGCTGAGATAATCCATCCCACCTCACAGGTGTGCCATACCAAGATGCTGATTAGACACCATGATTAGTGCACAGGTGTGCCTTAGACTGCCCACAATAAAAGGCCACTCTGAAAGGTGCAGTTTTATCACACAGCACAATGCCACAGATGTCGCAAGATTTGAGGGAGCGTGCAATTGACATGCTGACAGCAGGAATGTCAACCAGAGCTGTTGCTCGTGTATTGAATGTTCATTTCTCTACCATAAGCCATCTCCAAAGTCGTTTCAGAGAATTTGGCAGTACATCCAACCAGCCTCACAACCGCAGACCACGTGTAACCACACCAGCCCAGGACCTCCACATCCAGCATGTTCACCTCCAAGATCGTCTGAGACCAGCCACTCGGACAGCTGCTGAAACAATCGGTTTGCATAACCAAAGAATTTCTGCACAAACTGTCAGAAACCGTCTCTGGGAAGCTCATCTGCATGCTCGTCGTCCTCATCGGGGTCTTGACCTGAATCCAGTTCGTCGTCGTAACCAACTTGAGTGGGCAAATGCTCACATTCGCTGGTGTTTGGCACGTTGGAGAGGTGTTCTTCACGGATGATGCGAAGGAGATGTGTTGCACTGCATGAGGCAAATGGTGGTCACACCAGATACTGACTGGTATCCCCCCCCAATAAAACAAAACTGCACCTTTCAGAGTGGCCTTTTATTGTGGGCAGTCTAAGGCACACCTGTGCACTAATCATGGTGTCTAATCAGCATCTTGGTATGGCACACCTGTGAGGTGGGATGGATTATCTCAGCAAAGGAGAAGTGCTCACTATCACAGATTTAGACTGGTTTGTGAACAATATTTGAGGGAAATGGTGATATTGTGTATGTGGAAAATGTTTTAGATCTTTGAGTTCATCTCATACAAAATGGGAGCAAAACCAAAAGTGTTGCGTTTATATTTTTGTTGAGTATATATATAGTGCATTTATATATACATGACTGACTGACATATTGACGACTGGATGTGCTGTGGAATAAAGATATAAAGATATAAATATATTGATATTGAAAGCAGGCTGACTGGGTGACTGTGAGGAGGAAGCGTAGCCCTAAACAGAAGCCCTGTGTACACCGCCAACCCGTTCACATCTCTAACCGTTTTTCCCCACTCGACGACACACCCGCCGAGGATCAAACTCTGGTTATTGGCGACTCTGTTTTGCGAAATGTGAAGTTAGTGACACCAGCAACCATAGTCAATTGTCTTCCGGGGGCCAGAGCAGGCGACATTGAAGGAAATTTGAAACTGCTGGCTAAGGCTAAGAGTAAATTTGGTAAGATTGTAATTCACGTTGGCAGTAATGACACCCGGTTACGCCAATCGGAGGTCACTAAAATTAACATTAAATCGGTGTGTAACTTTGCAAAAACAATGTCGGACTCTGTTGTTTTCTCTGGGCCCCTCCCCAATCGGACCGGGAGTGACATGTTTAGCCGCATGTTCTCCTTGAATTGCTGGCTGTCTGAGTGGTGTCCAAAAAATGAGGTGGGCTTCATAGATAATTGGCAAAGCTTCTGGGGAAAACCTGGTCTTGTTAGGAGAGACGGCATCCATCCCACTTTGGATGGAGCAGCTCTCATTTCTAGAAATCTGGCCAATTTTCTTAAATCCTCCAGGGTTGGGACCAGGAAGCAGAGTTGTAATCTTACACACCTCTCTGCAGCTTCTCTCCCCCTGCCATCCCCTCATTACCCCATCCCCGTAGAGACGGTGCCTGCTCCCAGACTACCAATAACCAGCAAAAATCTATTTAAGCATAAAAATTCAAAAAGAAAAAATAATATAGCACCTTCAACTGCACCACAGACTAAAACAGTTAAATGTGGTCTATTAAACATTAGGTCTCTCTCTTCTAAGTCCCTGTTGGTAAATGATATAATACTTGATCAACATATTGATTTATTCTGCCTTACAGAAACCTGGTTACAGCAGGATGAATATGTTAGTTTAAATGAGTCAACACCCCCGAGTCACACTAACTGTCAGAATGCTCGTAGCACGGGCCGAGGAGGAGGATTAGCAGCAATCTTCCATTCCAGCTTATTAATTAATCAAAAACCTAGACAGAGCTTTAATTCATTTGAAAGCTTGTCTCTTAGTCTTGTCCATCCAAATTGGAAGTCCCAAAAACCAGTTTTATTTGTTATTATCTATCGTCCACCTGGTCGTTACTGTGAGTTTCTCTGTGAATTTTCAGACCTTTTGTCTGACTTAGTGCTTAGCTCAGATAAGATAATTATAGTGGGCGATTTTAACATCCACACAGATGCTGAGAATGACAGCCTCAACACTGCATTTAATCTATTATTAGACTCTATTGGCTTTGCTGAAAAAGTAAATGAGTCCACCCTGTTGGGAAGGTGTCGTAGCATGGACCCACAACAGGGGGCGCAAATGAACGGACAATGAATAAGCCAAAAGGTAACAATTTAATGTTGTGACACACACAACTAAACACACAAAATTTGTAAAGTCAATTAACACCAGGTGACGTGTGGGCAGGCTCGAAGATAGAAGACCCCCGACAAGAGAGAAGCCGCATCCCACACGGCCTCCACCACCAACGGCCTGAAGAACACCGGAGCCGCCAAGTCCCGTATCCCCAGGTGGCCTCTGTCTTCTGCTGTCGACCCTGGTACTGCTGGCAGAAAGCAGAGACAAGATGAATGAGTGGAAGTCCGCACACTCAGTGGTCCACGATCTGTACACAGTTAGGAGGGAGAACCTCCACCTCCAAATTACACACTCGTGCAGCTCCTGATTAACCACTTATCTGTGAGGCGCAGTCGTCGCAGTCACACCAAACGCCAAAATCCCAGATAAGGGAACAACCACAGGACTTCAGCTGCAAATGAAGTTCAGATTATTACACAAGGTATTAGTCAGCAGAGAAATTACCTCTTGGTAGTCGATTTCTCGGCGGGGAGGTGGAGTTACAGTCCGGCTTATGTAGTGGTGTAGATGAGTGACAGCTGGTGCCATGAGTGACAGCTGTCACTTCTTCTGGGTCTGGCGCCCTCTCGTGCTTGGAGCCCACACTCCAAGCAGGGCGCCCTCTGGTGGTGGTGGGCCAGCAGTACCTCCTCTTCAGCGGCCCACATAACACACCCACCACTTTAATCATATCTTAGATCTTGTTCTGACTTATGGTATGGAAATAGAAGACTTAACAGTATTCCCTGAAAACTCCCTTCTGTCTGATCATTTCTTAATAACATTTACATTTACTCTGATGGACTACCCAGCAGTGGGGAATAGGTTTCATTACACTAGAAGTCTTTCAGAAAGCGCTGTAACTAGGTTTAAGGATATGATTCCTTCTTTATGTTCTCTAATGCCATATACCAACACAGTGCAGAGTAGCTACCTAAACTCTGTAAGTGAGATAGAGTATCTCGTCAATAGTTTTACATCCTCATTGAAGACAACTTTGGATGCTGTAGCTCCTCTAAAAAAGAGAGCTTTAAATCAGAAGTGCCTGACTCTGTGGTATAACTCACAAACTCGTAGCTTAAAGCAGATAACCCGTAAGTTGGAGAGGAAATGGCGTCTCACTAATTTAGAAGATCTTCACTTAGCCTGGAAAAAGAGTCTGTTGCTCTATAAAAAAGCCCTCCGTAAAGCTAGGACATCTTTCTACTCATCACTAATTGAAGAAAATAAGAACAACCCCAGGTTTCTTTTCAGCACTGTAGCCAGGCTGACAAAGAGTCAGAGCTCTATTGAGCTGAGTATTCCATTAACTTTAACTAGTAATGACTTCATGACTTTCTTTGCTAACAAAATTTTAACTATTAGAGAAAAAATTACTCATAACCATCCCAAAGACGTATCGTTATCTTTGGCTGCTTTCAGTGATGCCGGTATTTGGTTAGACTCTTTCTCTCCGATTGTTCTGTCTGAGTTATTTTCATTAGTTACTTCATCCAAACCATCAACATGTTTATTAGACCCCATTCCTACCAGGCTGCTCAAGGAAGCCCTACCATTATTTAATGCTTCGATCTTAAATATGATCAATCTATCTTTGTTAGTTGGCTATGTACCACAGGCTTTTAAGGTGGCAGTAATTAAACCATTACTTAAAAAGCCATCACTTGACCCAGCTATCTTAGCTAATTATAGGCCAATCTCCAACCTTCCTTTTCTCTCAAAAATTCTTGAAAGGGTAGTTGTAAAACAGCTAACTGATCATCTGCAGAGGAATGGTCTATTTGAAGAGTTTCAGTCGGGTTTTAGAATTCATCATAGTACAGAAACAGCATTAGTGAAGGTTACAAATGATCTTCTTATGGCCTCGGACAGTGGACTCATCTCTGTGCTTGTTCTGTTAGACCTCAGTGCTGCTTTTGATACTGTTGACCATAAAATTTTATTACAGAGATTAGAGCATGCCATAGGTATTAAAGGCACTGCGCTGCGGTGGTTTGAATCATATTTGTCTAATAGATTACAATTTGTTCATGTAAATGGGGAATCTTCTTCACAGACTAAAGTTAATTATGGAGTTCCACAAGGTTCTGTGCTAGGACCAATTTTATTCACTTTATACATGCTTCCCTTAGGCAGTATTATTAGACGGTATTGCTTAAATTTTCATTGTTACGCAGATGATACCCAGCTTTATCTATCCATGAAGCCAGAGGACACACACCAATTAGCTAAACTGCAGGATTGTCTTACAGACATAAAGACATGGATGACCTCTAATTTCCTGCTTTTAAACTCAGATAAAACTGAAGTTATTGTACTTGGCCCCACAAATCTTAGAAACATGGTGTCTAACCAGATCCTTACTGTGGATGGCATTACCCTGACCTCTAGTAATACTGTGAGAAATTTTTGATCAGGATATGTCATTCAAATTGCATATTAAACAAATATGTAGGACTGCTTTTTTGCATTTACGCAATATCTCTAAAATCAGAAAGGTCTTGTCTCAGAGTGATGCTGAAAAACTAATTCATGCATTTATTTCCTCTAGGCTGGACTATTGCAATTCATTATTATCAGGTTGTCCTAAAAGTTCCCTAAAAAGCCTTCAGTTAATTCAAAATGCTGCAGCTAGAGTACTGACGGGGACTAGAAGGAGAGAGCATATCTCACCCATATTGGCCTCTCTTCATTGGCTTCCTGTTAATTCTAGAATAGAATTTAAAATTCTTCTTCTTACTTATAAGGTTTTGAATAATCAGGTCCCATCTTATCTTAGGGACCTCGTAGTACCATATCACCCCAATAGAGCGCTTCGCTCTCAGACTGCAGGCTTACTTGTAGTTCCTAGGGTTTGTAAGAGTAGAATGGGAGGCAGAGCCTTCAGCTTTCAGGCTCCTCTCCTGTGGAACCAGCTCCCAATTCAGATCAGGGAGACAGACACCCTCTCTACTTTTAAGATTAGGCTTAAAACTTTCCTTTTTGCTAAAGCTTATAGTTAGGGCTGGATCAGGTGACCCTGAACCATCCCTTAGTTATGCTCCTATAGACGTAGACTGCTGGGGGGTTCCCATGATGCACTGTTTCTTTCTCTTTTTGCTCTGTATGCACCACTCTGCATTGAATCATTAGGGATTGATCTCTGCTCCCCTCCACAGCATGTCTTTTTCCTGGTTCTCTCCCTCAGCCCCAACCAGTCCCAGCAGAAGACTGCCCCTCCCTGAGCCTGGTTCTGCTGGAGGTTTCTTCCTGTTAAAAGGGAGTTTTTCCTTCCCACTGTAGCCAAGTGCTTGCTCACAGGGGGTCGTTTTGACCGTTGGGGTTTTACATAATTATTGTATGGCCTTGCCTTACAATATAAAGCGCCTTGGGGCAACTGTTTGTTGTGATTTGGCGCTATATAAAAAAAATTGATTGATTGATTGATTGATTGATAAACTCCTGAATCTGCTTCCTGATCATCTAACTTTCAACGAGTTCCTTTTAAATACAATCTACATTTCTCTAAAGTTGAATAAAGTTATTTTTCATGTCATCCTGACAAAGACAGACAGATAGATGCAGAAATGACAACATAACTGTGTTCTGAGTGTAGAAATGCATCCATTGCAGGGCAAAATATATTCACCTAAGGGAACCAGTCACGCTGGGGGTTATGATCACCATGCTGCAAGTTCAAGACAAAATGCTTCTTTTTTACACAGACACTTATGGTCACATAATATTAATGTAACCTGAAGTAAATTCTGTGGATAGTTACAGACAAAGGCGCAATCTGCATAGATGCATACACTCCTTATGGTGCATTCCAAAACAGCAATATACTAAGAGTTTCTGGTAATTACTTTGCCCCACCTCCCCTAATGAAGCCATATAAAGCCTGTCCTGCCCAAACAAATTACACAATGAGGAACTGATCAATCAATCAATCATACCACATGCTTGATAAGATGTTCATGGAGACAGAAAAGGAAATATTTTGAGGCTTTGGTGTGCTGACCATGATTCACACTCATTAAAAAGTTGAAAAACATAGACCTTTATTCACTCAAATGTTGCTGAATGACATGAAGACTGTATTGTCTAAGTAGTAATAATAATATTAAGTTAACCAGTCATGTCCCTCATGTTTGGTCATGTGTTGTTTATGTTCACACTGCATATAAGCTCTGAGCCACAGAAACACACACACACACACACACACACACACACACACACACACACACACACACACACACACACACACACACACACACACACACACACACACTCATCTTCAACCGCTTAGTCCAATTAAGGGGCTGGAACCTATCCCAGCAGTCACAGAGCATGAGGCAGGGTACACCCAGGACAGGACGCCAGTCTGTCACAGGGCCACAAACAGACAAACATTCACACCCAGTCGCACACCTATGGACAATTTAAAGATTACATTCCAGCTAACCTGCAAATCTTTGGATGTGGGAGGAAACTGGAGCACCTGGAGGAAACTGGAGCACCTGGAGGAAACCCACGCAAACACAGGGAGAACATGCAAACTCCACACAGAAAGGTCACATGCGGGAACTGAACCCATGATCTTCTTGCTGTGAGGCAACAGTGCTAACCACTAAGCCGCCATGCTGCCTCCACAGAAACACCACTTTAGTAAATCTGCCAATTACGCAGCTTAATATAAAACCTTAACCCTTAATCAGCAGTAAGTGAGCCTTCACTCCTCAGAAAACTTTTTCATCTGTATTTTATCTTTTCCTCCCTTGGTCTGGGGTGTGGACCACACCTCAGAACATCTCTGCAAATCAGGCCAGACCAGCACCAGCAGGCCAGCCCCAGCCACGGCTCCAAACCGGACACTACAGGCTCTGCATGGTGCAGACTATGACACACGTCTTCGAGACAAATATGCCTCTCGGTGCAATATAGAAAAATTGTGTCAATGTGTGTCTGGCTGTGTTGCATAGTGTGTTGTCCTGTAGGCACGACATTGTTAATAGACACATGTTCTGCAGTAGACACATTCCCCGTCCTGTTTGACAAGAAGCACCAAATGGACTGCATTTATAAAGCGCTTTTCCATCTGCATCAGATGCTCAAAGTGCTTTACAATTATGCCTCACATTCACCCCGATGTCAGGGTGCTGCAATACATGGCGCTCACTATACACCGGGAGCAATAGGGGATTAAAGGCCTTGTCCAAGGGCCCTTAGTGATTTTCCAGTCAGGCGGGGATTTGAACCAAGGATCTTCTGGTCTCAAGCCAAACCTTAACCACCACTAGACTATCACCTCCCCCGATTTCCACCACGGTTCAGTGTCAGCAGCAGTTGTACTTCAGACTTCAGATACCCATCAATCAAGTGCACACTATTACTTGTGCACTATTACTTGTTTGGTTGTGTTTTGAAATTTGAGTGAATAAGTTTAATTGTTCGTGCACATTTTTTGTATTGTTGTTATGAGTATATATATTGATATATGTATACATTCTTTATTTTTTATAGTATGGGGCGGGGGGGGGGGGGGGGTATTTATAAGCCTTGCTTCTGCCTGCACCCTTTCAGCTGCACGGGTTCTCTGTATGTTGTTCTTTTTATGTTTTGTTATTGTCGTAATTGTTGTTCATCTGTGTGTCAAATAAATAAATTCATTCATTCATTCACAGTCGTAACACAGTCATGTTGTGACTTTCTGAAAAAAGGAAGCCATTCTTATTCATTCATACCACATATACACAACACAGGACATTTTGCTGAGTAAAATTTACTCTGCTGGGATAACATTTGGTCCCAGTCTAAATATAGAGTTAAATATACTCTACCACAGGGCTAAATCAACTCAACATAGTGTACAATCAACTCTTATTGTCGTAAAACCGCTTGCATTGACTAGACGGTGTCGCAGACAGAACGGTCCGCCCTAAAACTTGGTCCCCCATGCCTTCACTGCGCATGCCTCATTAGCCGCGGTTCACAGATTATCACCTCGTTTCTGCTTCAAACTGCACTCCAGTCATCATCTGTCTCAGCGCCAATATCTGAAGCTTTTGTACAACAATCATTTCCACATAAATTCAGCATTATTTCATCAGAAAAGGCGAAGGAAGCGATCAGAGCACCGCAGCTAGACAGGCTGCTAGCTGTTGAGTTCACTGACCATCCGTCATTTCAAATCGTCTCGGATTAATGCCTCGTTCCTGCTTAGTGTGGCCTCATTTCTGCTTAAAACTGACTTCAGAGTGATTTAAGAGGTTTTACTTTGTCATCTGATGGTTAATAATCCCATTAATCCATTTGATCACTTTGGGTGAAGAGACTCCGTCCACAGAGGGTCTGAGCTCAGACATGACGTGTGCGCAGTGGAGGCAGTAGAGCTGATTTCACTCTACAGTTGAGTGTTTTTGACTCTATTTAGACTGGGATCAAATGTTAACCCAGCAGAGTAAATATTAGAGTAAATTTCACCGTTGCCACCATCTTGCATACAGTCTGCATCAGTGCCTGTGCAACATCACTAAAGAGTCTTACGTATGTGACTGCACTTTTTTGTTTTCTCACCAAAGTTGGACATCAAGTTCGGAGTTTGGTATTGCTGTGTTTTTAGATCTTTCAAAAGCGTTTGATACAGTAAATTATGAAATTTTGCTTTCAAAGTTAAACAAATATGGATTTAAGGCAACTGTACATACATGGCTTAGTAATTATTTATCTGAAAGAAAACAGTATGTTTCTCTAAACCTGGACTCAGATATCAATTGTATAGAGTGTGGAGTACTTCAAGGTTCAATTTTGGGGCCGTTATTGTTTATAATATATTAATGATTTTGCATCTGTTTCTATTACTACATTCCCTTTGTTGTTTGCTGATGATACTAATCTTTTTATTTCCAGCAAAGATATTGATAGTTTGGTCAGTACTTTAAATGGCGATCTTTTGAATTATTCAACCTGGTTCAAAGCCAATAGATTATCGTTAAATATAAAAAAGTCTAATTTTATGTTATTTGCTGGCAATAAAAAATGTAATCATGGTTTAATTAAAATTTGCATTGATAATGAAATAATTTACATGCTTTCTAGGTGTGTGGATAGATGAGAAACTGTCTTGGAGAGAACATATTGATCATGTTTGTAAAAAAATAACCAAGTCAATAGGAATCATAAGCAAAATAAGATATTTAGTACATCAAATCAAATCAAATCAATTTTATTTATATAGTGCGAAATCACAACAAACAGTTGCCCCAAGGTGCTTTATATTGCAAGGCAAAAGCCATACAATAATTACAGAAAAACCCCAACGGTCAAAACAACCCCCTGTGAGCAAGCACTTGGCGACAGTGGGAAGGAAAAACTCCCTTTTAACAGGAAGAAACCTCCAGCAGAACCAGGCTCAGGGAGGGGCAGTCTATCACAAATGTCTTTTAACACTATATTATAGTTTAGTTTATCCATATTTAAGTTATTGTAATATTGTATGGGGAAGTACTTTTACAACTTATATAAGCAAAATATTTCTTCTACAGAAAAAATTTGTTGAATAGCTACTCGTTCGAAACCTTGTACTCCAAGTGCACCTGTTTTTTTAAATTGCAGCTCTTAAATATCCTCCATATAAATATTTTCTTGACCTGTACATTTGTTTTTAGAGCTCTCTGTGAATATTAAGTGGCCTTCTTTCATTAAATATTATTTTGTGCATAACCATCAAATTCATAATTATCCGACCAGGCAGGCTGCACATTTGCATTTACCTTTGCATAGAGCAACTCGTTATCACCATCACATCAGATATCATGGCGTTAAATCTTGGACTGATACGGTACATCTTGTAAATCCATCTATCACCTTATATACATATAAAAGTGGTCTAAAAGCAAAGATCCTGCAGGAGTATTTATAATGACTTGTTATAATCTGGATAAAATGGTGTCATTTTGTTATATTTGCTTTGTTCGGGAGTGGATTCTCCATAAGCCTTTTTGGCTTTCACCACTCCCTTGCACATTACTTATATTGTATTTTTTTCCTCTCTCTCTCTCTCTCTCTCTCTCTCTCTGTTTTATTGTTTTATGTATATACATTATTTAGTATGAGTTTTATTTGGTGCTAAATAAACAAATCAAATCAAATCAATCAAATTCTTCAGGGAACTCTCCTAAATTTAGCCTTATCGCTGTGTAACTGGAGCTTCAGTAAAACCACAGAACTTTAATGCTTCCTAAGCTTTTTCTTAACTAGTTTTTGAAATGTAGGTTTTACTCTGCGGGCAGCAGTTATAAGTAGCTACATGTTGGCTGCTCTCGATTGCTGAGGGTCACCACAGCAGATCTGTAAGGTTCAGCACGTTGATCTCAGCACGTTTTACACCAAATGCCCCTTCTGATGGACCCTTGGTGCACAGATGACCCTCTGTCCTCCACTGTGCTGCCCGGCTGCAAAAGTCAGTCATTTTGTTTATTTCGGAACACAACTGATTTCAGCACATCAAACGTGACAGGGAATTTATCTGACTATAAACACTTTGCTGTTTAACAAGAAGAGGAAGCATCTGGTGCACTGAGGACACACAGAGCCACACTGTATGTGTGTTAAAATCAGATTTCCAGAGGAAGAAGTGATTGTGTTTTCCCAAAGGAATGTTCATGTCAGTATGTTGACGTCCATGCTGGACCAACACCTGCTGTTTCTGCAATCTGTTAATGGTATCACAAAACAAAAAGAGCCATTTAAGTGAACTGGTTGATGAAGAAGAAGAAATTCTGGCTTAGATTTGAATTAAAAAAACATTTTTAAATGGTTGTAATATATTAAATAATACAGTGGGAAAAATTATTACTTGTGGGGAAGCACACAGACGTTCAACGCTTTGTGTTTTTCAGAATGGAGAATATATATTTGCTTGCAGCCTAAACCTCATTTAGGGATGTAACCTGTAATCAGCAGGCATCCCATCAAGGGAGAGTCATAGATGCTCATCTGCTTCATGCTACGGAATTTAGAGATAAGCGCCAGCACCAATGGGTTAGTCAGGTCTGGAGCATGTGTTTTTTGCATTTTTCATTTCAAAATTGTCCCACACATTCTCTGTTGGGGACACGGTGGAACTGCAGGCAGGCCAGTCCAGTATCCGTACCCTCTACTTCTGCAGCCATGCCATCACAATGTGTGCAGAATGTGGTTTTGCATTGTCTTGTTGAAAAATATATGGACGTCCCTGAAAAGATGTTATCTTGAAAGCAGCACATGTTGCTCTAAAATCTCAATCTAATTTACTTTTCATACATAAAATCTCAAGCTACTTTCTGCATTAATACTGCCATCACAGAAGTGTAAATTACCTTCGCAGAGGACACTAGCACAACCCCAGACCATGACAGACCCTGGCTTTTCAGTCTTTTTATCCCCCGCTGGCCAAAGGCCCAAAGGGGGATTTTGTCATGGCAGGATCTGTCCATCTGTCTGTCTGTCTGTCTGTCTGTCTGTACGGAAAAGGGTATAAGTGTTCTGAATCAACTCCTCTCTCATTTTTAAGAAGAATTTTGGGAAACTTCGTACAATTCCTTGCTATAGGTTGGTAATACACATACTGGAATTTTGTACAAGATTGACACATTTGGCAGAGTTATGGCCCTTGATTAACAAACCTGGACACTGCCAGTTTCATGAGTTGGTGTCTGCATTCTGAAATCAACTCTCTCATTTTTAAGAGGAATTTTGGGAAACGTGGCACAGTACCTTGCTATAGTTTGGTAATACACATACTGTAATTTTGTACAAGATTGACACATTTTGGCAGAGTTATGGCCCTTGATTAACAAACCTGGACACTGCCAGTTTCATGAGTTGGTGTCTGCATTCTGAAATCAACTCTCTCATTTTTAAGAGGAATTTTGGGAAACGTGGCACAGTACCTTGCTATAGTTTGGTAATACACATACTGTAATTTTGTACAAGATTGACACATTTTGGCAGAGTTATGGCCCTTGATTAACAAACCTAGACACTGCCAGTTTCATGAGTAGGTGTCTACATTCTGAAATCAACTCTCTCATTTTTAAGAGGAATTTTGGGAAACGTGGCACAGTACCTTGCTATAGTTTGGTAATACACATACTGTAATTTTGTACAAGATTGACACATTTTGGCAGAGTTATGGCCCTTGATTAACAAACCTAGACACTGCCAGTTTCATGAGTAGGTGTCTACATTCTGAAATCAACTCCTCTCTCATTTTTAGGAGGAATTTTGGGAAACGTGGCACAGTACCTTGTTATAGTTTGGTAATACACATGTAATTTTGTACAAGATTGACGCATTTTAGCAGCATTATGGCCCTTGATTAAGCCTAAACACTGCCAGTTTCATGAGTTGGTGTCTGCATTCTGAAATCAACTATCACCCCAGTGAGCATTTCTACACTGAAAAGACATTTAGCATTTGGGTTTAGACCGTTTATAACCGTCATTTTGAATAATGATATTTTTCAACCTGTACAATGAGTAAATTATAGCAAATCATAATTTTGAAGCCTAGCTATACTGTAAAAATGATCAGCATGTTCAGCTTAAAAACTTAATTGCTGTCTTCAAAGCATAACTTAAAGAAAAGCTTGATTCAACTCAGGAATGTAAGTTATAGAAGGTGCCAACTTATAACTTACTTTCCTGAAATTGTTACACAGATTGCCACCATCATGTTTCTTTTGCCTCCCAGTTGTTCTGCTGTGGTTTCCAGATGATACAAACAGGATGAGCCAACCATTTCATTTCATGCTATACCTCGTGACAACAACATGGTCATTATGATATTATGCTTAGTGTAATTACAGAAGGCGTGGACCACCCTGTTATCAGCACACATCAACTTCTGTGCAGTAAACATCTACATGAGCACACTCACGTACACTAACATGTGCCCTAGATTCTATTTTCAGAGCAGTTTAGATAGTTTACCAGAAAAAAAGCTCATAAAGAGTCTTGATAAAGAGTCAATTTTATAATTTGATCAGAAAAGAGAATAGTTACAGGACCCACAGTGCTCTGCTTTGTTTCCAGTTTTCCCAACATAAATACAGACAGACGGCTTTAGACAATCAGGTGATGGAGTCATAAGTCGAACATACAGTCGAGGCTGTAAGTTTACAAGTACAGGTTAAATCTGAAAGTATGTTCCCAGGGGTGGATGCAAGATATGATCTTTAGGGGGGCTCAGCCCTAACAAGGAGGCAACATTCATTCAATGTTTCAACCACTTTGTTTAATAACTTATTTCAATGGACAACACTTAGTACACTCTTAAGTTATGTTTTTTGTACTATATTTTATAATTAAGACACAAGTGGAACAAATTCCAATGTGTTGCAAATGTGCAGCTTGTCAGAATGCTGTGCTCACTTTACTAAATTATTGTTATGTGTCGACGCGGGTTGAGGAGCGGACCTGCGTCTGACGGAACCCAGCGCCAAAATAACCAGAAAGCGCTTCCAATAACAAACAATTTATTTACCCCCTTTGTGCAATACTCAGTGTACAAACATAAAATGCGTCTGTCTGGCGGAGTGAAGGACGGCGCGCTCTCCAGCGCCCAAAAGGATCGAAGCCCGGCGCTGTGGACCCACGTTCACCGCCAAACACCCCCCAGGTGGACACGACAAACCGACTCTGTGAAGGATAGAAAAGGTGAGGTAAGTCACCAGCTACAACTAATATCCTTCAAAAGGCACACACTATCAGCAACACATTCAGGTCTGAATTTAAGCTTTACGTAAATGAGCAGCTTCTCACAACAGGTGGAGGATCATCTGTCCGCACGCCACGGCCGTGAGAAGCGAGCTGCACAACTCTCATCAATATTCACATATACTGCGTAACAAAATACCAAATTACTGTTAACAATTATTCAGACAATCAAATCACCTCTGATGTGTGCTGACAGCATGTGTCCCTCACCCGTCCTCCTTCACAGGCACGATGTGTCAAACCCAGGCGCGGTCCTCAGCGTCTCACAAACGAACATCACAAGGTCGAGTTCCCGGCATTCTGCTTGAATCACTCATGGCTTAAATGCAGAACGCCATCTCATTATCGGCTTCAGCTGAAAGTCTTTAAGGTTGACACGTGAGCATCATCCACAGGTGCTGCACATCACGTTGATGAGGGTGAAGGACTCTTTTGCCAGCACCTTCTCCACAGACAATAAATCAGTTTGCATACCACCTGGAGAGCAAAGAAAAGAAAAGAACACCCAAAAGTCCAGCCAAACCCCCAACACACAACAATTATTCACCATTGAGTTCACCATAATGTTGACTGACAAACAATACCAAGACAAACAATAGTATAATAAAAGTCTCATTTATTGTTTTTATGTTGATTATGCCAGATATTTCAGTTTGTCCGTGTATTTATGTTAATCCACATATTTAAATTCTGGTTTAACTAAGGAATGGTCACTGAATTACAACTGATAGGCTACAAACAAGCATGGTGCAGGTGACCCATAATTGGAGTGAGTGGATGTAGAAGTTGTATGACTATACAGTATTATGTGTGTGTATATACGAGGTCTGTGATAAAAAAAAGCGGTCCTTTTTATTTTTTCAAAAAGTAAATGGATTTGATTCATATGTTTTTACGTCAGACAGCTTGAACCCTCGTGCGCATGCGTGAGTTTTGTCATGCCTGTCGGTGACGTCATTCGCCTGTGAGCAGGCTTTGAGTGAGGTGTGGACTCCCCCTCCCGTCGGAATCTCTTTGTCTGAGACACTGCAGGGAGACGGCGCGCGTTGCTTTATCAAATTTTTTCAGGACCGTGAGGGATATCCGTGGTGGACACTATTCGAGAAATTCAGCTGGTTTTCGGTGTAAAGTTTAACGGCTGATGAGAGATTGTGGAGTTTCTTTCGCTTTAAGGACAGCTCACAAAGCGGATCGGCGCGGCACGGTCGGAGGTGGCGTCTGTCTGGCTGTTTCGAGCTGAAAACATCCTAATTTAAAGCTCTGTTCACCCAGGACGTCGTCAGAGAACAGAGAAGTTTCAGAAGAAGCCGGCATCAGGAGTTTACCCCAACATTCCACTGTTAAAGGGGAGATTTTGTAATGAAAGAACGTGCGGACGATTTGCCGAGTCGGATCCGTGACGACGTGGCAAATCCGTCTGCGCCACGACATGAAAAACACCTCCGTGTTGAAAACCATTTGTAAAATTCAGGCGGCTTTGATGGCTTTCAACAAGTGAGTGTCTGAGAAATTGTTTTACAGCTGGGCATGTTCCAACGTGTCCATTAAGGTTTCCAACGGAGGTGTTTTTCCTGTGGCGACCCCCCGCGGTTCGGGTCCGGCCCACATGCCAATCTGCCCGCAGCGTTCTTTCATTACAAAATCTCCTTTAACTCCTGATCCCGAATTCTTCTGAAAAGTTCTCTGTTATCTCATGAACTCTTGGTCACAGAGCCTAAATTAGAAGTTTTCAGCTTGAAAACAGGAAGCGAGACGTGCACCTCGGAGCGCAGATCGCCGTCAGGCGCCGTGGGCCGTACTTACAAGCGACAGTAAAACTCAAAATCTCTCATCAGCCGTTAACATTTTCACCGAAAACCAGCTGGATTTATCGAATGGTGTCCACATCAGTTGTGCCTTACAGGTTTTAAAAAATTTTTATCAAACAAAGCAGCAGTGTCTGAGCCATTCCTAAACAACAAAAAAAATCGATGAGAGGGTGGGCCACTCCTCACTCAAAGACTGCACACAGTGCGAATGACGTAACCGACAGGCATGAAAAAACTCTCGCATGCCCACGAGGGTTCAAGCATGTCTGATGTAATCACACATGATTCAAATCCATATGGTTTTTGAAAAAAATAATAAGGTCCGTTACTTTTCTCACAGACCTTATATATATATTATATATATATATATATATATATATATATATATATATATATATATATATATATATATATATATCATGTCTGTGATGCCCGCTGAGGCTGCCGCTGTTGCTTCAAGTCACCATCAGTATCAGCATCATCATCAGCATCATCAACAGCAGCAGCATTATCATCAGCATAATCAGCAACAGCATCATAATCAGCATCATCAACAGCAGCAGCATTATCATCAGCATAATCAGCAGCAGCATCATTATCAGTATCATCAGCGCGGCATCATTATCAGCAGCAGCATTATCATCATCAGCATCATCAGCAGCAGCAGCATTATCATCAGCATAATTATCAGCAGCATCATTATCAGCATCCTCATCAGCAGCCAGCATCAGCATCATCAGCAACAGCAGAAGCATCATGCATCATCCCTCATCATCAGCAACAGCAGCAGCATTATCATCATCAGCGCAGCAGCAGCAGCACCATCATCATCACCATCATCATCAGCAACAGCAGCAGCATTATCATCAGCATCACAGCAGCAGCAGCCCATCATCATCAGCATCATCCAGCAACAGACGCAGCATCATCACCATCATCGTCAGTATCATCAGCAGCAGCATCATCATCGCCATCATCAGCATCCATCAGCAGCAGCAGCAGCATCAGCATCATGCATCATCCCCATCATCATCAGCAACAGCAGCAGCATTATCATCATCAGTAACAGCAGCAGCATTACCATCAGCAGCAGCAGCATCATCATCAGCAACAGACGCAGCATCATCACCATCATTGTCAGTATCATCATCAGCGGCATCATCAGTATCATCAGCAACAGCATCAGCATCATCACCATCAGCAGCAGCAGCATTATCATCAGTAGCAGCAGCAGCACCATCATCATCATCATCATCATCAGCAACAGACGCAGCATCATCACCATCATCGTCAGTATCATCAGCAGCCAGTATCATCATCGCCATCATCAGCATCAGCAGCAGCAGCAGCAGCAGCATCAGCATCATCCTCAGCATCAGCATCAATATCATCAGTATCATCATCATCAGCAGAAGCAGCATAATCAGCAGCAGCATCATCATTATCATCATCATCATTATCAACAGCATCATCATCTTCAGCAGCATCATCATCATCATTATCATCAACAGCATCATCATCTGCAGCAGCATCATCATCATTGCAGCAGCATCATCATCATCATTATCATCAACAGTAATCATCATCTGCAGCAGCATCATCATCATCTGCAGCAGCATCATCATCATCATTATCATCAACAGCATCATCATCTGCAGCAGCATCATCATCATCATTATCATCAACAGCATCATCATCTGCAGCAGCATCATCATCATTATCATCACAGCATCATCATCTGCAACAGCATCATCATCATTATCATCACAGCATCATCATCTGCAACAGCATCATCATCATCTGCAGCAGCATCATCATCATCATTATCATCAACAGCATCAATCATCATCTGCAGCAGCATCATCATCATCATTATCATCAACAGCATCATCATCGGCAGCAGCATCATCAGCATCATCAAGAATACAAGTATATGGTAAAAATATGAATATGACAATCAACTGTCCACCTTGGCATCTGGGGTGACGAAAATCGGTATATTCGACACTTTTTTAAAATTTGGCATTTTCCCAACAACTATAAATTTGGTTACAACAACCTGGTATGTCATTTAAATGTGTAGATATGGGTTCTTATATCACAAGCCATCATACAAAAACTTGTATAGCCATAACTGGTATATTTCTTTGATTGTAAACGAATCAAAGACATGAACAAGGGGTACAATTTTGGGTTTTCTACCATTTCAAGATACAGACCTAAGATTTGGCATCTCACCCTGACTTTGGAATGTGATTAACAGATAAAATTGACAAAATAAAGCTGGGGGGTGACCTGGGAATTTTTTTTCAAATGTAATGACCCTATGAGGTTTTCCTCCGTTTTGATTGCATAACAGAACGAACGTTCACTTGATTTGTTTCAGTCTAACATCTTTCACAGTGACATTTCTATACCGCTAGTTAGCACATGCTAACATTTAGGATGTTTACATACTAATATGTTTTCTTAATCATTTCAGTGGTGTTAGCTGGGTACAAAAACATATATTTAGATTTGTAAGTGGTTATTTCATGCTAATATTTACAAAATACATGATAATATATGAGATTTATACAGAAATACAGCTGTTTTGGAGCATTTTCTGCCATCTTGTGTTATGGTTAGGGGGAACAGACCGGTTTCAGGCCATAAAGTCAATTGCTGGGAGCAATGATCAATCATCAATCAATCAATTTTTTTATATAGCGCCAAATCACAACAAACCGTTGCCCCAAGGCGCTTTATATTGTAAGGCAAGGCCATACAATAATTATGTAAACCCCAACGGTCAAAATGACCCCCTGTGAGCAAGCACTTGGCTACAGTGGGAAGGAAAAACTCCCTTTTAACAGGAAGAAACCTCCAGCAGAACCAGGCTCAGGGAGGGCAGTCTTCTGCTTGGACTGGTTGGGGCTGAGGGAGAGAACCAGGAAAAGACATGCTGTGGAGGGGAGCAGAGATCGATCACTAATGATTAAATGCAGAGTGGTGCATACAGAGCAAAAAGAGAAAGAAACAGTGCATCATGGGACCCCCCCAGCAGTCTAAGTCTATAGCAGCATAACTAAGGGATGGTTCAGGGTCACCCGATCCAGCCCTAACTATAAGCTTTAGCAAAATGGGAAAGTTTTAAGCCTAATCTTAAAAGTAGAGAGGGTGTCTGTCTCCCTGATCTGAATTGGGAGCTGGTTCCACAGGAGAGGAGCCTGAAAGCTGAAGGCTCTGCCTCCCATTCTACTCTTACAAACCCTAGGAACTACAAGTAAGCCTGCAGTCTGAGAGCGAAGCGCTCTATTGGGGTGATATGTACTAACGATGTCCCTAGATAAGATGGGACCTGATTATTCAAACCTTATAAGTAAGAAGAAGAATATTTAAATTCTATTCTAGAATTAACAGGAAGCCAATGAAGAGCGGCCAATATGGGTGAGATATGCTCTCATCCTTCTAGTCCCCGGCAGTACTCTAGCTGCAGCATTTTGAATTAACTGAAGGCTTTTAAGGGAACTTTTAGGACAACCTGATAATAATGAATTACAATAGTCCAGCCTAGTGATGAGAACAGGTGTGAATGAAAGGAGTTTTAATGACAATAATGAATAACAAAGAATTAAATATGCTGGAGCTGGAGAGGGGCCTGCAGAGTCGAGACAGGACCCGCTTGTAAGCAGTCGAGAGTCGGGAGCTGCAGTGCACCGGAGCCAGGACGTTGCAGCATGGAAGCTGCATAGGAAGGGGTCAGGAAACACCAAAGGTCAAAGTACTCTATTGCGGAAAATAGAAAGGCCAAGTTACCTTAGGGAGGAGCTGCAGAAGCTCAGAAGTCGCACTCAGGGCGTCCTCCAGGAATCTCTCAGAAGTCAGAGCACATGGAAGCCTGGTATGACGAGGTAGAATCAAGGTAGCATCTGGTAAATCTGGCAGGTAGCAAGGTCAAGGTAATTCTGGCAAGGACTGAGGTCAAAGCCGGGGTTTAAGCAGCCCGCTCATGATCAGGAGCTCATGAATCACAGGTGCCAGGAGTTGATGCATTTCAGGTTCACCTCAGCTCTGCAGTGCACCACCTGGAGGGACAACAGATAACAATACACAAGAGGAGAGACAGGGCAAGAGCAAGGTTAACCACAACATCTTGGTTTATTCTGTTTGTGAAAGTAACCAGCTGATGTCATGCTGCCATTTTAGTCAGCCTGGCAGACGTTCAATAGATCCCTTGACAGAGACCCGAGTGCAGAAGTGATGAATTGGATTCATGATCATAAGAAACTAATAGACTACAATATTTTGAGTGCGATATATTTATTTAAAAATATTTTTTAATTATTTAAAAAAATACTAAGATTGTTTGAGATTATTGAGATCCAAGGCCACAATTAAAAAAAAAATATTAATTTCAAAAGCCTGGACTTTTTTTTAATTATTCATTTATTTGATTGGATGTCATAAAATATACAATCCTAAAGGGTGGATCCTATATCCTATAGCCTAAATCCTATAGATGGAACTATTTTGAATGTCATATTTTTATTTATTTACATTTTCTTGCAGCAATTCATTGTGACATTGACATTAAAGAAAACTGTTTTAAAATTGTTTTATTAAGGAGCCTGATTTTTTTAATGTTGATATCCTAATTTTGATGTCATAAAGACATTTAAATTCCAAGTGGTGCCTTGTAAGAAGCATCACAATGGAAATAAATCTCAAGACTTTTTGTGTTGTCCCGGAATATATATATATATATATATATTATATATATATATCTATATATATATATCATACAAGATGACCTGTCTGATGACCGTGACATTATAGACAGTATTGTATGATGTATGCACAAGCAATATGCTGATCAGAAAATTTGGCATGTGTTCATTTTCCATAAAAAATAACACTTTTTAGAGCTTTCTGTAACCCAATACACTGCCCATTTGTAGCGGCGATATAAAAAAAAACAGTTTACAGAAACTTTATGTGGCATACAATGATGGTATGAGTGTACTGCTCAAAGTGCCTAGATGGAGTAGTGCTAGCCATTTGTTTGTAAATGCTGATGTATCCACATGTCCTGCTGTGCTCAGGAATCTTATGTATAGATGTGTGTGTAGACTCACTTGTCATGCAACAGCATAATTGTAATGTTAGTGATCCTGCAATGAGTACAGTCAGATTCACTTCAAGATTATGGAATCATTGGTGTCACAGTTATATGTGAATTATGAATGTCATGGATGGATTATCTAGCAAGGAGAAGTGCTCACTAGCACCGATTAGACTGGTTTGTGAACAATATTTGAGGGAAATGGTGATATTGTGTATGTGGAAAAAGTTTTAGATCTTTGAGTTCATCTCATACAAAACGGGAGCAAAACCAAAAGTGTTGCATTTATATTTTGTTGAGTGTATATAATTCACGTTATGTCAGCTCTTAAAAAACACAAGATGAGTGCGAGTAGAGGAAAATGTGCATCAAACAGCGTGTGGCAAAGATAAGCAATAATAATAATAATACTTGGAACAATACAATAAAATAAGAAAATGAGGTATATATATATATTATATATATATAATATATATATATATCTATATATATATATATATATATATAAACATGATTGGAGTTAAAAAATAGGATCATCTTATTTACAATATGTGAAGTGGAGTTTAGATGTGATAAGGTGACACTAGTACTGGAATTTGTAAACAAGTTATATACATACATATGTATCATATATTACACATATACAATATACATATATATATATATATATGTGTGTTTGTGTGTGTGTGTGTGTGTTGTAATCAAAATCAAAAATACAGTCATTCAAACTATAAAATATAAAGTGTGTTTAGTTCAAAAGAAGTAAACTGAACTCTTGTGTATTCCAGTTTTTGTATGTCAAACGTGTCACCTCAAAGTGAATTCTGTTTTTTCTTTCATGTTTATGATGATACTTTTGTGTTATTGTTTTTCTTTATTTTAAAAAAGGTTATTTAATCTTTTTAACGTGATGCTTTTATCATTTGTGCCAGAGTAGTGGCACAGTTCTGGCACAGAAACATTTGTACCAGAGGCCCTCTGAGGCCACGCGCACCTGCAAGCTGTTTGACCGAGGAAGCACAGTGCACGCGCGCTGCTGGCCCGCAGAGCCGTCATTGGCTGGGACAAACGAGGTCCTGAGCGCCGATTGGTCCGAAGTTTATCCGTTCGGCTTTGGAGGTCCCACGCGGCGGTCACGTCACGCACAAAAAGCAGCGTGGGATCCCCCGTGGCACCCACTCAGAGCCATGCTGACCGTGTGCCTGGAGTCTCTCGGTCTGACGCTGTGCGTCGCCGGCTCCGTGCTCGTGATGGCCGCGTGCGGGATGCCCACATGGAAGTGTCGGCGTTCATCGACTCCAACATCGTGGTGGCGCAGACGATCTGGGACGGCCTGTGGATGACGTGCGTGTGGCAGAGCACGGGCCAGATGCAGTGCAAAGTGCACGACTCGGTCCTGGCGCTCACGCGGGACCTGCAGACGGCGCGCGCGCTGACGGTGGCTGTCCGCCGCGCTGGGGTTCGCGGGCCCTGGCGGTGACCGTCACGGGCGCGCAAGTGCACCACGGTGCGTCGCCGACTCGGCGGTGAAGCGCAGAGTGGTGCGCGCGGGAGGGATCGTGTACGCGGCGAGCGGCCTGTTCGTGCTCGTGCCTCTGTGCTGGATCGCCAACAACATCATCCGTGGATTTCCATGACCCGCACGTGGCCTCGTCCAAGAAGCGTGAGATCGGCGCGGCCATCTACACGGGCTGGGCGGCGGCGGCGCTGCTGCTGCTCGGCGGCGCCGTGCTCTGCTGCTCCTGCACGCGCACAGCCGCCAGCGGCAAGTACGCGCCCAAGCACGGAAACCACGTGCACGGCGGAGTGTGACAAAAATACTACGTATGAAAAAAATCAACACTGTGGGACAAAACTGTCAACCCGCCGAGGTCACGGAGTCATTAAAGGAGCAGTCAAAAAGACAAAAAACATACCACAGGAGGCGCTGTCGGTTGCTCTAAATGTCGCTAAAATTTGCCAGTTAAATTAAGTTTTCACGTCTAATTTGCATATGGCGGGAAACTGAACTGCATCCTCTGCTCTGGAAGGTTGGATTATTTGTTTGTTTTGTTTGTTGGGGCTGGGATGACATATAATGTTGATTTTTATATATATTTTGCTATTTTTGTCATTTATTATGTCCATCCTCTTCACGAACTGACCATTTGTGCAGAATAAAAGTTGCCATGTTTGATTTGTTGCTAGTCACTCTATATGATTTTTAGAACATCAAAAAACACTAAATCGAGTGAAAACAGTGTAAAATATTTTCAGTAAAAAAGGAGTTAAAACCCGACTTTTAACACCATGTTTTAAAGTTTGTTTCATACAGTCATCGTGAAAATAATTAAACTTTCTCCACATATAATTCAACTCACCTTAGTTGTTATTGCAATGCTGGAGGTGTTCTTTTAACTCTCTGGAGATGTTGCTGTAACACTCTGGAGGTTTTATTGTGGCTCTCCTGAGGTGTTTATTTAACTCTCTGGAGGTGTTATTCTGACTCTGGAGGTGTTATTGTAACTCTCGAGTTGTTGGTGTTTTAAACTCTCTGGGGGTGTTGTTGTAAGTCTCTGGAGGTGTTATTGTAAATCTCCTGGAGGTGTTAGTGTTGTAACTCTCTGGGGTGTTGTTGTAACTCTCTGGAGGTGTTGGTGTTTGTTTTAACTCTCAGTGGGTGTTGGTGCAACTCTTTGTGGGTTTTGTTGCAACTCTCTGGAGGTGTTATTGTAACTCTGGAGGTGTTGATGTGGTTGTGTAACCCTCTGGGGGTGTTATTGTAACTCTCTGGAGGTGTTATTCTGACTCTCTGGAGGTATTACTGTAACTCTCTGGGGGTGTTGATGTTGTAACCCTCTGGGGGTGTTATTGTAACTCTCTGGAGGTGTTATTCTGACTCTCTAGAGGTGTTACTGTAACTCTCTGGAGGTGTTGATGTTGTAACCCTCTGGGGGTGTTATTGTAACTCTCTGGAGGTGTTATTCTGACTCTCTGGAGGGTTACTGTAACTCCTCCTGGAGGTGTTGATGTTGTTGTAACCCTCTGGGGGTGTTATTGTAACTCTCTGGAGGTGTTATTCTGACTCTCTGGAGGTGTTACTGTAACTCTCTGGAGGTGTTGATGTTGTAACCCTCTGGGGGTGTTATTGTAACTCTCTGGAGGTGTTATTCTGACTCTCTGGAGGTGTTACTGTAACTCTCTGGAGGTGTTGGTGTTGTTGTAACTCTCTGGAGGTGTTATTGTAACTCTGTCCATGGGTTGAGGGCCAAGACAAATGGAACTTCTTGTAATATGTATTTCATCAGTGTGTCCTCCACCAGAAGGTTGTGAGCTCAAACCCAACCTCAAGTATTTCTCAGTGGGTTAGGCTGTAAACAACTGCATTTCACTGTAAAAATAAAACTGTTGTTGGGAAAGTGTAGGAACACGGACCCACAACAGGGGGCGCAAATGAACGGACAATGGAGAAAGTCAAATCACAAAGTTTTACTGTGTGAAATCACACAACAAACACAACAGATTACAAATACAGCAGTAACCAAATTCCAATGGTGTCGTGTGGGCAGGCTCGACGATAGGAGACGTCTGTCCGAGTCGAACCGGAACCACCGATTTCCTCTGCCACCGAACCCCGGGGATACTGGAGCCGCCAAGTCCCGAACCCCAGGTGGCCACTGCCTCCGCTCGTCGGATCCGGTACTGCTGGCAAGGAACAGAAACAGTCAGGTGTGGGTGCGGTTGCACCCAGCAACACACAGGGTGGGAACACCACCTCCACCTCTTGTCAGGAAAATACTGGTGAGTGCAGTGTGAGTACTTATCCAAGAAGTCCAAAACAATCTCCCGCTGTACTACTCACTATCTGCTATCCAACACACAAGCAACAAAGTATTATCGTCAAGAACACAATCGGCTGAGTACGTTACCTCCTTAGTAGAGCGATATCTCGGCAATGAGGTGGAGATGCCGTCCTGCTGATATACCTCCTTGTTGATTGATATCAGCTGTCTCAGGTGATGGGTGACAGCTGTCACCCTGGCTGCTCCTGTGAGGCGGCAGCGCCCTCCGGTGCCTGGAGCCCGCACTCCAGGCAGGGCGCCCTCTGGTGGTGGTGGGCCAGCAGTACCTCCTCTTCAGCGGCCCACACAACAACTGTACTGTTTTAAAGTACTCCTTAGTAGGACTACAGAGCACAATTATTTCTGTAATCAATTAATCTGTTCTTATTTTTTCCAATGAATCCAACAATTGTTTTTTCCCATTTATTCTGCACAGACAAGCTGATGGGCGTGTCATAGAACAAGGAGACTGCTTTCTGAGACACGCCCACAGACATCCCACCAAGCTCCAGCTCATCATACTTTCACAGAGGGGGCGTGGCTAGCTGCAGCTCCTTTGTATTTAAAGTGACAGACACCAAAGAATTATTTCTGGGAACCTGTTTATTCTTTTTTTTTTTAGGTTGTTTGTTTGTTTTTAAAAACAAATTGCATCTGTCTCTGGGGATTGTTGGACACAAACTTTCACATTTGTTTCCGAGACACCCAGCGGCTGATATTAAGTGATTTTCGATGACATGTTGATGTTATTGCACGGAATATGTTTGCATTGTATTGTTACAAGTGCAGCCGGTGCATCACTGTAAATACACACCCCAGCTCCACCGACTCGTTTTACTCACAGTGAGTCGTTCCCATGACGATGATGGTGCGACGCCTTTGCAGACCGACAACACATCTTGTGATCAAAGCCGTTTGTGTTTGCATAATTTTTTTTATTTCAGTGTGTTTTTTGTAATAAATTGGAAACTACTACATTGTCATTATTTGCATCTTATGACTTTGAAGCAAACAACTTTTCAAAAGCTGAGTGTGTAGGATACCAGTGAGGGAAGCCACCAAGACACAAGACAACTCTAAAGTCCAGCTTTTATATTTTGCATCAGCAGTTACACACTTTAAAGCTGGAGTGGAACAGAGAATGATTTTAATAGAAGAAAACATCAAATGTAGGTTTTAGTTTCCCATGTGCCTTCTGGCAAACATTAATTGAAATGTTACACCTTCTATTACAGCAAATCCTTTTCTGTGCCACTCCAACATGAAGGTGTAAAACCTGTGACGTGATGTTGTAAAAGTTTCTCCAGTCAAATCCACAGAAGCCAGTAACTCCTTGGTGGCTTCCCTCATTACTTATCTTCTTCTGCATTACTGAAATTTTGAGTAATTCCAGACAGATTTACCATACAGTACCATACTGTTTGTATTTCTCAATTAAGTAAGTAAAGGAAGTCCTGGACGTACAGGTGCATCTGAAAATATTAGAATATCATGACAGTTATTAAGCTATGTTTTAAGTTTGTGTTTGTTTTTTTGGTCAGATATGTCAGAAAGTTAAAATTGTTATAATCTTATATGTTATAAACTTATTACACATAAACTAAATGTATCAAGTATTTTTTATAAGCTGAGGCCAAACTATGGTATTGTGAACGCTGTGCTCCATCTGTCTGTGTTCAGCATAACTCCAGTCGTATTACTGCCAGGGTCTTCAAATTCACAGGGAGCATTCTTGGGACATGGACCTTGGACAAGTTCAAAGATAGCTAACTTTGACCTATTTTTAGAGGTCAAAAGGTCACATTCTGTTTCTTATTTTTATGTTCATTTGCCTGAGGGTATTTTTAGCATTGCGCTATATTTGTAATTTTGATAATCCCCCACTTTATTTTTCTTTCACGGCTCTATGTGGTGAAAGTAGTGAACCCGTTGAGACATTCACTTTATTGGCAGTAACATTCATGCTCTGGTCCTCAGCCTTTGACATCAAGCAACACCTGAGAAGAGCGTCTGAAGGCAGAAGATCACTGGACACAGTATCTCTGCAGGAGAACAAATGTCCAAAGGTTAAGAGGACGCCCACACTTTACCTGGGTGTGGCAGATATTTGACTACTTTTGAGCGATGGGGATGGACCGGTTGTGTGCTTGCCACCTAGAACCCCAGCTGGTGTTGTGGTTGCAGCGAAACACAGCACCAGCATGTTCTCCAAGACTTGACTTGGATGAATTCATACAAAAATTTTTCTGCAGGGTTGTGTGGAGGTATGCCCACATTTCTTGAGTTTTAGAAATATAGTAATTGCTCTAACACAATCAGAAAACACATTCCTTCTCCGATTTAGCACATTTATTCAGGAAAACTGTCCCTCTGTCTCACTGACAACCTGCTCCTAATTTCCATCATCTTTCACACCGGGCCTGTGCAGAGATGCATTGTGCTGCATATCCAGTATGCAGGAATGGCTGCAAAAGTTGTTCGCAGGGGGAAGCTTGGCTCCATGACGCTGCTTTTACAGACTGCCTGGACACGCAGATGGATTTGATACATTGGAAAAACTCAGAATACATTATTTCCAGGAGTTAATGGACTTTATTAACTCCTGGAAATAATGAGAGAACTTGAGAGGCGGATCTGCAGCCACCGATCCTGCGTGCGATCTGTTCACATGGAGTTATAGTGGACGTGGACATGTCCTCTCACTGGTGATCCGTCCATGAGGCGTTATAGTGGACGTGGAAGCTTGGGCCACCTCTTCTTCTTCTGTGATTTTGAAGCTTCACTGCCAGCAAAGTTCAGCGGGATAAATAAAATTTGCAATGCAGGTATGTACTGATAAAAAACCTAAAAGGATTTTTCGCCAGACTGAAGTAGGGTTGTGTACAATTTTGGAGGCTTGGTGTACAGTAGTGCAGTGTTGTGTAGACTTGCATAGAGTGCATTGTTTGGTGCTCTAGTCCAAGAAAAAAATGTAACATTTTTTTTCATCCCTCAGTGTATTGCCATGTAGAGCTGCATAAGCTCAGTGTAGTCAGTATTATAACCCCAATTCCAATTAAGTGGGGGCATTGTGTAAAATGTAAATAAAAACAGAATACAATGATTTGAAAAACCTCTTCAGCCTATATTCAATTGAATACACCACAAAGACAAGATATTTAATGTTCAAACTGATAAACTTTATGTTTTGTGCAAATATTTGCTAATTTTGAAATGGATGCCTGCAACACATTTCAAAAAAGCTGGCACAGTGGTATGTTTACCACTGTGTTACAGCACCTTTCCTTCTAACAATCAATAAGCGTTTGGGAACCGAGGACACTAATTGTTGAAGCTTTGTCGGTGGAATTCTTTCCCATTCTTGCTTAATGTACGACTTCAGTTGTTCAACAGTCCGGGGTCTCCGTTCATAATGTGCCACACATTTTCAATGGGCGACAGGTCTGGACTGCAGGCAGGCCAGTCTAGTACCCGCACCGTTTACTACGAAGCCACGCTGTTGTAACACGTGCAGAATGTGGCTTGGCATTGTCTTGCTGAAATAAACAGGGATTCCCTGAAAAAGACGTTGCTTGGATGACAGCATGTGTTGCTCCAAAACCTGGATGTACCTTTCAGCATTGATGGTGCCATCACAGATGTGTAAGTTGCCCATGCCATGGGCACTAACACACCCCCATACCATCACAGATGCTGGCTTTTGAACTTTCCGCTGGTAACAATCTGGATGGTCCTTTTTCTCTTTTGTCCGGAGGACTCGACTTCCATGATTTCCAAGAACAGTTTGAAATGTGGACTCATCAGACCACAGCACATTTTTCCACTTTGCATCTGTATATTTCCAATGAGCTTGGGCCCAGAGAAGACGGCGGCGTTTCTGGATGTTGATGTATGGTTTTCACTTTGCATAGTAGAGTTTTAACTTGCACTTGTAGATGTAGTGACAAACTGTGTTAACTGACAATGGTTTTCGGAAGTGTTCCTGAGCCCACGAGTAAGATCCTTTACACAATGATGTTGGATTTTAATGCAGTGCCGCCTGAGGAATCAAAGGTCACAGGCATTCAATGTTGGTTTTCGGCCTTGCCGCTTATGTGTAGAAAATTCTCCAGATTCTCTGAATCTTCTGCTATTATGGACTGTAGATGATGGAATCCATGATTCAATCCAACTTTCCCAGTCTTTTATTGCCCCTGTCCCAGCTTTTTTGAAATGTGTTGCAGGCATCCATTTCAAAATGAGCAAATATTTGCACAAAAACAATAAAGTTTATCAGTTTGCCCTTACCAAAAAATAGTACTGATAAGTATATAAAAGTAAACTGGAAGTATACTTGAAACATACTTGTATGTACTACTTTTTGGTAAGGGTGAACATTAAATATCTTGTCTTTGTGGTGTATTCAATTAAATATAGGTTGAAGAGGATTTGCAAATCATTGTATTGTTTTTATTTACATTTTACAAAGTCCCAACTTAATTGGAATTGGGGTTGTAACACAGTGTGAAAGGAGCTTAAACAGCAGGTGGATGGCACTTCAAGTTGTTTTTTACACTGATGTGGTGTGGTGCCCTTTCCATGTGGTCTTTTCATCTAGGGAGTCACGCAATGATGGTTTTGTTTTTCAGTTATACAATATATCACGCCTCTCAGTCTGTCTTTTCACTCATTGCACTTTACAAGGTAGTCATAGGCTTTGGAATTTATTTTTTTGTTTTTGGCATGTTTTGTTTACTTCGGAAGTGCCCACAATGAACAGCTCTCTGGCAGCCCTGCTGCTCCTCAAGGGAGGAAAAAGCGAGTTTTTGTGAATATGTTGTGCATGAACGCTCAGTTTGAAGTGGATCACACAGGCTGTGCTGAAATTAAAGCCACACATTTTTTTTAGATTTACTGGTTAAGTAAAATGTGTAAAACACTGGCTGGCTCAGCTACAATATGATCAAACCCAAGCAGGAACATAACTTAAAAAAATAAAAAAACTTACCTGAATGAAATGGACTGCGTTTATAAAGCGCTTTCCCATTTGCATCAGAAACTCAGTGCTTTACAATTATGCCTCACATTCACCCATATACACTCACACCCCGATGTCAGGGTGCTGCCATGCAAGGCTCTGACTACACAACGGGAGCAACTAGGGGATTAAGGACCTTGTCCAAGGGTCCTCAGTGATTTTCTGGTCTGGCTAGGTTTTGAATCGAGGATCTTTTGGTCTGAAGCCCAACGCTTAACCACTAGACCATCGCGTCCTCTATTAGAATGAAATGAAGTTCACACCATCATGCGTCGAGCCGCGTGAGCAAAATGATGATAACCTATTACATGTACCCAGTGTTTCACAATCAATGCCCTAAATGTTTACAACCACTTTTTAAAGTGTAGAATTTGAATGATGCTCGGTAATCACACACATGGGCAGGAAGACGGTGCAGCAACCTGACGTTTAGGTGACTTCCACAACCTTGACCCCAATAACTGATCTCTGACTGACCTTTCCAGGGCAATTCTGCAATACACTGAAGTGTGCACCACATTTGGTCCAAATTGTGATGAAAGTCAAATTATATGACTGACCAAAAAAAAAAAAAAAAAACGAGAAAAGATGGCAATTTCAGGTTCAAGTTTCATTGTTATAAAATTTGGTAGAAATCATCAACAGGATCTGGTATAGGGATTGATCTCTGCTCCCCTCCACAGCATGTCTTTTTCCTGGTTCTCTCCCTCAGCCCCCCAGTCCCAGCAGAAGACTGCCCCTCCCTGAGCCTGGTTCTGCTGGAGGTTTCTTCCTGTTAAAAGGGAGTTTTTCCTTCCCACTGTAGCCAAGTGCTTGCTCACAGGGGGTCGTTTTGACCGTTGGGGTTTTACATAATTATTGTATGGCCTTGCCTTACAATATAAAGCGCCTTGGGGCAACTGTTTGTTGTGATTTGGCGCTATATAAAAAAATTGATTGATTGATTGATTGATGATAAACTCCTGAATCTGCTTCCTGATCATCTAACTTTCAACGAGTTCCTTTTAAATACAATCTACATTTCTCTAAAGTTGAATAAAGTTATTTTTCATGTCATCCTGACAAAGACAGACAGATAGATGCAGAAATGACAACATAACTGTGTTCTGAGTGTAGAAATGCATCCATTGCAGGGCAAAATATATTCACCTAAGGGAACCAGTCACGCTGGGGGTTATGATCACCATGCTGCAAGTTCAAGACAAAATGCTTCTTTTTTACACAGACACTTATGGTCACATAATATTAATGTAACCTGAAGTAAATTCTGTGGATAGTTACAGACAAAGGCGCAATCTGCATAGATGCATACACTCCTTATGGTGCATTCCAAAACAGCAATATACTAAGAGTTTCTGGTAATTACTTTGCCCCACCTCCCCTAATGAAGCCATATAAAGCCTGTCCTGCCCAAACAAATTACACAATGAGGAACTGATCAATCAATCAATCATACCACATGCTTGATAAGATGTTCATGGAGACAGAAAAGGAAATATTTTGAGGCTTTGGTGTGCTGACCATGATTCACACTCATTAAAAAGTTGAAAAACATAGACCTTTATTCACTCAAATGTTGCTGAATGACATGAAGACTGTATTGTCTAAGTAGTAATAATAATATTAAGTTAACCAGTCATGTCTCTCATGTTTGGTCATGTGTTGTTTATGTTCACACTGCATATAAGCTCTGAGCCACAGAAACACACACACACACACACACACACACACACACACACACACACCCACACACACACACACACACACACACCACACACACACACACACACACTCATCTTCAACCGCTTAGTCCAATTAAGGGGCTGGAACCTATCCCAGCAGTCACAGAGCATGAGGCAGGGTACACCCAGGACAGGACGCCAGTCTGTCACAGGGCCACAAACAGACAAACATTCACACCCAGTCGCACACCTATGGACAATTTAAAGATTACATTCCAGCTAACCTGCAAATCTTTGGATGTGGGAGGAAACTGGAGCACCTGGAGGAAACTGGAGCACCTGGAGGAAACCCACGCAAACACAGGGAGAACATGCAAACTCCACACAGAAAGGTCCACATGCGGGAACTGAACCCATGATCTTCTTGCTGTGAGGCAACAGTGCTAACCACTAAGCCGCCATGCTGCCTCCACAGAAACACCACTTTAGTAAATCTGCCAATTACGCAGCTTAATATAAAACCTTAACCCTTAATCAGCAGTAAGTGAGCCTTCACTCCTCAGAAAACTTTTTCATCTGTATTTTATCTTTTCCTCCCTTGGTCTGGGGTGTGGACCACACCTCAGAACATCTCTGCAAATCAGGCCAGACCAGCACAGCAGCCAGCCCCAGCCACGGCTCCAAACCGGACACTACAGGCTCTGCATGGTGCAGACTATGACACACGTCTTCGAGACAAATATGCCTCTCGGTGCAATATAGAAAAATTGTGTCAATGTGTGTCTGGCTGTGTTGCATAGTGTGTTGTCCTGTAGGCACGACATTGTTAATAGACACATGTTCTGCAGTAGACACATTCCCCGTCCTGTTTGACAAGAAGCACCAAATGGACTGCATTTATAAAGCGCTTTTCCATCTGCATCAGATGCTCAAAGTGCTTTACAATTATGCCTCACATTCACCCCGATGTCAGGGTGCTGCAATACATGGCGCTCACTATACACCGGGAGCAATAGGGGATTAAAGGCCTTGTCCAAGGGCCCTTAGTGATTTTCCAGTCAGGCGGGGATTTGAACCAAGGATCTTCTGGTCTCAAGCCAAACCTTAACCACCACTAGACTATCACCTCCCCCGATTTCCACACGGTTCAGTGTCAGCAGCAGTTGTACTTCAGACTTCAGATACCCATCAATCAAGTGCACACTATTACTTGTGCACTATTACTTGTTTGGTTGTGTTTTGAAATTTGAGTGATAGTTTAATTGTTCGTGCACATTTTTTGTATTGTTGTTATGAGTATATATATTGATATATGTATACATTCTTTATTTTTTATAGTATGGGGCGGGGGGGGGGGGGGGTATTTATAAGCCTTGCTTCTGCCTGCACCCTTTCAGCTGCACGGGTTCTCTGTATGTTGTTCTTTTTATGTTTTGTTATTGTCGTAATTGTTGTTCATCTGTGTGTCAAATAAATAAATTCATTCATTCATTCACAGTCGTAACACAGTCATGTTGTGACTTTCTGAAAAAGGAAGCCATTCTTATTCATTCATACCACATATACACAACACAGGACATTTTGCTGAGTAAAATTTACTCTGCTGGGATAACATTGGTCCCAGTCTAAATATAGAGTTAAATATACTCTACCACAGGGCTAAATCAACTCAACATAGTGTACAATCAACTCTTATTGTCCGTAAAACCAGCTTGCATTGACTAGACGGTGTCGCAGACAGAACGGTCCCGCCCTAAACTTGGTCCCCCCATGCCTTCACTGCGCATGCCTCATTAGCCGCGGTTCACAGATTATCACCTCGTTTCTGCTTCAACTGCACTCCAGTCATCATCTGTCTCAGCGCCAATATCTGAAGCTTTTGTACAACAATCATTTCCACATAAATTCAGCATTATTTCATCAGAAAAGGCGAGGAAGCGATCAGAGCACCGCAGCTAGACAGGCTGCTAGCTGTTGAGTTTCACTGACCATCCGTCATTTCAAAATCGTCTCGATTAATGCCTCGTTCCTGCTTAGTGTGGCCTCATTTCTGCTTAAAACTGACTTCAGAGTGATTTAAGAGGTTTTACTTTGTCATCTGATGGTTAATAATCCCATTAATCCATTTGATCACTTTGGGTGAAGAGACTCCGTCCACAGAGGGTCTGAGCTCAGACATGAACGTGTGCGCAGTGGAGGCAGTAGAGCTGATTTCACTCTACAGTTGAGTGTTTTGACTCTATTTAGACTGGGATCAAATGTTAACCCAGCAGAGTAAATATTAGAGTAAATTTCACCGTTGCCACCATCTTGCATACAGTCTGCATCAGTGCCTGTGCAACATCACTAAAGAGTCTTACGTATGTGACTGCACTTTTTGTTTTCTCACCAAAGTTGGACATCAAGTTCGGAGTTTGGTATTGCTGTTTTTTAGATCTTTCAAAAAGCGTTTGATACAGTAAATTATGAAATTTTGCTTTCAAAGTTAAACAAATATGGATTTAAGAGGCAACTGTACATACATGGCTTAGTAATTATTTATCTGAAAAGAAACAGTATGTTCTCTAAACCTGGACTCAGATATCAATTGTATAGAGTGTGGAGTACTTCAAGGTTCAATTTTGGGGCCGTTATTGTTTATAATATATTAATGATTTTGCATCTGTTTCTATTACTACATTCCCTTTGTTGTTTGCTGATGATACTAATCTTTTTATTTCCAGCAAAGATATTGATAGTTTGGGTCAGTACTTTAAATGGCGATCTTTTGAATTATTCAACCTGGTTCAAAGCCAATAGATTATCGTTAAATATAAAAAAGTCTAATTTTATGTTATTTGCTGGCAATAAAAAATGTAATCATGGTTTAATTAAAATTTGCATTGATATGAAATAATTTACATGCTTTCTAGGTGTGTGGATAGATGAGAAACTGTCTTGGAGAGAACATATTGATCATGTTTGTAAAAAAATAACCAAGTCAATAGGAATCATAAGCAAAATAAGATATTTAGTACATCAAATCAAATCAAATCAATTTTATTTATATAGTGCGAAATCACAACAAACAGTTGCCCCAAGGTGCTTTATATTGCAAGGCACAAAGCCATACAATAATTACAGAAAAACCCCAACGGTCAAAAACAACCCCCTGTGAGCAAGCACTTGGCGACAGTGGGAAGGAAAAACTCCCTTTTAACAGGAAGAAACCTCCAGCAGAACCAGGCTCAGGGAGGGGCAGTCTATCACAAATGTCTTTTAACACTATATTATAGTTTAGTTTATCCATATTTAAGTTATTGTAATATTGTATGGGGAAGTACTTTTACAAACTTATATAAGCAAAATATTTCTTCTACAGAAAAAATTTGTTGAATAGCTAGCGTTCGAAACCTTGTACTCCAAGTGCACCTGTTTTTTTAATTGCAGCTCTTAAATATCCTCCATATAAATATTTTCTTGACCTGTACATTTGTTTTTAGAGCTCTCTGTGAATATTAAGTGGCCTTCTTTCATTAAATATTATGTTTGTGCATAACCATCAAATTCATAATTATCCGACCAGGCAGGCTGCACATTTGCATTTACCTTTGCATAGAGCAACTCGTTATCACCATCACATCAGATATCATGGCGTTAAATCTTGGACTGATACGGTACATCTTGTAAATCCATCTATCACCTTATATACATATAAAGTGGTCTAAAAAGCAAAGATCCTGCAGGAGTATTTATAATGACTTGTTATAATCTGGATAAAATGGTGTCATTTGTTATATTTGCTTTGTTCGGGAGTGGATTCTCCATAAGCCTTTTTGGCTTTCACCACTCCCTTGCACATTACTTATATTGTATTTTTTTCCTCTCTCTCTCTCTCTCTCTCTCTCTCTCTGTTTTATTGTTTTATGTATATACATTATTTAGTATGAGTTTTATTTGGTGCTAAATAAACAAATCAAATCAAATGAATCAAATTCTTCAGGGAACTCTCCTAAATTTAGCCTTATCGCTGTGTAACTGGAGCTTCAGTAAAACCACAGAACTTTAATGCTTCCTAAGCTTTTTCTTAACTAGTTTTTGAAATGTAGGTTTTACTCTGCGGGCAGCAGTTATAAGTAGCTACATGTTGGCTGCTCTCGATTTGCTGAGGGTCACCACAGCAGATCTGTAAGGTTCAGCACGTTGATCTCAGCACGTTTTACACCAAATGCCCCTTCTGATGGACCCTTGGTGCACAGATGACCCTCTGTCTCCACTGTGCTGCCCGGCTGCAAAAGTCAGTCATTTTGTTTATTTCGGAACACAACTGATTTTCAGCACATCAAACGTGACAGGGAATTTATCTGACTATAAACACTTTGCTGTTTAACAAGAAGAGGAAGCATCTGGTGCACTGAGGACACACAGAGCCACACTGTATGTGTGTTAAAATCAGATTTCCAGAGGAAGAAGTGATTGTGTTTTCCCAAAGGAATGTTCATGTCAGTATGTTGACGTCCATGCTGGACCAACACCTGCTGTTTCTGCAATCTGTTAATGGTATCACAAAACAAAAAGAGCCATTTAAGTGAACTGTTGATGAAGAAGAAGAAATTCTGGCTTAGATTTGAATTAAAAAAACATTTTTAAATGGTTGTAATATATTTAAATAATACAGTGGGAAAAATTATTACTTGTGGGGAAGCACACAGACGTTCAACGCTTTGTGTTTTTCAGAATGGAGAATATAATATTTGCTTGCAGCCTAAACCTCATTTAGGGATGTAACCTGTAATCAGCAGGCATCCCATCAAGGGAGAGTCATAGATGCTCATCTGCTTCATGCTACGGAATTTAGAGATAAGCGCCAGCACCAATGGGTTAGTCAGGTCTGGGAGCATGTGTTTTTGCATTTTTCATTTCAAAATTGTCCACACATTCTCTGTTGGGGACACGGTGGAACTGCAGGCAGGCCAGTCCAGTATCCGTACCCTCTACTTCTGCAGCCATGCCATCACAATGTGTGCAGAATGTGGTTTTGCATTGTCTTGTTGAAAAATATATGGACGTCCCTGGAAAAGATGTTATCTTGAAAGCAGCACATGTTGCTCTAAAATCTCAATCTAATTTACTTTTCATACATAAAATCTCAAGCTACTTTTCTGCATTAATACTGCCATCACAGAAGTGTAAATTACCTTCGCAGAGGACACTAGCACAACCCCAGACCATGACAGACCCTGGCTTTTCAGTCTTTTTATCCCCCGCTGGCCAAAGGCCCAAAGGGGGATTTTGTCATGGCAGGATCTGTCCATCTGTCTGTCTGTCTGTCTGTCTGTCTGTACGGAAAAGGGTATAAGTGTTCTGAAATCAACTCCTCTCTCATTTTTAAGAAGAATTTTGGGAAACTTCGTACAATTCCTTGCTATAGGTTGGTAATACACATACTGGAATTTTGTACAAGATTGACACATTTTGGCAGAGTTATGGCCCTTGATTAACAAACCTGGACACTGCCAGTTTCATGAGTTGGTGTCTGCATTCTGAAATCAACTCTCTCATTTTTAAGAGGAATTTTGGGAAACGTGGCACAGTACCTTGCTATAGTTTGGTAATACACATACTGTAATTTTGTACAAGATTGACACATTTTGGCAGAGTTATGGCCCTTGATTAACAAACCTGGACACTGCCAGTTTCATGAGTTGGTGTCTGCATTCTGAAATCAACTCTCTCATTTTTAAGAGGAATTTTGGGAAACGTGGCACAGTACCTTGCTATAGTTTGGTAATACACATACTGTAATTTTGTACAAGATTGACACATTTTGGCAGAGTTATGGCCCTTGATTAACAAACCTAGACACTGCCAGTTTCATGAGTAGGTGTCTACATTCTGAAATCAACTCTCTCATTTTTAAGAGGAATTTTGGGAAACGTGGCACAGTACCTTGCTATAGTTTGGTAATACACATACTGTAATTTTGTACAAGATTGACACATTTTGGCAGAGTTATGGCCCTTGATTAACAAACCTAGACACTGCCAGTTTCATGAGTAGGTGTCTACATTCTGAAATCAACTCCTCTCTCATTTTTAGGAGGAATTTTGGGAAACGTGGCACAGTACCTTGTTATAGTTTGGTAATACACATGTAATTTTGTACAAGATTGACGCATTTTAGCAGCATTATGGCCCTTGATTAAGCCTAAACACTGCCAGTTTCATGAGTTGGTGTCTGCATTCTGAAATCAACTATCACCCCAGTGAGCATTTCTACACTGAAAAGACATTTAGCATTTGGGTTTAGACCGTTTATAACCGTCATTTTGAATAATGATATTTTTCAACCTGTACAATGAGTAAATTATAGCAAATCATAATTTTGAAGCCTAGCTATACTGTAAAAATGATCAGCATGTTCAGCTTAAAAACTTAATTGCTGTCTTCAAAGCATAACTTAAAGAAAAGCTTTGATTCAACTCAGGAATGTAAGTTATAGAAGTTGCCAACTTATAACTTACTTTCCTGAAATTGTTACACAGATTGCCACCATCATGTTTCTTTTTGCCTCCCAGTTGTTCTGCTGTGGTTTCCAGATGATACAAACAGGATGAGCCAACCATTTCATTTCATGCTATACCTCGTGACAACAACATGGTCATTATGATATTATGCTTAGTGTAATTACAGAAGGCGTGGACCACCCTGTTATCAGCACACATCAACTTCTGTGCAGTAAACATCTACATGAGCACACTCACGTACACTAACATGTGCCCTAGATTCTATTTTCAGAGCAGTTTAGATAGTTTACCAGAAAAAAAGCTCATAAAGAGTCTTGATAAAGAGTCAATTTTATAATTTGATCAGAAAAGAGAATAGTTACAGGACCCACAGTGCTCTGCTTTGTTTCCAGTTTTCCCAACATAAATACAGACAGACGGCTTTAGACAATCAGGTGATGGAGTCATAAGTCGAACATACAGTCGAGGCTGTAAGTTTACAAGTACAGGTTAAATCTGAAAGTATGTTCCCAGGGGTGGATGCAAGATATGATCTTTAGGGGGGCTCAGCCCCTAACAAGGAGGCAACATTCATTCAATGTTTCAACCACTTTGTTTTAATAACTTATTTCAATGGACAACACTTAGTACACTCTTAAGTTATGTTTTTTGTACTATATTTTATAATTAAGCACAAGTGGAACAAATTCCAATGTGTTGCAAATGTGCAGCTTGTCAGAATGCTGTGCTCACTTTACTAAATTATTGTTATGTGTCGACGCGGGTTGAGGAGCGGACCTGCGTCTGACGGAACCCAGCGCCAAAATAACCAGAAAGCGCTTCCAATAACAAAACAATTTATTTACCCCCTTTTGTGCAATACTCAGTGTACAAACATAAAATGCGTCTGTCTGGCGGAGTGAAGGACGGCGCGCTCTCCAGCGCCCAAAAGGATCGAAGCCCGGCGCTGTGGACCCACGTTCACCGCCAAACACCCCCCAGGTGGACACGACAAACCGACTCTGTGAAGGATAGAAAAGGTGAGGTAAGTCACCAGCTACAACTAATATCCTTCAAAAGGCACACACTATCAGCAACACATTCAGGTCTGAATTTAAGCTTTACGTAAATGAGCAGCTTCTCACAACAGGTGGAGGATCATCTGTCCGCACGCCACGGCCGTGAGAAGCGAGCTGCACAACTCTCATCAATATTCACATATACTGCGTAACAAAATACCAAATTACTGTTAACAATTATTCAGACAATCAAATCACCTCTGATGTGTGCTGACAGCATGTGTCCCTCACCCGTCCTCCTTCACAGGCACGATGTGTCAAACCCAGGCGCGGTCCTCAGCGTCTCACAAACGAACATCACAAGGTCGAGTTCCCGGCAATTCTGCTTGAATCACACATGGCTTAAATGCAGAACGCCATCTCATTATCGGCTTCAGCTGAAAGTCTTTAAGGTTGCACGTGAGCATCATCCACAGGTGCTGCACATCACGTTGATGAGGGTGAAGGACTCTTTTGCCAGCACCTTCTCCACAGACAATAAATCAGTTTGCATACCACCTGGAGAGCAAAGAAAAGAAAAGAACACCCAAAAGTCCAGCCAAACCCCCCAACACACAACAATTATTCACCATTGAGTTCACCATAATGTTGACTGACAAACAATACCAAGACAAACAATAGTATAATAAAAGTCTCATTTATTGTTTTTATGTTGATTATGCCAGATATTTCAGTTTGTCCGTGTATTTATGTTAATCCACATATTTAAATTCTGGTTTAACTAAGGAATGGTCACTGAATTACAACTGATAGGCTACAAACAAGCATGGTGCAGGTGACCCATAATTGGAGTGAGTGGATGTAGAAGTTGTATGACTATACAGTATTATGTGTGTGTATATACGAGGTCTGTGATAAAAAAAAGCGGTCCTTTTTATTTTTTCAAAAAGTAAATGGATTTGATTCATATGTTTTTACGTCAGACAAGCTTGAACCCTCGTGCGCATGCGTGAGTTTTGTCATGCCTGTCGGTGACGTCATTCGCCTGTGAGCAGGCTTTGAGTGAGGTGTGGACTCCCCCTCCCGTCGGAATCTCTTTGTCTGAGACACTGCAGGGAGACGGCGCGCGTTGCTTTATCAAATTTTTTCAGGACCGGTGAGGGATATCCGTGGTGGACACTATTCGAGAAATTCAGCTGGTTTTCGGTGTAAAGTTTAACGGCTGATGAGAGATTGTGGAGTTTCTTTCGCTTTAAGGACAGCTCACAAAGCGGATCGGCGCGGCACGGTCGGAGGTGGCGTCTGTCTGGCTGTTTCGAGCTGAAAACATCCTAATTTAAAGCTCTGTTCACCCAGGACGTCGTCAGAGAACAGAGAAGTTTCAGAAGAAGCCGGCATCAGGAGTTTACCCCAACATTCCACTGTTAAAGGAGATTTTGTAATGAAAGAACGTGCGGACGAATTTGCCGAGTCGGATCCGTGACGACGTGGCAAATCCGTCTGCGCCACGACATGAAAAACACCTCCGTGTTGAAAACCATTTGTAAAATTCAGGCGGCTTTTGATGGCTTTCAACAAGTGAGTGTCTGAGAAATTGTTTTACAGCTGGGCATGTTCCAACGTGTCCATTAAGGTTTCCAACGGAGGTGTTTTTCCTGTGGCGACCCCCCGCGGTCGGGTCCGGCCCGACATGCCAATCTGCCCGCACGTTCTTTCATTACAAAATCTCCTTTAACTCCTGATCCCGAATTCTTCTGAAAGTTCTCTGTTATCTCATGACGTCTTGGGTCAACAGAGCCTGAAATTAGGAAGTTTTCAGCTTGAAACAGCGAGACGATGCCACCTCGGAGCGCAGATCGCCGTCAGGCGCCGTGGGCCGTACTTACAGCGACAGTAAAACTCCAAAATCTCTCATCAGCCGTTAACATTTTCACCGAAAACCAGCTGGATTTATCGAATGGTGTCCACTCAGTTGTGCCTTACAGGTTTTTAAAAAATTTTTATCAAACAAAGCAGCAGTGTCTGAGCCATTCCTAAACAACAAAAAAATCGATGAGAGGGTGGGCCACTCCTCACTCAAAGACTGCACACAGGCGAATGACGTAACCGACAGGCATGAAAAAACTCTCGCATGCCCACGAGGGTTCAAGCATGTCTGATGTAATCACACATGATTCAAATCCATATGGTTTTTGAAAAAAATAATAAGGTCCGTTACTTTTCTCACAGACCTTATATATATATATATATATATATATATATATATATATATATATATATATATATATATATATATATATATATATATCATGTTCTGTGATGCCCGCTGAGGCTGCCGCTGTTGCTTCAAGTCACCATCAGTATCAGCATCATCATCAGCATCATCAACAGCAGCAGCATTATCATCAGCATAATCAGCAACAGCATCATAATCAGCATCATCAACAGCAGCAGCATTATCATCAGCATAATCAGCAGCAGCATCATTATCAGTATCATCAGCAGCGGCATCATTATCAGCAGCAGCATTATCATCATCAGCATCATCAGCAGCAGCAGCATTATCATCAGCATAATTATCAGCAGCATCATTATCAGCATCATCATCAGCAGCAGCATCAGCATCATCAGCAACAGCAGAAGCATCATGCATCATCCCCATCATCATCAGCAACAGCAGCAGCATTATCATCATCAGCAGCAGCAGCAGCAGCACCATCATCATCCCCATCATCATCAGCAACAGCAGCAGCATTATCATCATCATCAGCAGCAGCAGCACCATCATCATCAGCATCATCAGCAACAGACGCAGCATCATCACCATCATCGTCAGTATCATCAGCAGCAGCATCATCATCGCCATCATCAGCATCATCAGCAGCAGCAGCAGCATCAGCATCATGCATCATCCCCATCATCATCAGCAACAGCAGCAGCATTATCATCATCAGTAACAGCAGCAGCATTACCATCAGCAGCAGCAGCATCATCATCAGCAACAGACGCAGCATCATCACCATCATTGTCAGTATCATCATCAGCGGCATCATCAGTATCATCAGCAACAGCATCAGCATCATCACCATCAGCAGCAGCAGCATTATCATCAGTAGCAGCAGCAGCACCATCATCATCAGCATCATCATCAGCAACAGACGCAGCATCATCACCATCATCGTCAGTATCATCAGCAGCAGTATCATCATCGCCATCATCAGCATCAGCAGCAGCAGCAGCAGCAGCATCAGCATCATCCTCAGCATCAGCATCAATATCATCAGTATCATCATCATCAGCAGAAGCAGCATAATCAGCAGCAGCATCATCATTATCATCATCATCATTATCAACAGCATCATCATCTTCAGCAGCATCATCATCATCATTATCATCAACAGCATCATCATCTGCAGCAGCATCATCATCATTTGCAGCAGCATCATCATCATCATTATCATCAACAGTATCATCATCTGCAGCAGCATCATCATCATCTGCAGCAGCATCATCATCATCATTATCATCAACAGCATCATCATCTGCAGCAGCATCATCATCATCATTATCATCAACAGCATCATCATCTGCAGCAGCATCATCATCATTATCATCAACAGCATCATCATCTGCAACAGCATCATCATCATTATCATCAACAGCATCATCATCTGCAACAGCATCATCATCATCTGCAGCAGCATCATCATCATCATTATCATCAACAGCATCATCATCATCTGCAGCAGCATCATCATCATCATTATCATCAACAGCATCATCATCTGCAGCAGCATCATCAGCATCATCAAGAATACAAGTATATGGTAAAAATATGAATATGACAATCAACTGTCCACCTTGGCATCTGGGGTGACGAAAATCGGTATATTTCGACACTTTTTTAAAATTTGCATTTTCCCAACAACTATAAATTTTGTTACAACAACCTGGTATGTCATTTAAATGTGTAGATATGGTTCATTATATCACAAGCCATCATACAAAAACTTGTATAGCCATAACTGGTATATTTCTTTGATTTTAAACGAATCAAAGACATGAACAAGGTGTACAATTTTGGGTTTTCTACCATTTTCAAGATACAGACCTAATATTTGGCATCTCACCCTGACTTTGGAATGTGATTAACATATAAAATTGACAAAATAAAGCTGGGGGGTGACCTGGGAATTTTTTTCAAAATGTAATGACCCTATGAGGTTTTCCTCCGTTTTTGATTGCATAACAGAACGAACGTTCACTTGATTTGTTTCAGTCTAACATCTTTCACAGTGACATTTCTATACCGCTAGTTAGCACATGCTAACATTTAGGATGTTTACATACTAATATGTTTTCTTAATCATTTCAGTGGTGTTAGCTGGGTACAAAAACAGTATATTTAGATTTGTAAGTGTTTATTTCATGCTAATATTTACAAAATACATGATAATATATGAGATTTATACAGAAATACAGCTGTTTTGGAGCATTTTCTGCCATCTTGTGTTATGGTTAGGGGGAACAGACCGGTTCAGGCCATAAAGTCAATTGCTGGGAGCAATGATCAATCAATCAATCAATCAATTTTTTTTATATAGCGCCAAATCACAACAAACAGTTGCCCCAAGGCGCTTTATATTGTAAGGCAAGGCCATACAATAATTATGTAAAACCCCAACGGTCAAAATGACCCCCTGTGAGCAAGCACTTGGCTACAGTGGGAAGGAAAAACTCCCTTTTAACAGGAAGAAACCTCCAGCAGAACCAGGCTCAGGGAGGGGCAGTCTTCTGCTGGGACTGGTTGGGGCTGAGGGAGAGAACCAGGAAAAAGACATGCTGTGGAGGGGAGCAGAGATCGATCACTAATGATTAAATGCAGAGTGGTGCATACAGAGCAAAAAGAGAAAGAAACAGTGCATCATGGGAACCCCCCAGCAGTCTAAGTCTATAGCAGCATAACTAAGGGATGGTTCAGGGTCACCCGATCCAGCCCTAACTATAAGCTTTAGCAAAATGGAAAGTTTTAAGCCTAATCTTAAAAGTAGAGAGGGTGTCTGTCTCCCTGATCTGAATTGGGAGCTGGTTCCACAGGAGAGGAGCCTGAAAGCTGAAGGCTCTGCCTCCCATTCTACTCTTACAAACCCTAGGAACTACAAGTAAGCCTGCAGTCTGAGAGCGAAGCGCTCTATTGGGGTGATATGGTACTACGAGGTCCCTAAGATAAGATGGGACCTGATTATTCAAAACCTTATAAGTAAGAAGAAGAATTTTAAATTCTATTCTAGAATTAACAGGAAGCCAATGAAGAGCGGCCAATATGGGTGAGATATGCTCTCTCCTTCTAGTCCCCGTCAGTACTCTAGCTGCAGCATTTTGAATTAACTGAAGGCTTTTTAGGGAACTTTTAGGACAACCTGATAATAATGAATTACAATAGTCCAGCCTAGTGATGAGAACAGGTGTGAATGAAAGGAGTTTTAATGACAATAATGAATAACAAAGAATTAAATATGCTGGAGCTGGAGAGGGTGCCTGCAGAGTCGAGACAGGACCCGCTTGTAGCAGTCGAGAGTCGGGAGCTGCAGTGCAACCGGAGCCAGGACGTTGCAGCATGGAAGCTGCATAGGAAGGGGTCAGGAAACACCAAAGGTCAAAGTACTCTATTGCGGAAAATAGAAAGGCCAAGTTACCTTAGGGAGGAGCTGCAGAAAGCTCAGAAGTCGCACTCAGGGCGTCTCCAGGAAATCTCTCAGAAGTCAGAGCACATGGAAGCCTGGTATGACGAGGTAGAATCAAGGTAGCATCTGGGTAGAATCTGGCAGGTAGCAAGGTCAAGGTAGATTCTGGCAAGGACTGAGGTCAAAGCCGGGGTTTAAGCAGCCCGCTCATGATCAGGAGCTCATGAATCACAGGTGCCAGGAGTTGATGCATTTCAGGTTCACCTCAGCTCTGCAGTGCACCACCTGGAGGGACAACAGATAAACAATACACAAGAGGAGAGACAGGGCAAGAGCAAAGGTTAACCACAACATCTTGGTTTATTCTGTTTGTGAAAGTAACCAGCTGATGTCATGCTGCCATTTTAGTCAGCCTGGCAGACGTTCAATAGATCCCTTGACAGAGACCCGAGTGCAGAAGTGATGAATTGGATTCATGATCATAAGAAACTAATAGACTACAATATTTTGAGTGCGATATATTTATTTAAAAATATTTTTTAATTATTTAAAAAAATACTAAGATTGTTTGAGATTATTGAGATCCAAGGCCACAATTAAAAAAAAAATATTAATTTCAAAAGCCTGGACTTTTTTTTTTAAATTATTCATTTATTTGATTGGATGTCATAAAATATACAATCCTAAAGGGTGGATCCTATATCCTATAGCCTAAATCCTATAGATGGAACTATTTTGAATGTCATATTTTTATTTAATTTACATTTTCTTGCAGCAATTCATTGTGACATTGACATTAAAGAAAACTGTTTTAAAATTGTTTTATTAAGGAGCCTGATTTTTTTAATTTTGATATCCTAATTTTGATGTCATAAAGACATTTAAAATTCCAAGTGGTGCCTTTGTAAGAAGCATCACAATGGAAATAAATCTCAAGACTTTTTGTGTTGTCCCGGAATATATATATATATATATATATATATATATATATATATATATATATATCATACAAGATGACCTGTCTGATGACCGTGACATTTATAGACAGTATTGTATGATGTATGCACAAGCAAATATGCTGATCAGAAAATTTGGCATGTGTTCATTTTCCATAAAAAATAACACTTTTTAGAGCTTTCTGTAACCCAATACACTGCCCATTTGTAGCGGCGATATAAAAAAAAAACAGTTTACAGAAACTTTATGTGGCATACAATGATGGTATGAGGTTACTGCTCAAAGTGCCTAGATGGAGTAGTGCTAGCCATTTGTTTGTAAATGCTGATGTATCCACATGTCCTGCTGTGCTCAGGAATCTTATGTATAGATGTGTGTGTAGACTCACTGTGTCATGCAACAGCATAATTGTAATGTTAGTGAATCCTGCAATGAGTACAGTCAGATTCACTTCAAGATTATGGAATCATTGGTGTCACAGTTTATATGTGAATTTATGAATGTCATGGATGGATTATCTCAGCAAAGGAGAAGTGCTCACTATCACAGATTTAGACTGGTTTGTGAACAATATTTGAGGGAAATGGTGATATTGTGTATGTGGAAAAAGTTTTAGATCTTTGAGTTCATCTCATACAAAACGGGAGCAAAACCAAAAGTGTTGCATTTATATTTTTGTTGAGTGTATATAATTCACGTTATGTCAGCTCTTAAAAAACACAAGATGAGTGCGAGTAGAGGAAAATGTGCATCAAACAGCGTGTGCAAAGATAAGCAATAATAATAATAATACTTGGAACAATACAATAAAATAAGAAAATGAGGTATATATATATATATATATATATATATATATATATATATATATATATATATATATATATATATATATATATAAACATGATTGGAGTTAAAAAAATAGGATCATCTTATTTACAATATGTGAAGTGGAGTTTAGATGTGATAAGGTGACACTAGTACTGGAATTTGTAAACAAGTTATATACATACATATGTATACATATATTACACATATACAAATATACATATATATATATATATATATGTGTGTGTGTGTGTGTGTGTGTGTGTAATCAAAATCAAAAATACAGTCATTCAAACTATAAAATATAAAGTGTGTTTAGTTCAAAAGAAGTGAAACTGAACTCTTGTGTATTCCAGTTTTTTGTATGTCAAACGTGTCACCTCAAAGTGAATTCTGTTTTTTCTTTCATGTTTATGATGATACTTTTGTGTTATTGTTTTTTCTTTATTTTAAAAAAGGTTATTTAATCTTTTTAACGTGATGCTTTTATCATTTGTGCCAGAGTAGTGGCACAGTTCTGGCACAGAAACATTTGTACCAGAGGCCCTCTGAGGCCACGCGCACCTGCAAGCTGTTTGACCGAGGAAGCACGTGCACGCGCGCTGCTGCCCGCAGAGCCGTCATTGGCTGGGACAAACGAGGTCCTGAGCGCCGATTGGTCCGAAGTTTATCCGTTCGGCTTTGGAGGTCCCACGCGGCGGTCACGTCACGCACAAAAAGCAGCGTGGGATCCCCCGTGGCACCCACTCAGAGCCATGCTGACCGTGTGCCTGGAGTCTCTCGGTCTGACGCTGTGCGTCGCCGGCTCCGTGCTCGTGATGGCCGCGTGCGGGATGCCCACATGGAAGGTGTCGGCGTTCATCGACTCCAACATCGTGGTGGCGCAGACGATCTGGGACGGCCTGTGGATGACGTGCGTGGTGCAGAGCACGGGCCAGATGCAGTGCAAAGTGCACGACTCGGTCCTGGCGCTCACGCGGGACCTGCAGACGGCGCGCGCGCTGACGGTGCTGTCCGCCGCGCTGGGGTTCGCGGCCCTGGCGGTGACCGTCACGGGCGCGCAGTGCACCACGTGCGTCGCCGACTCGGCGGTGAAGCGCAGAGTGGTGCGCGCGGGAGGGATCGTGTACGCGGCGAGCGGCCTGTTCGTGCTCGTGCCTCTGTGCTGGATCGCCAACAACATCATCGTGGATTTCCATGACCCGCACGTGGCCTCGTCCAAGAAGCGTGAGATCGGCGCGGCCATCTACACGGGCTGGGCGGCGGCGGCGCTGCTGCTGCTCGGCGGCGCCGTGCTCTGCTGCTCCTGCACGCGCACAGCCGCCAGCGGCAAGTACGCGCCCAGCACGGAAACCACGTGCACGGCGGAGTGTGACAAAAAATACTACGTATGAAAAAAATCACACTGTGGGACAAACTGTCACCCGCCGAGGTCACGGAGTCATTAAAGGAGCAGTCAAAAAGACAAAAAACATACCACCAGGAGGCGCTGTCGGTGCTCTAAATGTCGCTAAAATTTGCCAGTTAAATTAAGTTTTCACGTCTAATTTGCATATGGCGGGAAACTGAACTGCATCCTCTGCTCTGGAAGGTTGGATTATTTTGTTTGTTTTGTTTGTTGGGGCTGGGATGACATATAATGTTGATTTTTATATATATTTTGCTATTTTTGTCATTTATTATGTCCATCTCTTCACGAACTGACCATTTGTGCAGAATAAAAGTTGCCATGTTTGATTTGTTGCTAGTCACTCTATATGATTTTTAGAACATCAAAAAACACTAAATCGAGTGAAAACAGTGTAAAATATTTTCAGTAAAAAAGGAGTTAAAACCCGACTTTTAACACCATGTTTTAAAGTTTGTTTCATACAGTCATCGTGAAAATAATTAAACTTTCTCCACATATAATTCAACTCACCTTAGTTGTTATTGCAATGCTGGAGGTGTTCTTTTAACTCTCTGGAGATGTTGCTGTAACACTCTGGAGGTTTTATTGTGGCTCTCCTGAGGTGTTATTTTAACTCTCTGGAGGTGTTATTCTGACTCTGGAGGTGTTATTGTAACTCTCGAGTTGTTGGTGTTTTAACTCTCTGGGGGTGTTGTTGTAAGTCTCTGGAGGTGTTATTGTAAATCTCTGGAGGTGTTAGTGTTGTAACTCTCTGGGGTGTTGTTGTAACTCTCTGGAGGTGTTGGTGTTGTTTTAACTCTCAGTGGGTGTTGGTGCAACTCTTTGTGGGTTTTGTTGCAACTCTCTGGAGGTGTTATTGTAACTCTGGAGGTGTTGATGTTGGTGTAACCCTCTGGGGGTGTTATTGTAACTCTCTGGAGGTGTTATTCTGACTCTCTGGAGGTATTACTGTAACTCTCTGGGGGTGTTGATGTTGTAACCCTCTGGGGGTGTTATTGTAACTCTCTGGAGGTGTTATTCTGACTCTCTAGAGGTGTTACTGTAACTCTCTGGAGGTGTTGATGTTGTAACCCTCTGGGGGTGTTATTGTAACTCTCTGGAGGTGTTATTCTGACTCTCTGGAGGTGTTACTGTAACTCTCTGGAGGTGTTGATGTTGTTGTAACCCTCTGGGGGTGTTATTGTAACTCTCTGGAGGTGTTATTCTGACTCTCTGGAGGTGTTACTGTAACTCTCTGGAGGTGTTGATGTTGTAACCCTCTGGGGGTGTTATTGTAACTCTCTGGAGGTGTTATTCTGACTCTCTGGAGGTGTTACTGTAACTCTCTGGAGGTGTTGGTGTTGTTGTAACTCTCTGGAGGTGTTATTGTAACTCTGTCCATGGGTTGAGGGCCAAGACAAATGGAACTTCTTGTAATATGTATTTTCATCAGTGTGTCCTCCACCAGAAGGTTGTGAGCTCAAACCCAACCTCAAGTATTTCTCAGTGGTTTAGCTGTAAACAACTGCATTTCACTGTAAAAATAAAACTGTTGTTGGGAAAGTGTAGGAACACGGACCCACAACAGGGGGCGCAAATGAACGGACAATGGAGAAAGTCAAATCACAAAGTTTTACTGTTGTGAAATCACACAACAAACACAACAGATTACAAATACAGCAGTAACCAAATTCCAATGGTGTCGTGTGGGCAGGCTCGACGATAGGAGACGTCTGTCCGAGTCGAACCGGAACCACCGATTTCCTCTGCCACCGAACCCCGGGGATACTGGAGCCGCCAAGTCCCGAACCCCAGGTGGCCACTGCCTCCGCTCGTCGGATCCGGTACTGCTGGCAAGGAACAGAAACAGTCAGGTGTGGGTGCGGTTGCACCCAGCAACACACAGGGTGGGAACACCACCTCCACCTCTTGTCAGGAAAATACTGGTGAGTGCAGGAGTGTGAGTACTTATCCAAGAAGTCCAAAACAATCTCCCGCTGTACTACTCACTATCTGCTATCCAACACACAAGCAACAAAGTATTATCGTCAAGAACACAATCGGCTGAGTACGTTACCTCCTTAGTAGAGCGATATCTCGGCAATGAGGTGGAGATGCCGTCCTGCTGATATACCTCCTTGTTGATTGATATCAGCTGTCTCAGGTGATGGGTGACAGCTGTCACCCTGGCTGCTCCTGTGAGGCGGCAGCGCCCTCCGGTGCCTGGAGCCCGCACTCCAGGCAGGGCGCCCTCTGGTGGTGGTGGGCCAGCAGTACCTCCTCTTCAGCGGCCCACACAACAACTGTACTGTTTTAAAGTACTCCTTAGTAGGACTACAGAGCACAATTATTTCTGTAATCAATTAATCTGTTCTTATTTTTTCCAATGAATCCAACAATTGTTTTTTTCCCATTTATTCTGCACAGACAAGCTGAGTGGGCGTGTCATAGAACAAGGAGACTGCTTGCTCTGAGACACGCCCACAGACATCCCACCAAGCTCCAGCTCATCATACTTTCACAGAGGGGGCGTGGCTAGCTGCAGCTCCTTTGTATTTAAAGTGACAGACACCAAAATGAATTATTTCTGGGAACCTGTTTATTCTTTTTTTTTTTTTAGGTTGTTTGTTTGTTTTTAAAAACAAATTGCATCTGTGTCTCTGGGGATTGTTGGACACAAACTTTCACATTTGTTTCCGAGACACCCAGCGGCTGATATTAAGTGATTCGTTCGATGACATGTTGATGTTATTTGCACGGAATATGTTTGCATTGTATTGTTACAAAGTGCAGCCGGTGCATCACTGTAAATACACACCCCAGCTCCACCGACTCGTTTTACTCACAGTGAGTCGTTCCCATGACGATGATGGTGCGACGCCTTTGCAGACCGACAACACATCTTGTGATCAAAGCCGTTTGTGTTTGCATAATTTTTTTTATTTCAGTGTGTTTTTTTGTAATAAATTGGAAACTACTACATTGTCATTATTTGCATCTTATGACTTTGAAGCAAACAACTTTTCAAAAGCTGAGTGTGTAGGATACCAGTGAGGGAAGCCACCAAGACACAAGACAACTCTAAAGTCCAGCTTTTATATTTTGCATCAGCAGTTACACACTTTAAAGCTGGAGTGGAACAGAGAATGATTTTAATAGAAGAAAACATCAAATGTAGGTTTTAGTTTCCCATGTGCCTTCTGGCAAACATTAATTGAAATGTTACACCTTCTATTACAGCAAATCCTTTTCTGTGCCACTCCAACATGAAGGTGTAAAACCTGTGACGTGATGTTGTAAAAGTTTCTCCAGTCAAATCCACAGAAGCCAGTAACTCCTTGGTGGCTTCCCTCATTACTTATCTTCTTCTGCATTACTGAAATTTTGAGTAATTCCAGACAGATTTACCATACAGTACCATACTGTTTGTATTTCTCAATTAAGTAAGTAAAGGAAGTCCTGGACGTACAGGTGCATCTGAAAATATTAGAATATCATGACAGTTATTAAGCTATGTTTTAAGTTTGTTTGTTTGTTTTTTTGGTCAGATATGTCAGAAAGTTAAAATTGTTATAATCTTATATGTTATAAACTTATTACACATAAACTAAATTGTATCAAGTATTTTTTTATAAGCTGAGGCCAAACTATGGTATTGTGAACGCTGTGCATCCATCTGTCTGTGTTCAGCATAACTCCAGTCGTATTACTGCCAGGGTCTTCAAATTCACAGGGAGCATTCTTGGGACATGGACCTTGGACAAGTTCAAAGATAGCTAACTTTGACCTATTTTTAGAGGTCAAAAGGTCACATTCTGTTTCTTATTTTTATGTTCATTTGCCTGAGGGTATTTTTAGCATTGCGCTATATTTGTAATTTTGATAATCCCCCTCACTTTATTTTTCTTTCACGGCTCTATGTGGTGAAAGTAGTGAACCCGTTGAGACATTCACTTTATTGGCAGTAACATTCATGTCTCTGGTCCTCAGCCTTTGACATCAAGCAACACCTGAGAAGAGCGTCTGAAGGCAGAAGATCACTGGACACAGTATCTCTGCAGGAGAACAAATGTCCAAAGGTTAAGAGGACGCCCACACTTTACCTGGGTGTGGCAGATATTTGACTACTTTTGAGCGATGGGGATGGACCGGTTGTGTGCTTGCCACCTAGAACCCCAGCTGGTGTTGTGGTTGCAGCGAAACACAGCACCAGCATGTTCTCCAAGACTTGACTTGGATGAATTCATACAAAAATTTTTTCTGCAGGGTTGTGTGGAGGTATGCCCACATTTCTTGAGTTTTAGAAATATATAGTAATTGCTCTAACACAATCAGAAAACACATTCCTTCTCCGATTTAGCACATTTATTCAGGAAAACTGTCCCTCTGTCTCACTGACAACCTGCTCCTAATTTCCATCATCTTTCACACCGGGCCTGTGCAGAGATGCATTGTGCTGCATATCCAGTATGCAGGAATGGCTGCAAAAGTTGTTCGCAGGGGGGGAAGCTTGGCTCCATGACGCTGCTTTTACAGACTGCCTGGACACGCAGATGGATTTGATACATTGGAAAAACTCAGAATACATTATTTCCAGGAGTTAATGGACTTTATTAACTCCTGGAAATAATGAGAGAACTTGAGAGGCGGATCTGCAGCCACCGATCCTGCGTGCGATCTGTTCACATGGAGTTATAGTGGACGTGGACATGTCCTCTCACTGGTGATCCGTCCATGAGGCGTTATAGTGGACGTGGAAGCTTGGGCCACCTCTTCTTCTTCTGTGATTTTGAAGCTTCACTGCCAGCAAAGTTCAGCGGGATAAATAAAATTTTGCAATGCAGGTATGTACTGATAAAAAACCTAAAAGGATTTTTCGCCAGACTGAAGTAGGGTTGTGTACAATTTTGGAGGCTTGGTGTACAGTAGTGCAGTGTTGTGTAGACTTGCATAGAGTGCATTGTGTTTGGTGCTCTAGTCCAAGAAAAAAATGTAACATTTTTTTTCATCCCTCAGTGTATTGCCATGTAGAGCTGCATAAGCTCAGTGTAGTCAGTATTATAACCCCAATTCCAATTAAGTGGGGGCATTGTGTAAAATGTAAATAAAAACAGAATACAATGATTTGAAAAACCTCTTCAGCCTATATTCAATTGAATACACCACAAAGACAAGATATTTAATGTTCAAACTGATAAACTTTATTGTTTTTGTGCAAATATTTGCTAATTTTGAAATGGATGCCTGCAACACATTTCAAAAAAGCTGGCACAGTGGTATGTTTACCACTGTGTTACAGCACCTTTCCTTCTAACAATCAATAAGCGTTTGGGAACCGAGGACACTAATTGTTGAAGCTTTGTCGGTGGAATTCTTTCCCATTCTTGCTTAATGTACGACTTCAGTTGTTCAACAGTCCGGGGTCTCCGTTCATAATGTGCCACACATTTTCAATGGGCGACAGGTCTGGACTGCAGGCAGGCCAGTCTAGTACCCGCACTCGTTTACTACGAAGCCACGCTGTTGTAACACGTGCAGAATGTGGCTTGGCATTGTCTTGCTGAAATAAACAGGGATGTCCCTGAAAAAGACGTTGCTTGGATGACAGCATGTGTTGCTCCAAAACCTGGATGTACCTTTCAGCATTGATGGTGCCATCACAGATGTGTAAGTTGCCCATGCCATGGGCACTAACACACCCCCATACCATCACAGATGCTGGCTTTTGAACTTTCCGCTGGTAACAATCTGGATGGTCCTTTTTCTCTTTTGTCCGGAGGACTCGACTTCCATGATTTCCAAGAACAGTTTGAAATGTGGACTCATCAGACCACAGCACATTTTTCCACTTTGCATCTGTATATTTCCAATGAGCTTGGGCCCAGAGAAGACGGCGGCGTTTCTGGATGTTGATGTATGGTTTTCACTTTGCATAGTAGAGTTTTAACTTGCACTTGTAGATGTAGTGACAAACTGTGTTAACTGACAATGGTTTTCGGAAGTGTTCCTGAGCCCACGAGTAAGATCCTTTACACAATGATGTTGGATTTTAATGCAGTGCCGCCTGAGGAATCAAAGGTCACAGGCATTCAATGTTGGTTTTCGGCCTTGCCGCTTATGTGTAGAAAATTCTCCAGATTCTCTGAATCTTCTGCTATTATGGACTGTAGATGATGGAATCCATGATTCAATCCAACTTTCCCAGTCTTTTATTGCCCCTGTCCCAGCTTTTTTGAAATGTGTTGCAGGCATCCATTTCAAAATGAGCAAATATTTGCACAAAAACAATAAAGTTTATCAGTTTGCCCTTACCAAAAAATAGTACTGATAAGTATATAAAAAGTAAACTGGAAGTATACTTGAAACATACTTGTATGTACTACTTTTTGGTAAGGGTGAACATTAAATATCTTGTCTTTGTGGTGTATTCAATTAAATATAGGTTGAAGAGGATTTGCAAATCATTGTATTGTTTTTATTTACATTTTACAAAGTCCCAACTTAATTGGAATTGGGGTTGTACACACAGTGTGAAAGGAGCTTAAACAGCAGGTGGATGGCACTTCAAGTTGTTTTTTACACTGATGTGGTGTGGTGCCCTTTCCATGTGGTCTTTTCATCTAGGGAGTCACGCAATGATGGTTTTGTTTTTCAGTTATACAATATATCGCGCCTCTCAGTCTGTCTTTTCACTCATTGCACTTTACAAGGTAGTCATAGGCTTTGGAATTTATTTTTTTGTTTTTGGCATGTTTTGTTTACTTCGGAAGTGCCCACAATGAACAGCTCTCTGGCAGCCCTGCTGCTCCTCAAGGGAGGAAAAAGCGAGTTTTTGTGAATATGTTGTGCATGAACGCTCAGTTTGAAGTGGATCACACAGGCTGTGCTGAAATTAAAGCCACACATTTTTTTTAGATTTACTGGTTAAGTAAAATGTGTAAAACACTGGCTGGCTCAGCTACAATATGATCAAACCCAAGCAGGAACATAACTTAAATAAAAATAAAAAAACTTACCTGAATGAAATGGACTGCGTTTATAAAGCGCTTTCCCATTTGCATCAGAAACTCAGTGCTTTACAATTATGCCTCACATTCACCCATATACACTCACACCCCGATGTCAGGGTGCTGCCATGCAAGGCTCTGACTACACAACGGGAGCAACTAGGGGATTAAGGACCTTGTCCAAGGGTCCTCAGTGATTTTCTGGTCTGGCTAGGTTTTGAATCGAGGATCTTTTGGTCTGAAGCCCAACGCTTAACCACTAGACCATCGCGTCCTCTATTAGAATGAAATGAAGTTCACACCATCATGCGTCGAGCCGCGTGAGCAAAATGATGATAACCTATTACATGTACCCAGTGTTTCACAATCAATGCCCTAAATGTTTACAACCACTTTTTAAAGTGTAGAATTTGAATGATGCTCGGTAATCACACACATGGGCAGGAAGACGGTGCAGCAACCTGACGTTTAGGTGACTTCCACAACCTTGACCCCAATAACTGATCTCTGACTGACCTTTCCAGGGCAATTCTGCAATACACTGAAGTGTGCACCACATTTGGTCCAAATTGTGATGAAAGTCAAATTATATGACTGACCAAAAAAAAAAAAAAAAACGAGAAAAGAATGGCAATTTCAGGTTCAAGTTTCATTGTTATAAAATTTGGTAGAAATCATCAACAGGATCTGGTAGTAGGCTAACAAACCTTGACTCCCATGATTGTTTTCGGCAAATCTGACCATGCTGGTCAATTGTGAAACCCACCACCACAGGTGTGCATGCCACATTCAATGCAAATTGGAGTGAAAAACCTAGATTTTAACATTTAACCCCAATGACCTTCATCCCATTGACTGGTCTTTGCTAAAATTTGATGTTGCCTTGGCATTTTCAGAGCCCATTTACATATACACAAGTTTGGTGGACATCAGTGTGAAAATCCTGACTTTTTACCCTAATGATCTTGATCTTTGCCAAAATAAACCCTTTAATGGAAATTCTGGTTTCAACGCACACAGCCGGTTTGGCCAAAGCACTTTGGAGGAGTAAGGGAACAAACAGACAAACAAACACACAAGCATTTCTCAACTTATAATATCATGAACAATCTTATTTTGTGAATTACACAAAAAATTACAGTTAAATATCTCGATCTGAGGCACAACAGGTCTGTGAAAATGATCACATTTCATTACACAGCTTCTTAAATTCACATAATTCATCTTAAACATGCAGGCAGACTGAAAAATTCCTGTTCATTCTTCTACACGTCAGCCAGAAAACAAAATAATTCACAAAATAAGTGCGTAATCTGAATAATGATGAAACACCTCAGGTGATTTGTGTGTCCTCCTGTTTAATTTAAAGACATAAGAACTGGGTCAGGCAGTATAAAGGCTCGACAGCGCCCTCTGGTGGGAAGTGTCCTCTCAAGTTTTCAAAACTCAAAAGTGATTTTTAAAAACATGCATTTCTGCTGTGTATATAAGTGAGAGCTGAGCCTGTCTGAACATAAATATGGTTTTCGAGATCCCAAGGCCATAATTTGAAAGAGTCAGGGAGTTCTTAGAATTACCTCCAAAGCAACAAAAATATGTCTGAAACATGTTGGTATTGATTTAAAAATTTCCTTGATACAAGAAAAAAAATATGGAGGTGATTGAGATAAAGCCAGAGACAGACACCAGCATCCCAAGCTACCAAATGCTGGTGCTACTTCTTACAGCGCGATAGCAGTTAGCTGCTTTGTCATTACGGATGAGGCGCTGTGACAGCGTGGAGTCTCTGATGCGCACGCTGTACCAGGAACACCAACAGCATGGCTACACGTGGTATTCCTTCAGTATCTGTCCAGCGATAACCAGCCTCTGGATCTCACTGGTGCCCTCGTAGATCTCCGTAATGCGAGCGTCGCGGTAGTGCCTCTCTGCTGGCATATCCGACACGTAGCCCATCCCACCCAGAATCTGGATGGCCTTTCGGATCCACACAAACATAAAAGACAGACATCAATTATCTTTAAATAACATATAAAGTGCACACAGCATTTGATGTTGGTACAGTACCTGATGTGAGCAGAAGGTGGCGGCCTCGGATGCTGCTAGCTTAGCCATGGCTGCTTCCTGTCACAGAGTAAGGACAGTAAGGGGTTGATGTTATACAGAAAGTACACTCATGTGAACAACTCCAAGCATTTTAGGACTGACAAAATCCTGAAAAGCTGAATGACAGACAGAAAAGTGCCCCCTTGTGATTGCTGGAAGACATGGTACTCAGATTAGCGATATTTTTCTCGACTAGACAAGATGTTGTTGGGACATATTTGAAAAGAAGATTTTGGGGACCCATTTTCATGATGCTTCACTGCCACCACAAACAGTCAAACAAAGTGCTCATTGGCTGATGTTACAGAAGCTTCTGATCTACCATCAGGTACAAACCAAACGTGTCGCTCTCTGTGCCAGATACAGTACTTACAAGAGACATTCCAAACAGGATTCAGTGTCAGTTTCTTGCTGCTCAGGGACAAAATCAGTGTGGTTTCACACCCAAAGTGAACCATCTTCCACTTCCTAGCTGTTTAAGTACTCATCACACACAAGCGTGAATATTTGCAGCGCTTCTTTGCTGCTAATGTTGCTGATCTCAAATCATTCAGTTTGGTTGTTTGGGCTGCTTTGTGGGACATCCTGAGAATTTATGGGATCATTTAAAAATTGCTCAACATCACACAGATACCATGAAAGCTGTGTGGAGTGAAAATAGAGCCTTTGACTTCTTCCCAGTGAATTCTGGTGTTCCTCAAGGATGTGTTCTGATTCCTATTCTGTTCAGTGCTAGCATGGATGAAGTCTTGGGCAAGGTTGTGGAGTGACATGGCTGTCTTTGTTGGTAAGGAAATGTTCGCTGATCTTGAACACAATGCTCTGTGTGCTGATCTGAGAATGTCTTAGATGAAGACTAAGATCCAGGTGTGCCAATGAAGGTTAAACATCCAGGTAAAAAATTACAAAATAATTCAAATGACTGGATAAGGTCTCTAAAAGATTTTGACATTTCTAACCCTAACTGTGAATGAGTTTCTAAAGACAAGTGGCATGTACAGTAGTGTTCAGAATAATAGTAGTGCTATGTGACTAAAAAGATTAATCCAGGTTTTGAGTATATTTCTTATTGTTACATGGGAAACAAGGTACCAGTAGATTCAGTAGATTCTCACAAATCCAACAAGACCAAGCATTCAGGATATGCACACTCTTAAGGCTATGAAATTGGGCTATTAGTAAAAAAAAAAAAGTAGAAAAGGGGGTGTTCACAATAATAGTAGTGCGGCATTCAGTCAGTGAGTTCATCAATTTTGTGGAACAAACAGGTGTGAATCAGGTGTCCCCTATTTAAGGATGAAGCCAGCACCTGTTGAACATGCTTTTCTCTTTGAAAGCATGAGGAAAATGGGACGTTCAAGACATTGTTCAGAAGAACAGCGTAGTTTGAATAAAAAGTTGGAGAGGGGAAAACCTATACGCAGGTGCAAAAAATTATAGGCTGTTCATCTACAATGATCTCCAATGCTTTAAAATGGACAAAAAAACCAGAGACGTGTGGAAGAAAATGGAAAACAACCATCAAAATGGACAGAAGAATAACCAGAATGGCAAAGGCTCACCTATTGATCAGCTCCAGGATGATCAAAGACAATCTGGAGTTACCTGTAAGTGCTGTGACAGTTAGAAGACGCCTGTGTGAAGCTAATTTATTTGCAAGAATCCCCCTCAAAGTCCCTCTGTTAAATAAAAGACATGTGCAGAAGAGGTTACAATTTGCCAAAGAACACATCAACTGGCCTAAAGAGAAATGGAGGAATATTTTGTGGACTGATGAGAGTATAATTGTTCTTTTTGGGTCCAAGGGCCGCAGACAGTTTGTGAGATGACCCCCAAACTCTGAATTCAAGCCACAGTTCACAGTGAAGACAGTGAAGCATGGTGGTGCAAGCATCATGATATGGGCATGGGCATGTTTCTCCTACTATGGTGTTGGGCCTATTATTGTATGGCCTTGCCTTACAATACAAGGCGCCTTGGGGCAACTGTTTGTTGTGATTTGGCGCTATATATAAAAAAAATTGATTGAAATTGATTGATATATCGCATACCAGGTATCATGGATCAGTTTGGCTATGTCAAAATACTTGAGGAGGTCATGTTGCCTTATGCTGAAGAGGACATGCCCTTGAAATGGGTGTTTCAACAAGACAATGACAATGACAAGCACACTAGTAAATGAGCAAAATCTTGGTTCCAAACCAACAAAATTAATGCCTACCAGATGTGAAGAAATCATGAAAAACTGTGGTTATACAACTAAATACTAGTTTAGTGATTCACAGGATTGCTAAAAAAAGCAGTTTGAACACAATAGTTTTGAGTTTGTAGCGTCAACAGCAGATGCTACTACAACCCCTGGCAAAAATTATGGAATCACCGGCCTCGGAGGATGTTCATTCAGTTGTTTAATTTTGTAGAAAAAAAGCAGATCACACACATGACACAAAACTAAAGTCATTTCAAATGGCAACTTTCTGGCTTTAAGAAACACTATAAGAAATCAAGAAAAAAAGATTGTGGCAGTCAGTAACGGTTACTTTTTTAGACTAAGCAGAGGGAAAAAAAATATGGACTCACTCAATTCTGAGGAAAAAATTATGGAATCACCCTGTAAATTTTCATTCCCAAAACTAACACCTGCATCATATCAGATCTGCTCATTAGTCTGCATCTAAAAAGGAGTGATCACACCTTGGAGAGCTGTTGCACCAAGTGGACTGACATGAATCATGGCTCCAACATGAGAGATGTCAGTTGAAACAAAGGAGAGGATTATCAAACTCTTAAAAGAGAGTAAATCATCATGCAATGTTGCAAAAGATGTTGGTTATTCACAGTCAGCTGTGTCTAAACTCTGGACCAAATACAAACAACATGGGAAGGTTGTTAAAGGCAAACATACTGGTAGACCAAGGAAGACATCAAAGCATCAAGACAGAAAACTTAAAGCAATATGTCTCAAAAATCCAAAAATGCACAACAAAACAAATGAGGAACGAATGGGAGGAAACTGGAGTCAACGTCTATGACTGAACTCTAAGAAACCGCCTAAAGGAAATGGGATTTACATACAGAAAAGCTAAACGAAAGCCATCATTAACACCTAAACAGAATAAACAAGGTTACAATGGGCTAAGGAAAAGCAATCGTGGACTGTGGATGACTGGATGAAAGTGATATTCAGTGATGAATCTCAAATCTGCATTGGGCAAGGTCATGATGCTGGAACTTTTGTTTGGTGCCATTCCAATGAGATTTATAAAGATGATTGCCTGAAGAGAAAATCTAAATTTCCACAGTCATTGATGATATGTGGCTGCATGTCAGGTAAAGGCACTGGGGAGATGGCTGTCATTACATCATCAATAAATGCACAAGTTTACGTTGATATTTTGGACAATTGAAAGGATGTTTGGGGATGATGAAATCATTTTTCAAGATGATAATGCATCTTGCCATAGAGCAAAAACTGTGAAAACGTTCCTTGCAAAAAGACACATAGGATCAATGTCATGGCATAGGGTCAATGTCAACGAGCAGATCTGATTTGATGCAGGTTTTAGTTTGGGGGATGGAAATTTACAGGGTGATTCCATAATTTATTCCTCAGAATTGAGTGATTCCATATTTTTTTCCTCTGCTTGGTCTAAAAAAGTAACCGTTACTGACTGCCACAATCTTTTTTTCTTGATTTCTTATAGTGTTTCTTAAAGCCAGAAAGTTGCCATTTGAAATGACTTTAGTTTTGTGTCATGTCTGTGATCTGCTTTTTTTCCACAAAATTAAACAACTGAATGAACATCCTCCGAGGCCGGTGATTCCATAATTTTTGCCAGGGGTTGTATTATTGTGAACACCCCCTTTTCTACTTTTTTTTACTAATAGCCCAATTTCATAGCCATAAGAGTGTGCATATCATGAATGCTTGGTCTTATTGGTTTTGTGAGAATCTACTGAATCTACTGGTACCTTGTTTCCTATGTAACAATAAGAAATATACTCAAAACCTGGATTAATCTTTTTAGTCACATAGCACTACTATTATTCTGAACACTACTGTAATGTCCTATTATAAATTCATCCTTGAATGATGTGAAAGGGTCTCTGATATAATGAAGTAGCCCCATTAGATGGACAACATCTACCCTGCCGAGGTAGATGTACAGTACAGTGGTTTTGGACAAAGATCAATATGACACAAAAGTACAGGACCTTTATGGGGACAGGAAGACCTATTTGCTGCTGAAAAAATACCCGATACATAGTGAAGATCACATGCAGCCATCAAGAAGTTAGAGAAGGAGGGGTTTCTTGCTCGTGCCACCTGTCTCAAGCTTCAGCCTCACAGGAAAACAGCCTTCTATGGACTTCCCAAGATCCACAAAAAGGACATTTCCTTACGGCCCATAGTTTCCAGTGTGGGAACAGTGAGGTATGATGAATTAGCATGATTTCTATCAAGCATCACTGGACTTAGCCACCATTGGTGAGTATGTCACAACATGTGCAGAACAATGTGGACTGCATCCATAAGATCAAGGATCAAGGACCGTGAAGGAAGATGAAATCATTACATCATATGACGTCTGTTTTCTCTTTACTTGCATACCCCGTAACGGGGTGGTTGCCATAGTGAAGGAATCCCTGAAGGCTGAGGACACCCTCAGAGAGAGAGTGAACATGTTTGCTGACCAACTTTGAGAACTTTATCTTGGGTGCACTTACAACAGAAAGTTTTACCAACAACTGCACAGTTGTGTCATGGGCTCACCAGTGTCTCAAATAGTGGTGAACTTGTACATGGAGAAGTTTGAGAAGGAAGCACTTAGCGCCTTCCCCAGCCAACTAGGTCAGGTACTTGGACAACACGTGGTGCCGACTCAAGAAGAGGGTAGCAGATGACTTCCTTGATCACAACAACTGGGTGGATGACAACATTAAGTTCAAGTCAGGAAGAAGATGGCCATCTTAAGGTTGAGGTGTACCGAAAACCGATACACACAGATCAGTATCTAACCTTTGAATCTCACCATCCCTTGGACGAAAACCTTGCAGTGTTAACAACGCTCGTCCACTGAGTGAACACCATCATCATCTCAGACAAAGCTAAGACAAACAAACTCAAGCACTTCCAAAATGTTTTGACCAAGTGTGGCATTGGTGACGAGTTCAAGAAACCACATAAATGTAAACCACTTAACAAAAAAAACACAGTGAACATCACCATCCCATACATTCAAGGGGTGTCAGAAAAACTCCAGATCTTTAACACTGCCAAAAACTTCAAACCCTGCTCTACCCTCGACAGAAATGGGTACACCCAAGGACCTCACAACAGCATCAAGGACAATGTCACCTACAGACTCCAGGGTGAGAAGTCCCCATGTAATGACACCTACATTGGTGAAACCAGTCGACCGGAGAGGTACAAGCAACACTACTCCTCAGCCATATACCACCACTTGGAACAAAACAAAGGACACTCCTTCAACCTCAAGTCAACTGACATCCTGGATCCTGACCCATGCTGGTAAGAGAGGCCATCTATGAGTGGATCTACAACCCCACCCTGAACAGGAAAGGAGCACAGCATGTAGAACTCTCCAGTAAGTGGGACCCTGCCCTGCCACCCCCCAGAGAGATTAGTAACTCTTGTGGTCCATCTAAAGGAGCTACTTCATTACATCAGAGATTCATTTACACACCACTCAGCCAGTCATTTACATAGGACATTACATATCACTCAGCTTCATTCACAGTCCACTGATGAAAGACAGCGGATGCTATCTGAAACATCTGACTCTATTAGAAACATTATCCAGTTGTTTGATTTATTTTTTACTTTGTATTAACATCCAAGCTTTCAATGACTTCATGGACTCGGCCATCAGAAGTGTTTCTGTTTGCAGTGAAAGTGTCGAACTTGTTAACTTCTTCACTTCTTGACTTGTTCATTTATCTCACCGGTGATATTCATGTTTCTGGGTCCTCGGACTTTAAGATTAAGAGACACGTACGCAAAATTGAGTGAGTTATTAGGTTGATGAACAGAGGTGTTTGGCGATGTAGGTGCCTGTACAGGATAACGAAGGTACACGTCCTTGGAGTCCCGGTGTTTCCATCCAGTCTTATTGTATGGTTGTGAGACCTGGATGCTGACTAGTGACCTGACGTGATGACTGAACGTTTTTGGTACACTGTTTCTTTGGAAGGTCCTTGGGTACCACTGGCAGGACTTTGTGTCAAATGACTCAGATGAGACACACAACTTGCATCGTGACAGAATGTCACCTATGATATTCTGGCCATGTGGTGCGTTTCTGTGTGCATGATCCATGCCTCATTACTAAACAACTCAGCAAGTGGAAAAAGCTAAGGGCATGTCAAAATATTACCAGTTTGCAGCAGGAAAAAGGGGATGGACCAGTTTTCTGCCTGGGTGGTGGCATGTGGTGTAAGAAAGTTATTGTGTGGTGACTGTATACCTTAGTGAAGGGTTTCTTCAAATCTCGGAGAAGTGCAGCTTTCCAGGTGAGTAGACGAGCGCTCTCTATTGCCACAGCCATATCAGCCAGTTTGAACTAAACAATGAGAAAGTTTATCAGTGTTACTACATGATCGGGGGGGAAATACTTGCTTTATGTTCAGGTGAAGTTAAACAGTGGATGAGAGGAGGTTCTGTTACCTGTATTGCCTGCAGCTTGCTAATTGGCGCTCCAAATGCGTTGCGTTTTTGTGCGTAGTCTGCAGCGCAGTCCAGAGAGGCTTGAGCAATGCCAAGAGCCTGGGCTGCGATGCCTATACGGCCGCTGTCCAGAGTTTGCTGAATGTGTTGGAAAGCTACTGTTACAAAAGGAATAAATCTTTGTAGACATATTCTGCAGACATGTTCCTGGGAAACAATGTTACAAACTACACTCAAAGAGTGGCATTGATTACTTGAATGCAACATCTTTGCTGTGGCTTACATTTGAAAAAGCCCAGATTTACAAAGCGCCACATATATATATATATATATATATATATATTAAAAAAAAATACAGTTAATGATCATATTTTCTAAAACAAAAAACAACAACAACAAAACCCTCCCGGTTTTCCAATCTTCTCCCGTTTCACTTTGCTGATGATCTCAGTCATGAACACAAACTCAACACTTATCAGTACTCCATACTAATTCTGTGACTTGGATCAAACTTTTTCTTTTTTGAAAAACATCACATTTTACTGACAAATTCATTCTAATATTTGACTGACAGAGAGAAAATTCTGGCAGTGAATTGCCACCAGAAATACAAATTAAAAATCAATCACCAAATTGGCAATAAGGTGTGCAGTGTTTTTAGAAGATACACACAACGTGAAACTTACAAGAGAAAGGATGACCTACTGATCTGAGAGGCAAATACAGTGCTGCTCCATGTGCATGATTTTTTTCCAGACTAGAGGTTGTTTTACTTCCTAAAATGCTTTTCCCACTGTGGTTAACATGCTTCATGTTCTTCACGTGAGTAACGTCTTTTCCCTAATGTACGTTGTACCTGTTAGAAAATGCCAGTGGAAGAGGAAAAACCTATCTAGTCGCACTCGAGTATAAATCGTACTTCTTCTATAGTACAACCCCTGGCAAAAATTATGGAATCACCGGCCTCGGAGGATGTTCATTCAGTTATTTAATTTTGTAGAAAAAAAGCAGATCACAGACATGACACAAAACTAAAGTCATTTCAAATGGCAACTTTCTTGTTGTGAAAGTGTAGGTACACGGACCCACAACAGGGGGCGCAATGAACGGACAATAGAGAAAGGTGAATAACAAGTTTTACTGTTGTGAACAGGGCACAACCAATACAACAATTAATACTTTAGAGTTGTAAGTCGAAATCTGCTGGTGTTGTGTGGGCAGGCTCGAAGGTAGGAGACGTCCGTCCCAGTCGAACCGGAACCACCCAGATTTCCTCTGCCACCGAAAACCAGGAGTACTGGAACCGCCAAGTCCCGAATTCCCAGGTGGCCACTGCCTTCGCTCGTCGGATCCGGTACTTAATCTCAAGGCGATATCTCGGCACTGAGGTGGAGACGCTGTCCTGCTGATATACTCCGTCCTGAGTGCAGTCAGCTGTGTCTAGTAATGGGTGACAGCTGTCATCCTGACAGCCTTCGTCGGCGGCAGCGCCCTCTGGTGCCTGGAGCCCGCACTCCAGGCAGGGCGCCCTCTGGTGGTGGTGGGCCAGCAGTACCTCCTCTTCAGCGGCCCACACAACAGGACCCCCCCCTCAACGGGCGCCTCCTGGCGCACGGCCGGGCTTGTCCGGATGGCGTCGGTAGAAGTCGACCAGGAGGGCCGGGTCCAGGATGAAGCCCTTCTTCACCCAGGAGCGCTCCTCGGGGCCGTACCCCTCCCAGTCCACCAGGTACTGAAAACCCCGGCCCATTCGACGGACATCGAGGAGCCGGCGCACGGTCCAAGCCGGTTCCCCGTCGATGATCCGGGCAGGAGGTGGTGCCGGACCCGGGGTGCAGAGGGGTGAGGTGTGATGGGGCTTTATCCGGGAGACGTGGAATACTGGGTGTATCCGCAGTGAGGCCGGAAGCTGAAGCCTCACTGCGGCGGGATTGATGACTTTGACAACCTTGAAGGGACCGATGTACCGTTCTTGGAGCTTGGGGGAGTCCACTTGAAGGGGAATGTCCTTGGTGGACAACCACACTGCCTGCCCAGGACGGTACGTGGGGGCCGGGGCCCGCCGCCGGTCTGCATGTTTCTTCGCCCTCGTCCGGGCCTTCAACAAGCAGAGCGGGCAGCACGCCACACCCGACGGCACTTCCGTAGGTGGGCCTGGACCGAGGGCACACCGACCTCTCCCTCGACCACCGGAAACAAGGGGGGCTGATACCCCAAGCACACCTCAAACGGGGAGAGGCCGGTGGCTGATGACACTTGGCTGTTGTGGGCGTACTCGATCCAGGCCAGGTGGGTACTCCAGGCCGTCGGGTGCGCGGCTGTCACACAGCGTAGTGTCTGCTCCAGTTCTTGGTTGGCCCGCTCTGCTTGCCCGTTGGTCTGGGGGTGGTACCCGGACGAAAGGCTGACCGAGGCCCCCAGTTCCCGGCAGAAGCTCCTCCAGACATGTGAGGTGAACTGGGGACCGCGATCGGAGACGATGTCTGATGGTATGCCATGCAGACGGACGACGTGGTGGACCAGGAGGTCCGCTGTCTCCTGGGCCGTAGGGAGCTTCGGGAGGGCCACGAAGTGGGCCGCCTTGGAGAAACGGTCCACTATCGTGAAGACGACGGTGTTTCCCTGGGACGGCGGGAGACCCGTGACGAAGTCCAGGCCGATATGGGACCAGGGGCGATGAGGCACGGGCAGTGGCTGTAGCTGCCCTGAGGTCTTCTGATGATTGGCCTTGCCCCTGGCACAGGTGGTACAAGCCTGGACGTAGTCCCGGACGTCGGTCTCCAGGGATGCCCACCAGAAGCGTTGCCGGACGACTGCCACGGTCCTTCGCACCCCTGGGTGACAGGAGAGCTTAGAACCGTGACAGAAGTCTAGGACTGCGGCCCTGGCCTCTGGTGGGACGTATAGTTTGTTCTTTGGTCCGTCTCCGGGGTCCGGGACACGGGTCAGGGCCTCCCGGACGGTCTTCTCCACGTCCCAGGTGAGGGCGGCCACGATAGCGGACTCCGGGATGATGGGATCCGGGGGATCCGACGGTTCCGTTCTGACCTCCTCTTCGTGCACCCGGGACAATGCATCCGATCGCTGGTTCTTGGTCCCGGGGCGGTAGGTAATCCGGAAGTCAAAACGGCCAAAGAACAATGACCAGCGGGCTTGCCTGGGGTTCAGACGCTTAGCGGTCCTGATGTACTCCAGGTTCCGATGGTCAGTGAAAACCGTGAATGGCACGGCTGTTCCCTCCAACAGATGTCTCCACTCTTCGAGGGCCTCTTTCACAGCAAGGAGTTCCCGATTGCCGACGTCATAATTCCGTTCAGCGGGGGTCAACCTGCGAGAAAAATAGGCACACGGGTGAAGGACCTTATCGGTCTTCCCCGCTCTGGGAGAGCACCGCTCCTATCCCTGAGTCCGAGGCATCCACTTCAACCACTAACTGGCGGCTAGGATCGGGCTGCACCAGAACTGGTGCAGACGAGAAGCGCCGTTTCAACTCCTTGAACGCGGCCTCGCACCGGTCCGACCAGGTGAAGGGAACTTTTGGAGAGGTCAGGGCTGTCAGGGGGCTAACTACCTGACTGTAGCCCTTGATGAACCTCCTGTAGAAATTAGCGAAGCCGAGGAACTGTTGCAGCTTCCTACGGCTAGTGGGTTGGGGCCAATCTCTCACCGCCGCAACCTTGGCCGGATCCGGGGCGACGGAGTTAGAGGAGATGATAAACCCCAGGAAGGACAAAGAAGTGCGGTGGAACTCACACTTCTCGCCCTTCACAAACAGACGGTTCTCCAACAACCGCTGCAGGACCTGACGGACATGCCGGACATGAGTCTCAGGATCCGGGGAAAAGATGAGTATATCGTCTAGATACACGAAGACAAACCGGTGCAGGAAGTCCCGCAAGACATCGTTTACCAACGCTTGGAAGGTCGCGGGAGCATTAGTGAGACCGAACGGCATGACCAGGTACTCAAAATGACCTAAGGGGGTGTTGAATGCCGTCTTCCACTCGTCTCCCTTCCGAATCCGAACCAAATGATACGCATTCCTAAGATCCAGCTTGGTGAACATCTTGGCTCCATGCAGGGGGGTGAACACCGAATCTAACAAGGGCAACGGGTATCGATTGCGAACCGTGATCTCGTTCAACCCCCTGTAATCAATGCATGGACGAAGCCCGCCATCCTTTTTACCCACAAAAAAGAAACCTGCGCCCATCGGTGAGGTGGAATTCCGGATCAACCCAGCAGCTAAAGAGTCCCGGATGTAGGTCTCCATGGATTCGCGTTCCGGCCGTGAGAGGTTGTACAGCCTACTGGACGGAAACTCACTGCCTGGAACCAAATCAATGGCACAATCATACGGGCGGTGGGGAGGTAGCGTGAGGGCCAGATCCTTGCTGAACACGTCAGCGAGGTCATGGTACTCCGCTGGCACCGCCTTCAGATTGGGCGGGACTCGGACCTCCTCCTTAGCTTGGGAGCCAGGAGGAACCGAGGAACCGAGACACTCCCGATGGCAGGTTTCGCTCCACTGTACCACTACCCCGGACGGCCAATCAATCCGGGGATTGTGCTTCAGCATCCATGGAAACCCTAAAACCACACGGGAGGTGGCCTGAGTCACGAAGAACTCGATCACCTCCCGGTGGTTACCTGACACCACCAGAGTTACTGGAGGTGTCTTGTGCGTGATTGGTGGGAGTAGGGAGCCATCTAGTGCCCGAACCTGCACAGGCGAGGTAAGAGCCACCAGAGGGAGCCCTATCTCCCTGGCCCATCTGCTGTCAAGCAGATTCCCCTCAGAGCCCGTGTCCACCAGTGCTGGGGCTTTCAGGGTTGAATCCTCATATAGGATCGTGACTGGGAGTCGTGTAGCAATGTGGGTGTGTCCCACGTGCATGTTTTGGCCCACCCCTGGCCCAGTCTCTAGGGGCGGGCGTCGGTGTTTTAACCGCTCGGGGCAATCGTTTGCCATATGCTCACTCGAGCCACAAACATAACAAGCTCCGTGGGCCCGCCTCCTTTGTGCTTCAGGTGCCCTAAATGTTGCCCTGCTCGTGTCCATAGCTTCGTCAGCAGGGGGAGCCGTAAGCGCACGGAGCGCCGGAACAGAGGAGCGTGGGGACGGCGGAACTCGATCGGACCCGGAAGGGAGAGGGACGACCCGTGCCTGGCCACGCCCTTCGCCTCGCTCCCGGCGACGTTCCTCTAACCGGTTGTCAAGCCGTATGACCAGATCAATGAGCCCGTCTAAATCCCGCGGTTCGTCTTTAGCCACCAGGTGCTCTTTTAGGACCAGAGACAATCCATTTACAAAGGCAGCGCGGAGGGCAGTGCTATTCCAGCCGGATCTCGCTGCCGCGATGCGGAAGGCGACTGCATAGGCAGCTGCGCTCCGACGTCCCTGTCGTATGGACAGTAATGCGGTTGAAGCGGACTCTCCTCTGTTGGGATGATCGAACACCGTTCTGAGCTCCCGTACAAACCCGTCGTATGACTGAAGGAGCCGTGAGCTCTGTTCCCAGAGCGCTGTAGCCCAAGCGCGTGCCTCCCCGCGAAGCAGGTTGATTACATAAGCTACCCTGCTAGCATCAGCTGCGTACATCACGGGACGCTGAGCGAAGACGAGCGAACATTGCATAAGGAAGTCCGCGCACGTCTCCACACAGCCGTCGTACGGTTCTGGAGGGCTTATGTATGCTTCAGGGGACGGAGGAAGGGGCCGTTGAACAACCAGTGGAACGTCATTCTCACACGCAGGGTCCTCGGGAGGGAGAGCCGCAGCGGCGCCCGGAGGGCGCGCTTCCATTTGTGCGGCGAGAGCCTCCACCCTGCGGTTTAGGAGAACGTGCTGCTCGGTCATAAAATCGATCCGAGTGGGGAAAGCGGTGAGGATCCGCTGCAACTCACCGATTACCCCTCCCGAAGCCGCCGCTGCGCCCTGTTCTTCCATTGGCCGTTCAACAGCCGGTTGACGCCCCTCGGGATCCATGACGCTGGCCGAGATATCCTGTTGTGAAAGTGTAGGTACACGGACCCACAACAGGGGGCGCAATGAACGGACAATAGAGAAAGGTGAATAACAAGTTTTACTGTTGTGAACAGGGCACAACCAATACAACAATTAATACTTTAGAGTTGTAAGTCGAAATCTGCTGGTGTTGTGTGGGCAGGCTCGAAGGTAGGAGACGTCCGTCCCAGTCGAACCGGAACCACCCAGATTTCCTCTGCCACCGAAAACCAGGAGTACTGGAACCGCCAAGTCCCGAATTCCCAGGTGGCCACTGCCTTCGCTCGTCGGATCCGGTACTTAATCTCAAGGCGATATCTCGGCACTGAGGTGGAGACGCTGTCCTGCTGATATACTCCGTCCTGAGTGCAGTCAGCTGTGTCTAGTAATGGGTGACAGCTGTCATCCTGACAGCCTTCGTCGGCGGCAGCGCCCTCTGGTGCCTGGAGCCCGCACTCCAGGCAGGGCGCCCTCTGGTGGTGGTGGGCCAGCAGTACCTCCTCTTCAGCGGCCCACACAACATTTCTGGCTTTAAGAAACACTATAAGAAATCAGGAAAAAAAATTGTGGCAGTCAGTAACGGTTACGTTTTTAGACCAAGCAGAGGGAAAAAAATATGGACTCACTCAATTCTGAGGAATAAATTATGGAATCACCCTGTAAATTTTCATCCCCAAAACTAACACCTGCATCAAATCACATCTGCTTGTTAGTCTGCATCTAAAAAGGAGTGATCACACCTTGGAGAGCTGTTGCACCAAGTGGACTGACATGAATCATGGCTCCAACACGAGAGATGTCAATTGAAACAAAGGAGAGGATTATCAAACTCTTAAAAGAGGGTAAATCATCACGCAATGTTGCAAAAGATGTTGGTTGTTCACAGTCAGCTGTGTCTAAACTCTGGACCAAATACAAACAACATGGGAAGGTTGTTAAAGGCAAACATACTGGTAGACCAAGGAAGACATCAAAGCGTCAAGACAGAAAACTTAAAGCAATATGTCTCAAATATCGAAAATGCACAACAAAACAAATGAGGAACAAATGGGAGGAAACTGGAGTCAACGTCTGTGACGAACTGTAAGAAACTGCCTAAAGGAAATGGGATTTACATACAGAAAAGCTAAACGAAAGCCATCATTAACACCTAAACAGAAAATAACAAGGTTACAATGGGCTAAGGAAAAGCAATCGTGGACTGTGGATGACTGGATGAAAGTCATATTCAGTGATGAATCTCGAATCTGCATTGGGCAAGGTCATGATGCTGGAACTTTTGTTTGGTGCCGTTCTAATGAGATTTATAAAGATGACTGCCTGAAGAGAACATGTAAATTTCCACAGTCATTGATGATATGGGGCTGCATGTCAGGTAAAGGCACTGGGGAGATGGCTGTCATTACATCATCAATAAATGCACAAGTTTACGTTGATATTTTGTACACTTTTCTTATCCCATCAACTGAAAGGATGTTTGGGGATGATGAAATAATTTTTCAAGATGATAATGCATCTTGCCATAGAGCAAAAACTGTGAAAACATTCCTTGCAAAAAGACACATAGGGTCAATGTCATGGCCTGCAAATAGTCTAGATCTTAATCCAATTGAAAATCTTTGGTGGAAGTTGAAGAAAATGGTCCATGACAAGGCTCCAACCTGCAAAGCTGATCTGGCAACAGCAATCAGAGAAAGTTGGAGCCAGACTGATGAAGAGTACTGTTTGTCACTCATTAAGTCCATGCCTCAGAGACTGCAAGCTGTTATAAAAGCCAGAGGTGGTGCAACAAAATACTAGTGATGTGTTGGAGCGTTCTTTTGTTTTTCATGATTCCATAATTTTTTCCTCAGAATTGAGTGAGTCCATATTTTTTTCCCCTCTTTGAGGTTTTTGTTGTCTGGAATCCGGGATAAGTGGGAGGTGATAGCTTTGTTGGTGAAGGTGAAGTTTTCATTGCAGTCTCTGAATCAAACCCGCCCTGGGGTGGGTAATTGGCTAGTAAACCAAGATTAAGTTGTACCAGAAAGAGTATAGAGAAGGAAAGGAAGGGCTCATGATCCAAAGTATACACATCGTCTGTCTAATCTAATCTCTTTTCACTGACTGAAGACAAAACAGTATACGTTGTCTGTAGGGATTTAAAAAAGAAAAAAGTGTTTTCAGGCTGACAGGACCATTTTTTGTAGTATTTATGAGGTTTTAGTGGCAGTGTGAAAGCATCTGATTCCTGAACAGAGCGACTGTCTACTCTGAATGAGCCTGTTAAGGCGGGAGAGAAAGTGAGAGCGCAACACAGAGAAGAGAGAGAGAGAGAGAGAGAGAGAGAGAGAGAGAGAGAGAGAGAGAGAGAGAGAGAGAGAGAGAGACCGCTGTGTGACATTCTCTGGAGTCTAGGATTAGCTGTGAGGTAAAGATCATTCAGAACAGGGATTGAAACTAGAGGTGGCAATCTGTCATTTCAGAAAGTGGTCAAATGAAGTCTAGCTGTGATATTCTGCCACTGATTTATTAAAAGTATAGGGCCACTAAGCTTTAAAACATTCAAGAATTTTTTTTGGAGCACTATAATTTTATTTATTATCCTTTAAATAGGGGGTTGATAATATGACATTGCCAATACAATCATAATTTGCATTGTCTAGAAAAAAGTAATAAAAATTTCCCCTGAAAGGTAAATTTTCAAAAGAACAGGCAGCCTTGAACTACTTATAACAGCTACAGTTCAGACCCATACAGTCGATAATAACATGGGGGTTATGCAGATTTGTGCAAGGAATTCTGGGAAGGACAAGGTTACAGAGTTGATGTCACTAGCTGGTCTCTTTCTGGTTGCTAATCCAACACGGTGGAAACTGCTCTGAAACCACTACGTTTGTGTGTAAGTCTAACATGTTTCTCATATATTACGTAAAAGCGAGAAATAAACACTTCTAAAACTAAAACGCTCTGTTCTTATAACCAGATAACACTTCTGAAGTGATTTACAAGACATCACATGGATGTCAGTGTGCACACTACGTGAGTGCGCATCACCTACGGTCAAAGGTAGCTTTTCAAAAGGTAATGCATCGGCACACAAATGCCCTTCTGCCATGGGTTAAAGCAATAAATTTTCATCTGACTGAATCATCTGACAAAAATCAATGCCAGCAATTCCCTAAAATGTGGCGTAGTGGGGGCACACACTCTTTTTTCCTCAATAAATACAATAAACACATTATACAGTATACAAATCAATTTTAAATAGCCTCTAGGGAGAGACAGACAAAGAACAAAAAGAATGCAAAACCTGAACATAAAGGTACATAAAAGGCTGGTGGGGGTGGGGTGTAGTCTTGATTCTGGGGGGTGTGGGGTGCCTCTCCCCCAGAACATTTTTTAAAGACCAAGTCAAATTTTGTGTATTCTGGTGAATTTTAAAAGGTATGAAGCCCTGTGAATCAAATAAAACTCACTTCAATCTATGAAGTAAAAACACTATTGATTATGGGGTCTGGGGGATCTCCCCCAGAAATTTTTTAAAAGAGCAAGTCAAATTTTGTATATTCTGGTGAATTTTAGTGGGTATGAAGCCCTCTGAAACAAAGAAAACTCACTTCAAACTGTCAAGTAAAAATCCTTTGTCTTCTGTAGTATTTTGATTTGTTCTAATCCAGTGAATGCACCAAATGGGTGCTGTGTTGCTGGCTGTACAGTCAATAAAATACAAAATTAGGGCCGAAAGCAACTGATAACATTGTTCTGCTGTGCACAAAGTAACACTGTCACCAGTTTTGAAAATGCATGCACACTGAGAAACTCAAAACTGGCTTATTCACATTTAATCTGTAAAATGCTCTCACTCATAAAACAAACTAGGGCTGCAACAAACGATTATTTTAGTAATCAATTAATCATTTTTTGTTGTTTGTTTGTTTTTTACTTACATGTGAGTTTTGCCATTATTTCTTGAAGTGAGTTATTATTAAAAGGCCTTTGTCATGCAACATCAACGTTTGAGCTTGTAATAAAGTTATGATGTTATATTCTCATCAAAAACATAACTTGTGTAATGTTTTGTTTTATTTTGCACATACATACATCACCGACACACCAGAGATTTCCATCAGGTTTCATCCGATTATGAGCATTTTAAGATGCCTACAGCAACTATTTCAACCACTGACAACATATTACAGCAAGAGTCCACAAAAGTATTTTAAAGGCCTGACTAAAGTGTAATATGTGATCTTTAATAAGTTATTTTCATGAAAAAAGACACAAATGTGCAGTTTACTGCATTTTATTTTTCTTGTGTAAAAACAGCTTAGATGTGGTTTGACTGAAACAAATTGTCATTAAACTTAAATAAAACAGCGATGAAGTGGAGTCACTAGGTGTTTACAGTTAACATTTATTTCTATATTTATTTATTTATGTTCATTGTTAGTTGGTTTTGCCTTTTCTGTTGTGTTTTGTTTTATCAGGTTCTTTTTGTCTGTTTCTCTAAAACTGTATTGCAGCAATATTAGTTATTATTACTTTTGTTGTTGTTTCTATTATTATTATTAATATATAAATAAAAATATTACAATTCCTAATACATTTTACTCTTTTACGACAACAAACACTAAGCCATTAATTATTTATTATACAGAAAACAAATGCACACAAATTGTGCTGAGATGCGAACAGCTTAATGCTAACTTTAACATTGAAAACGCCACAGACATGCTAACGCGTTAGCATCGGTCCCGTTTTTTAAGTTATAAAATACATCTATCAATTGTTTTAGAAGACCATAAAAGGTCAGTTTAATATAAAAAAGGGTAAATATTACTCACAGACGTATGCTCTTTAGGGTTTTAGCGGGAGAAAACTAAGATAAAGCAAAATAATACAACAAACCATCGAAGCAGTGAGACGGATCAATGCTTCATTGGTTCAAAGCAAAGCCACATCCCGCTCTACTTGGGGAGTGTCTGCCAATGTTCCCACGAAGACAAGGAGGAGAAAGACCGCGGCTCATGGCAGCAGTAAACAGAGCGGAGAGGAGTGAAAATTCACACAGTCCCTTCCTCCGCAGTCCACGCTGACATTGCTGCTAATTTGATTAGCGCAGAATGGGATGTTGCTTTGACAGTGAGACTATCATATTTCGGCCCCAAAACACGCATGACACCACGTGCGCACGCATATGTGTGGTTAAATTTTCCAAATGATTCAAATCCGTCGTGGTGACAGAGAACTTTAACCCACGCCTTCTGCAGACGGCGTTAATAAGAAAACATTTGTTATGGAATTTGCCCCATTTAAATAAAACGAGCTGTAATTTTAAACAACAATTATAAAATAAATAGAATTATAATGCTGGGATTTCAGTAGAAAATATATTTTATCAGTTCAGTGAAATCTGATACCTTTAATATAAACATGATGAGAAGCAGAGTTGGACGGGCCCACGGGTTCAAATCTGGAAAAGCATCTCAAGACAGGAAACTCAATATTTGATGATGTCCATCTTTCCAGACTTCAGATAGTCTTTGACTACACAGAATTAACACTCCATAAATTTATAAATATGATAGTTTGTCCAATCACTTTTGGTCTCTAACAATGGAGGGACTGTACATATAAATGGCTAAAATTCTTTCATGTTCAATGTGACATTTTTGTTAAAGCCTTTGGATTAAAGCCATAAATCCACACTCCAATCACATCTAGATTGACTCTGAAAATGAAGCGCTTACAATTAAACTTTAATTCCTTTATCAATAAATTCTACTTGTCCTGTTGGTTTCAATAATGGAAGAATCCAGGGCCAATTTTTATTTATTAACCAGAGGCTTGCCTCTGAAAGATATGCAGATTTGTAGTATCTAATCATGCTTTTCCTACTGTGTAAAGGCCTGAATTTTAAAATATTGATTTGAATATTGAAAGCTTAAAATGCATAAATAAAATAAAGATACCATGGCTATTTTGAATCCAGCTCCACGTGGGCCCAGCATGTTGCCGAGCGGTATCCTGCAGTCCTCCAGGATGATGCTGGCAGTGGATGAAGCTCTGATACCCAGCTTATCTTCCTTTTGACCCAGCGACAGTCCTGGGTGTGGCATTGGGATCAAAAACGCACTGATACCCTACGAAAATGGAAAATACAACATACATATACATACAACAGCCAAAGGTGAAGGAGGCTTTAGAATCTTACAGTCCCATCCAACAATACACTAACTACTGCTTCCGTTTGAACACCATGGCTGAACCTTGTGTTTGAGTTTCTTGTCTGTGGTCGCGAACACAACAGTGGCCGAGGCTTCCCAGGCGTTAGTGATCCAGGCTTTGGTTCCATTCAGCACCCACTTATCTCCTTCCTGATGTGCAAGTGTGGACGCTGCACCAGCATCGCTGCCATTCCCTAAAATTCAACTGTATCTTATTAAAGCTGCACCATGCAAAACGTTTGTCAGTAAATGTGACCTGCAGAATGACTGAAACGCATTCACATCCTAGAATCTTCTCCCCCAAAACACATGTGAAAGCTGATAAGCAGCCTAAGAGCCAGAGGAATTTGAGAGCTCGTACTTTATTTTCTCTGCAGATTAATCTGGCCCCCTTTGTTTTCCACTCAGTGGATTTTCCTTGGATCAACCTCAACCGTTCATCTGACATGTTGGGTCAGGCTTTATGCAAGGATACCGGTTGTTAAGTTCCATAAGTACACCTAATCTATGCGATCTGTGCTGTTGGATCTCGGAACAAATCAGGGGAGTGACCAGAACTAGAAATCACTGCCATGCAGTTTAGGTTTTTACGATGAGACACAAATCCACAGTGGACGTTGCCAACTTTTATTTACTGCAGTTGGAGACGAGCAGTCGCTATCGCCATTTACAAATCGACTGTACTTCTACATTGTACGGTGCATCTTCAGCTCTACCTCATTAACTCTGAAATCTATAGTTGAGAGACCACTTAGATTATTTAAAATGGGAAGATTTTGATTGTTTCTTTTCTTATTTTCTGACTGTTGAAAAACATTCATCTGTCATTCCAGTAAAAGTCATGTCATAGATGAAAGTGTTGAACTTGTTGAGACGATTGCTTATCTCGGCAGTGATGCTCATGTCTCTGGGTCTTCAGCCTTTGAGATTAAGAGACACTTGGGAAGAGCTGTGTCTGGCCATGCTGATACCTTTTAGGAGAACAAAAGTCTACATCTTTAAGGTTCTGGTGCTTCCTGTCCGACTGGACTGTGCTGTATTGTTGGGGCACTTGGAAACTATAAAATCGGGTGATGACTGGGTGCCTTTGGTTTCCTTCAGAGGATCCTTTGGTACGGCAACACCTCAGCCATCAACACTGATGACCCAACACTAAGGCACGCAAGTGTTGGGTCATCAGTGTTGAGCACCCAACACCGAGGACCCCAACAGCTGGAGAAGGCCAAGGGGATGCCCACATTTCACCTGGCCGCAGCAAATAAATGGCTGCATACAATAGGTAGACCGGTTGTCGACCTTTGGTGGTTGCTATGCAGGACCCAAGATGGCTCCATAGTGTGGTGGATGTGGTGAGGACACCCTCACAGTTGGCCTGTAATTATTGCCCTTTCATTACATTACTTTTAATAATTAGTTCAGATTTAATTCTGCTAAAATCATTAAGTATATCTCATTGAGGTTTATGTATATTTAATTTTTTTTAATTAAAAAACACTCACCAGCATTCTTGTCCAACATAGTATCTCTGATGATTTTCAAATTTTCAGGTGATACCCAGTTGCCTATATGGCAATATATGCATGTTGTGTAAGACTTTAATATGCAATTATTGCTGCAGATTAAAAAATAAATAAAAAAAATAAAAACAATCATCACAGAGGTGGGGGGGGGGGGATATGTTAAACAAGAATATTCTGTACTTTGCAATCTCAATTTGATGTCAGATTTTAAAATTTATTTAAATCTGCCTACATTGGCCAAAATATGATAGTCACTATTCATCACAATAAATTATTAATAAAACTCTGGTAAAAAAAAATAAATAAAAACATTAATGACATGAGATGCCCTGAATGCATCACAAAGGCATTCAGCTATCATACCTTAAAAAACAGTCCTGGCTGAGTCACAGCGCTCTTTCATTAACTAAGTAATGTTATTAACATTAGTAGAAGCTTGTTTGTGTATCTCAACTCATTGCTTGGGAGATTAACACATTTATTTGATTTGATTATTGGAGGTCCAGCCAATTCCATCCAGAGATATTTTGCCCTCCATCAGTTGGTAACACCCCTTAGAAATCAAACGTGAACTTAGAGGTTACACATGAATAACAATAATAATATTTATTATATAATTCTCATTAACCTGGCTACGCCAAGCTAGCAGAAAAAGGTTAGCAACATGGGAACAGTACAATTTAATGAACGATTTTTAGTGCTGAGATAATCCCAAAGTATTACAGCAATTTGATGACGCAAAATGGTGACAGGTGGATGATTTTCAAGACAGTAATGTTACCACAATACATTTGTAAAGTCCTACCAGTTTAGCCTGTCAGAATGACATTTTAAGTTTTATGTTGTCAATGCAAATCCAATCACGACAGGAACATGGACAGAGGTAGGCAGGGTGAAGGAGAAGGATGGTGGTGGAGAGGTAGAGAGAGTTTTTAGGAATCTGACGAACAGGTATGGACTTAAACCAGTCTGAGAATGTTCCAAAGAACTGGACGAGCTACAAACAATAAAACTACTGTAATCAGTCATGACTAATGATTTTCTTTAAATCAAGAAAATGACAACAAACTCATGAATCACAACAGTTGCAGAACCTGAGTCGAGTGTTAAACGGTTTTAAATAAACTGAATTTTTGAAGTGAATGCGAGTATGAGTATGTGAAGTCTGGTATTTACCGGGCTCACTGAGGGCAAAACAGCCGACCTTCTTCCCTGTGGTGAAAGGTGTAATCCACTGGGCTTTTTGTTCTTCTGTTCCAAACTTTAATATGGGCCCGATGTAGAGAGACTAAGAGCACAAAAAATGTCATGCTAACATTTCAAGGATTTAAATTCATACAGACGGAGATCTTTATAAAGTATACTCACATTGTTAACAGAGACAACAACGCTGGTGCTGGCACAGCCTCGACTTATTTCCTCCATTGCCAGACTGTAAGCCAGGTAATCCATCCCCGTGCCACCGAGCTCCTCTGGTACTTCCATCGCCATCACTCCCATCGCACCCAACTCTTTAATCTGGATGAGCAGAGAGAATTCACGAAATGTCACATATCCAACATGTTAAAGCCACTGAAATGAGAAGTCTTGTGTTAAAATGTTGTTTATAGGTGAAGGTGCACCATATAGGTGACCGTACTAGACTGTGATAGAGATCCTAACCAAAACCCGCTCTTGTGTCTGTCTTGTGTCTGGCATATTTGTCTTGAAGGGACAAATAATGTTTTTTTTTAAAGAAGATGGAGTTATAGTAGAAGCAAGTCCTATAGTACGCAGACACTGAGGCCCACTACACCACTGGTTATCACCAGATAACGTAGTACGACAGAACGCCAGTCCATGACGTTACGACTAAAACACCTCTGTCCAGTGACCTCATGATGCCAGGAAAAATCTTCCCAGACGTCTCTCCATCTCAAGAGCTGAGGATCCAGGGTACAAAGGTGTGAATATCACTGCTGAGACCAGTGAAACTTTCTGCCACATAAACATACATTTTTAAAGCCGAGTCCAAGAAGAGACCAAACACATGGAGCTTAGTAATAATGATGCCAACCCCAGACATTCAGAATCCTCACTTCAGTTTGACGCTGCAAAGAAGCATGACAATAACGGCGCATGTGTTCAATAAGTACTCGCAGGGATAAGATGTGGCTGATTATTGACTTCTTCGGTATGAAGTCTGACTGCTCTGGCTTTGGCATCCCTTCACTGGCTTCCTCTCCCAGTGAGATCAGATTTTAAGGTTCTGCTACTAACCTATAAAATTATTCATGGACTGGCACCTCCCTACCTAGCTGACCTAATAAACCTTACGTACCGGCCCGGGCTTTACGTTCTCAGGGTACAGGACTACTTTGTGTCCCTAAGGTGAATAAGAAGTCTGCGGGTCACAGAGCTTTATCTTATCGTGCCCCTGTTCTGTGGAATGGTCTCCCTGCGTCAATAAAACAGTCAGATTCTGTGGAGATTTTCAAGTCCAGACTTAAGACACACTTATTTTACCTTTCATATGGCTAGCATACTGGTACAGTTTTGTTTTACGCTTTTTACTCTTTTAATTCATTTATTAGTAATTGGAGCGGGCTGCAGCCTCAACTTTACCTAAATTCTGGGTCTTTTAGTGAAGTTTAGGGCTAGTGGCCGGCGATCACTTTAGTATTTCTCTGTTTTTCTTGTTGTTTAATGCTGGCAAATTATACAGTATTTTTTGTCTTTCTGAAGCCTGATTCTGTTTTTTCTCTCTGTTTAAGGTGCAGCTCCATCCAGAGATGGGAGTTGTATTTGTGTTGGCGACCCTCCTGTCCTGTGCGCCAATAGCATTTCTTGTATATTCGTCCGTGAATTGTTCTGTGAATTGTTCTGTAATTTATGTTTGTAGCATGGCCCAAGCACCCCTTTGAGTCTGGTCTGCTTGAGGTTTCTTCCTCAGAGGGAGTTTTTCCTTACCACTGTTGCTCTGGGGGTTGGTAAGGTTAGACCTTACCTGTGTGAAGCGCTTTGAGGCATCTCTGTTGTGATTTGGCGCTATATAAATGAAAATAAATTGAACTGAAAAAAACTGCTCTGGTTGCTAAGCACCAAGTAACTAGGAGTCAATCCTGTTAAGAAGGATCCTTGCAGGCAAGAGACAGTCAATGTGGCCGCCATCTTCTGTAGGTAATTATGTCCATGGTTCCACCAAAAACAACAATAACAGACACTGCATCTCAGTCTTAAATCACTATTGTCCATTAAATCAGTCATCTTCACATTTCATCTCAGACAAAAAATTTCTTCTGTAGATTGAAGAAGAAGAAAGTCTGATATACGGCCTGAGGCCCATTGGTGTTCAAGTTTATTCCTAGATTCTGGAGCGTGAAGCCTTTCTTCATCTGAGTGCACATTACTTCTGATTTGTTTTTTTGTAATTTATGTGCCCCTTTCTGGTGAGTTATGCTAATTTGTGCTGTGTTATACACTATACATTTTCAGCTGTCTCAGATGAAAGGTTAGCATTGTGAAAGAAACATGGTGGCTGTGCTTCTAAAGCGGTGGTCTCAACACACTTGTGTTGTGACAAGGTTGTTTTTGTATGTTTTATTTTATTTTGTGTGGGTTTTAAAATTTTATTCTGTTGTTTCTCGTTCCTTAAGGTATTGACCTATTTGAAGGAAATTCAATAAACAGCTAGGTGATCCACATCACACTATTTGAGAGCACGGTTGTTGTCACACTTCCACCCAAAGACAGCCTGGGAGAAAAAACACTACCAGACAATGTTTGAAATTCTACAACCCACATCTAGAAATACAGCATAAAATGACACAAATGAAGCGATTTTTGTTTTATTGGCAGAAAAGCATAGGGAAGGTGCATAGCTGAGTGAAGCGTTTCATCGTCATTTCAATAATTTTTTTTTTAAGCTGCAAGTAATTTGTTTCTAAAAAGTGCACAGGGAACTTATTACTAAACAGCTGATAAAAGAAGTCACCCTCACCAGAAACATATAGTCTGTCCAATCTGCTCCCATAAATGTGCTTTGTTGTTTGACTGCCTGACTGGAATGTTGACTTGTGACTTGACTAGCTTTTCTTTCCTACCATCAAGTCAGTCTCGTTTCCAGCGGCAAAAATCATCGAACGAACTATAAGATGCCACATTGTAATATGACCTATTCCATAATGCAGTGCATGCTCAGACCTCCAACAACTGACTTTATCACAATGCAGGACTGTTTATTTTGGTCTACAATCAAGAGCAGTGGTTCCCAGACTTTTTCTGCAGGGCTCCTCTTTGTCCCGCCCACCTCCCCACCCCACTCAAATACACACGTACATCTTTTGCATCCAAACTCCACTGAAATTAATTTAAACACTATAATTTATCTAAAACTACAACTTTCTGCTGAACAAAAAAAAAAAAAAAAAAAATGAAGTGACAAATCTGTTGTAGGGGCCACTGAAGAGGAGGTACTGCTGGCCCACCACCACCAGATGGCGCCCTGCTTGGAGTGCGGGCTCCAAGCACGAGAGGGCGTTGGACCTACTGGGAGTGACAGCTGTCACACATCATCAACACCAGCTGTCACTCATCAACCACATCCTCCATAAAAGCCGGACTGCAACTCCACCTCCCCGCCGAGAAATCAGCTACCATTCAGGTAACCTTCTCTGCTGTGATTTTTATGAGAATGAATATTGTTCTGTGTGCAGCCGTTTTCCTGTGGTGACAGTCTGAAGCTGGATTGGCAGATAGTGTGAGCGCGACGTCTTCACCTCACACTCCTTCCAGGGAAGTGACTGACAGGAGCTGCACGGGTGATTCTGTGTCTGGAGGTGGAGGTTTTCCCTCCTGGAGGAATTAAGCTCTGTAAGATTGCTGGGTGTATATACACCCACCCACCATTAACTGTTTTTGTTTCTGCCAGCAGTACCAGGTCTGACTGCTGAAGACAGTGGCCACCTGGGGCGCAGGGCTTGGCGGCTCCGGTGTTCTTCAGATCCGTTGGCGGTGGAAACTGTGTGGGATCCGGCTCTTCTCTTGCCAGACATCTTCTATCTTCGAGCCTGCCCACACGTCACCTTGTGTATGATTGACGATCCACATTCTCTGTCATTGTCTGTCTTTCGTTGTGCGATTCACAACATTAAATTGTTACTTTTTGGCTTATCCATTGTCTGTTCATTAACGCCCCCTGTTGTGGGTCCGTGTCACGACACCTTCCCAACAAAATCACCTTTGCAGTGGAATTATTAAAAATTACAAGCATTATGTAGCTTATATGTTTGAAATTTATTACCCACAAACTTATTGATGTTCTGCTGGCACTGCTCAAGCATAATCATCATCAGTGTTGCAAGATACAGCTGTCAAGGTTGCTTAAGGCACCTTGACACTTGCACAAATTTGATCCGCGCACAGGCACACAATTTTGTGTGCCAATGCATAAGCGCGTTGTAAACTGTTGTAAACGGTGCATGAACTGTGGAGGGCTGTGTGCCAGTGTGCAAAGAAACCTTTGAAATGTTAAAAATTTTTGGCACACATTAATTTCATGTATTCATATAGTGAAACATTGCATGTTAATGCACGCAGGGCATCTGGAGTATTATGACAAGATGTTACATCTAGAGTAAACATAAATGTACAGTTATATTATCTAACTCATAAGAAGGAGTGAAAATGCAACTTTTGTCCTAATCCATTACACCATACACACACACACACACACACACACACACACATATATATATATATATATATATATATATATATATATATATATACGCAGAGTAAATAATTACCTTTGACACAAGATTCCAAATGCGTTCTCCACCACACGACACACACGAGACAACCTGTAGCTGTAGATAATTTCTCTGTGATTCTGGGAGCGATGAGAGAATGGTTTCTTCAGACAAGTGTCAAGTGGGATGCATTGGCAGGACAAATTTCTCGGCAGTGCAGGGATCAAATTCGTGCAAGTGTCAAGATCCCTTTAGTGTATCATAAAAAGCAATGCAGCTGAAGCATACGTACATTCATTTCTACAGCAACAAACCGTTTGCATTAAACCAAATTCATTTGCCTTTTTACTGATTAGAAATGTGTGTACAAACTTTTGGCCTGACTGTGTGTATATTATGTATATATCTTCTTGTCTTTCGGCTGTTCCCGTTAGGGGTCGCCACAGCAGATCAATTGTTTCCATCTCATCCTGTACTCTGTATCTTCCTCTGTCCCACCAACCACCTGCATGTCCTCCCTCAGCACATCCATAAACCTCCTCTTTGGCCTCCCTCTTCTCCTCCTGCCTGGTGGCTCCATCCTCAGCATCCTTCTCCCTATATACCCTGGGTCCCTCCTCTGCACATGTCCAAACCATCTCAATCTCGCCTCTCTGACTTTGTCTCCTAACCGTCCGTCCCACCTGAGTTGTCCCTCTGATATGTTCATTCCTAATCCTGTCCATTCTTGTCACTCCCAAAGGGAATCTCAACATCTTCAGCTCTGCCTCCTGTCTTTTTGTTAGTGCCACCGTCTCTAAACCGTACAACACAGCTGGTCTCACTACTGTCTTGTAAAATTTCCCCTTCATTCTTGCTAATATTCTTAGGTCACAAATCACTCATGCCACTTTCTCCACCCACTCCACACTGCCTGCACTCTCTTCTTCACCTCTCTACCACACTCTCCATTACTTTGAACAGTTGGCCCCCAAATATTTAAACTCATCTACTTTCACCACTTCTACTCCTTGTAACTGCACTATTCCACTGGGCTCCCTCCCATTCATACACATGTACTCAGTCTTGCTTCTACTGACTTTCATTCCCCTTCTCTCCAGAGCATATCTCCACCTCTCCAGACTAGACTCAACTTGCTCTCTACTCTCACTACAGATCACAATGTCATCTGCAAACATCATAGTCCATGGGGACTCCTGTCTGATCTCATCCGTCAACCTGTCCATCACCACTGCAAACAAGAAAGGACTCAAAGCTGATCCTTGGTGTAATTCCACCTCCACCTTGAATGAGTCTGTCATTCCAACTGCGCATCTCACCGCTGTCACACTATTCTTGTACATGTCCTGCACTATCCTAACATACTTCTCTGCCACTCAAGATTTCCTCATACAGTACCACAGCTCTTCTCTTGACACCCTATCATAAGCTTTTTCTAGGTCCACAAACACACAATGTAACTCTTTCTGGTCTTCTCTGTACTTCTCCAACAGTATTCTCAGAGCAAACATTGCATCTGTAGTACTCTTTCTCGGCATGAAACCATATTGCTGCTCACAGATCTTCACCTGTTTTCTAAGCCTATAGCTTCTACTACTCTTTCCCATAACTTCATGCTGTGGCTGATCAACTTTATGCCTCTGTAGTTACTACAGCTCTGCACATCACCTTTGTTCTTGAAAATAGGAACCAGCACACTTCGTCTCCACTCCTCAGGCATCCTCTCACTTTCCAAGATTTTATTAAACAATCTGGTTAGAAACTCTACTGCCATTTCTCCTAGACATTTCCATGCCTCCACTGAAAGGCACCGTTGTCTTCGATGGATCAACACCAGATACCTTCAACATACGGAGCAGAGTGAAACAGGGTTGTATACTGGCCCCCACCCTGTTTGCGATCTACTTCGCTGTGATGCTAAAATATGCATTCTGAATTGCAACCCAAGAAATCTATCTCCGAACAAGTACAAATGGAAAACTTTTCCATGGAAAACATCTCCAGACTACGAGCAAAGACTAAAGTCCAGCTGAGAACCCTGCGTGACTTCCACTTTGCAGACGACGCAGCAGTAACCGCCCACTCAGGTGAAGACCTTCAGCAGCTCATGAACCACTTCAGCAATGCCTGCTGAGACTTCAGGCTCACTATCATCCTGAAGAAAACACAAGTCATGGGACAGGATGCTGACACTCCCCCAACCATCAGCATCAATGACCATAAACTGAATGTTGTCCATGATTTTGTGTATTTGGGATCAACAATATCAGACTCCCTCTCGCTTGACACAGACTTCAGACAACTTTATTGATCCCAAAAAAAGGGCAATTACGTTTACACTCCAATTACCTCAGACAAGATACAGCAATTAATCCACAATTATTACTTGTTTACCGTAATAATGGCTCACATCAAAATTAAAGACAACACATATACATTTGACATTGTTTATGTGCACTGAACTTGAAGCAGTCCGTCATCTGAATTGAGGCAAAGTGGGTGAAGGTCGCAGCAGGAGGGGCCTGCGCCGCCCAGCCTGGGGGTTGAAGGCTGCAGCAATAAAAACCTCGCTGCCTTCGAGGTGGCAAGGAGAAAGCCAGGATGAGGGGAGTGGAGAGACACGGGGGGGAGGGGGGGTTGATAGGGATGGAGACATGCGTCGTGTGCAGATGAGTTAAATTTCTGTCAATTTCTGTCCATGTGTGTGTAAAGTCTGACAGTTTCTGTCCGTGTGTGTGTAAAGTCTGATGTTGCTAGGCAACAGCAGACTGGAGGGGGGGGATAGATGAGAAGGGAGAAGGGGGAGCCGAAGTCCTTCACCAAGGCCATAGATCCTTCTGGGGGAAGAGCAGGGAATTTGGCCTTCAGGAACCAATAAGGCTGCCATGTTGATGTTTGGCGGAGAGATACAGAATTCTATTTACTGCACCCCTGACCGTTGAGAGTCCAAATCTATGAAGAATATTCTCCGGTCCTCAGCAGTACAATCCTTTGCAATGTAGTGATTTGCTCCGAGATTGAATCCATTTTGCGTTTGAGTTCAAGAGTTCACGCAGTCTGAGATTGCACAGCATTGCCCAACTCATTAATCATGATGGACTGATGATGGGACAAAATTCTGGAAGCAGCCGTCTTGCTAACATTCCTATGGGTCAGGGCAGCGCACAAACCAATCAGCACCAAACCTCCCACCATAAAAGCGAATACAAATTAATCCTCAACGTCTTCCACAGAGAGTGGAGCCACATGTCACACTCCATTCTCCCAGGCGTCGAGAGCATAGCCCGCTGGGTAGGTTCCATCAGGGTATGCAGGGTCCCCCAACCCTGATCTCTTTGGTGAAAACAAATGGTGTCAATGGCGTTGAGTGACCAGCTGATCAATTCCATAATTAATCCAAATCATATTTTGAAGAATTCACAGTCTGGTGAAGCTGAGACTTTGAAGGTCAGAGCAGAGATAGAGAGCAGAAAGGAGGAGAGGAGAGGGGAGGAATGCGACCGTCCTTGTCAGAGTCCCAAGCAGAGCTCAACAAGCACATTGGCAAGGCAGCTACCACCATGTCCAGACTGACAAAGACAGCCTGGAACAATAGCAAGCTGACCGAGCACGCAAAGATCCAGATTTACAGACCCTGCGTTGTGAGCACCCTCCTGTATGGCAGTGAGACCTGGACCTTGCATGCCCGACAGGAAAGGATGCTCAACGCCTTCCACATGCGGTGCCTCAGACGCATCCTGAACATCACCTGGTAGGACAAGGTTCCAAACACTGTTCTGGAAAGAGCGGGAAGCACCAGCATGTACGTGTTGCTGAAACAAAGATGGCTGCGCTGGCTTGGCCATGTTGTGCGCATAGATGATGGTCGGATGCCTAAAGACCTCCTGTACGGAGAACTTGTGCAGGTAAAATGTCCCACAGGCAGACCTCAGCTACGCTCAAAAGACATGTGCAAAAGGGACCTAAAAGCCTTGAGCATCGACCAGAACAACTGGGAAAAAACAGCTCTAGAATGGTCAGCCTGGAGACAGACTGTGCACAAAGGTCTCTTTAGGTTTGAAGAGACACTGGCTCAGCAGCATGAGGAAAAGAGAGCAAGAAGCCCAAGCAGACAGACCAGCGACAGACTTCATCTGTGCTCTCTGCCGGAGGGACTGTCATTCCCGCATTGGCCTGTCCAGCCACACCTGACGTTACCAGAGTCAACACCCAGAGCACAACTCTATAGTCTCTCGAGACTGAAGGATGCCTAGCATACAGACACACACGCTCCGCATCCGGAAAGTATTCACAGCGCTGCACTTTTTTCACATTTTGTTATGTTACAGCCTTATTCGAAAATGGAGAAAGTTCTTTTTTTTTTCTCTCAACACTTTACTCACAACACCCCATAATGACAACATGAAAAAGTTTTTTTTGTTTGTTTTTTTACAAATTTATTAAAAGTATTTCCTCCAAACATGACGCCTGGCATTCACACCAAAGAGTTCAATTTCTGTCTCATCAGACCAGAGAATTTTGTTTCTCATGATCAAAAATCTAAAACTTTTTTATATTGTCATTATGGGGTATTGTGTGTAGGGCTGGGCAATATTGACCTTAGCCTTTATCACAATAAATTTTACAATGTATCACGAAAACAATAAAAATAACGATAATTATATTTAAGAGCCTGGTAAAAAAATAAAAAAAATAAAAAAGTTGAACCATGTAAATAAATACACTCGTATCTAAATGTAAAGTGCATTTATTTATGCAAAACATGACCAGTACAAAGTAAGCAGTGCAAAATGAGCAACATGTAAAATACTAAACGTTCTGTAAACTTAAATTTAACAGTTTCCAACTGTTAGAAAGGTGCAAAACAAGCAATATGTAAATCATGCTGAACCTTCTAAACATGAACTTAGCATGAGTTTCAAAAAGTTATGGCATGGTTTAAAGACTTTTGGTTGAGAAAACCAACATATTAAAAATACACTACTCACAAAAAGTTATGGATATTCTGCTTTCATTCTAAATTTCAGATAAATTTTAAAATGCACTAAAATCTTTACAGATTGACTTAATGTGCATTCAAAGTTCAAAAAAGGAATTTAGAATGAAAGCATAATATCCCCAACATTTGTGAGTAATGTATATACATTTTATTATATTTTACTTAATTTTCAATGTAATTAATTTGTTTTGTAATTGTTTGAAGAAAAACAAATGACATATAACAAAGCTAAAAGCAGTAAAAGGTGCAGTTGAGGGGGGAAAAAAGCACACTTACCGATGGCACTGTGCAGCGAGTGTCCAAAGCAAGCAAGTCTCATCCACTCGTTCAGGGCTGCAGCTTTCACATTAGATCCACTGTCCGTGGTTATGCACACTTGTTTCTTCTCGTCCAGCTCCCATTCATTAAGAAACGCCTTTAACTCGTTTGAGATGTTTTCACCTGTGTGATCTCCAGGAAAAAAAACTTGTTTGGAGACAGGAGGATTTTAGAGTCCAGTCACTGGTTATGTAGTGAACGGTGAGGCTGATGTATGGTTCAGTCACTCGACTAGTCCACAAATCTGTCGTCGAGGCAAAAAACTCCACTGTAGTCATCTTTGCTTTTAGTTTTTCGTGACATTCTTGATATAATGTAGGAATGGCGGTTTTTGAGAAATATTTTAGTGAAGGCATTATGTATCTGGGCTCAAATTTGCGGAGGAGGCGATTAAATCCTTCCTTTTCAACAAAGTAAATAGGCACCATGTCTTTGTCCAAATAATAAGTCACAGCATCAATTGGTTCTTGCCACTGTTTACTTTTCTTGTCGTAAGGAATGCTGTGAGCAAATGCATTTTGTATTTTTGACTGAGAAAGTTTTGACTTATCTGGTTCTGTCTCTCGCTTCTTGATGCACTCTTCGTATTCAATTTTGTGATTGTGTTTGAGATTGTAAAAAATTTGTCTTGTTTCCTCCTTTTGCGTTCACCGTAGCTTTACAAACTTTACATATTACTGTCTCTTGCTCCACGTCTGCTTTGTAGAAACCAAAATAGTTCCAAATGACGGAGGTACCTCCCCGTTTAGCAACAATCTCATCGTCTGCTGTCTCCGCGTCTCCCAAGCCTTCAGCCATGCTTGTTTTTGTCTCTTTTGTCATCTTTTCTGCCCCGCTCTGCTACACCTTTGGCTCTGTGACGTCAGTAAGGTGTGCCGCGCGGTTGCACAAAGCATCTCAACCCTGCCGCTCTTTTTTTTAAGTTTTATTTTCTTACCGGTGAGATGAAATTTCTTACCGGTAGAATTATTATTACCAGTATACCGGTATAAAAAAATTACAGCCCAACCCTAATTGTGTGTAGAATTTTGAGGGAAAAAATTAATTTCACACATTTTGGAATAAGGCTGTAACATAAAATGAGGAAAAACTGTGATCCACATACACGTGTGATCTTTATCCAAAGGTTGTTGTAAGAGTGAGTACCTGTTTGTTAGGGTAGGAATGCTCTCTGTCTAGTTTTGCAGCTATCGGAGCAAGTTCTCTGTTGGCGTAGTCTCTGCATGTCTGTCTTAGAATCTGATGCGTCTCTGGTAACTCTGCCAGCTGAGACAGAAGCCGACAACTCCTCATACACAAGCTGAGGGCTGAGTGACAGAAAAAAAAAATTGTTAATATTCACTGAACATCTTTAAAAGAAGAAAATTTTGTGTGTGGTCACAGCAGTGAGACAAACAAATAAAACAAATGCTTCACTAGATAGCTCATCCATCGGTAAACTTGGACGCAACCATTTTTGACAATAATTCACTTATGGTGTGATGTGTCATAATTGAGACATCACAATCACTTGTAGACGTAATTATAGCAAGCTTTAAGAAACCTGAAAAAAATCACCAAAAAAATCAACATAAAACCTTTCATTCTACAGAATGCTGTAAATAAACAGTTATGTATCATTACAGTTGTCACAGAATCCTGTGTGCTCCTGTGATGTCATTGTGCTGCTGTCATTGAGATAAAATCTCTCCTCAAAAAAACTGAGAAGCAAAAACAAAGAGGACACAGAGAAACTATTTGCTTATCTTTCATTTCACCTGTCCTGTCTTTATAAACAGGACGAAAACAGCCATAATGAACAACATCTTTTGGAGAAATCACAACCTGATTAGAAGGGTATATCACATGCACTATCCATCAGAAACAGACTTGGTGTGTATTTGAAGTGAAGGAGAGTGAAATATGCTTTAAAAAACTGTTTAACAATATGTCAGCTTTTATTGATATTGGGTATATTTAGATGAAATAGAGTGAGATATGACAACTGCTAAAGGATCAGTACATCTCAAATCACCTGGCAGGTCCCAGGTCACCCTCTCAGGGTCTTCTGAAAAGATCTGCAGATGCTCCTCTACCACAGATATGTAAAAACTCAAAATATAAGGTCTGTATCTCAAATAGTGTTGAAGCCACAGCCCCTGTACATTGCTGTAGGATCGCTAAAACTCTGACCAATATAAGCCTGGCGGTCCGCTCTCAAAAACCAATCAGATGCCTTCATGTCTAGTTCTTCCAGCTCGCGTCACAAGGCTCAACGGCCCCCTCTGTCCCTCCTTCCTCAGAGGGAATACAGCCGAAACTACCACTTCCACCGGATTTTGCCATGTCGTATTAATCAATTTCTCTGCAAACTGGCCCTTGAAAACGGCTGTAATCACTTCCTGAATCACAGAGGAATGCTCCAGCTTCAGCTGTTCACACGCACAAGCCTAACAAGCTGCAGAAAGCATTTTGAACCGTCTAAAAAGGTAATTGTCATGTTTACCTTGTCATGGCTTGGTAAAACAGTTGGGTGTTCTTACCTTCTTGTGTGCAGCTGTTAAATATGTTTATAACAGATTTAACATCTTGTTATAATCATTCAGACAAGCTGCGCTCTGATGTGATCCGCTGACGTCACCACTCGCTCTGTTCACTACTTCTTTACTCCACTTGGCGAGCTGAAATGTTCAAAAAATCTTTCATGCATAAATGTCGTGCTACGTGGCGTGATCTAATCGCCAACATGATGTGCAGCTCAAGTGGAGTAAAGAAGTGAACAGAGCAAGTAGTAGAACAAAGAACGGCATCCAACTGGGATCACAGCAGACAGGATCATCCCGACGATGTGCGTGCTACTGTATGAATTTAAGACATGCTTGAATCAGGGGGCCTTTAGTCAGCTCTCCACTGCCCTGCTGAGTCCCACAGACAGATGCACGTTCAAGATTATGGGGGTGTGGCTTTGGACAAGACACTGACAGGGTAGGGGGGAGGGGGTGGAACCTAGAGGAGGTACTACTTTCAAATCTTCCTAGCTCTTTTGCTAGCTCTCCAGGACTACCAACTCTAGCTTTAAGTGCGCATGAAGCAGGAATTGTATACAAACCGTATAATTTCCTAGCTGCTTCCAATGCCTCGTACACCTGTTGCTACAACTATTTGTGCACACCAGCGGCTCACAGACAGAGTGTGCGCTATGCGAGGCCATCGAAACCTCTCACGGCAGGTGTCGGACAAATTCCAGGTGACACGCATGAACATCTGACACCGCTTGCATGGCACTTAGAAAATGTGGAGTGTGGCTTTGGTGTGTGTGCTAAAAACTGACAGGAGGTGTGGCTGCACACTAAAGCAGCTGTCATTCTGGACATCCCAGGTGGACAGTACTGTGTTTGGACAGACATGGACTAACAACTGGCCACTGTGACACACGTGTCTGCTGTCATCAAGTGGACATAAATAAAAACATATATCATTGTGGTGACGGGCTGCAGTGAGCGCGCATGCACAGCGTGCACCTGGACAGGCTGCTCCCCAGTTGAAACGGACTGTCAGATCATAATACACAGCAGGCAATCTGTCATATCACCCACGTGACCGCTGTTCCACATGACGCGGTGTCCTGCAGTGCGCCATCCACAAGACAAGCATGTCGGCAGGACACGCGCACGGGCTGGCAGGATAAGCGCCAGCAGATGTGGACATGAATGAGACAAGAGAACTGCTTGTCATTCATGTTATTTCATGACTGTGCGTCAGTGACCATGGGTCATCTACAGAGGAACAGACAGATCATATTTGTATTGCCCACTTGATGAGAGTGATTTAATACAGTGCGATGTTTTTATATGGTGCGTCATTTTAATTTTTTTTAATACATCCATGTGCTTCCTGATATGAGGCAGTTTCCAGCATCTGTCACAGGATAGCAATGGTAGCTCACTGGTAAAGTTTCCGACTGACAAGCAGAGCTTTTGTAAGGCGTGGGTTCAAATCCCGTGGGTGGCATGTATTTTTATTTTCTGCTGGCAAAAGCTGCTGGGAACAGCTGCTGTCTTCTCGCGTGCATTTCAGGAGTGCCAGAACAAATTTAATACATATGCTCGATTTTTAATTCTTAAAAAATTGCCTGTTTTCACATCCTCATTTGGCCATGTGGTCAGATGAATAACAAAATATTTTCACCATGTACATATCTGCAGATGATATGATCAAAATTTCTGTTGTTACTGGCCTTCCTTCTGGAGTTATCATTTTTTACTTTTTTGTATATGAATTCAGGTGTTCGAGTTGTCATGTTGGACCATACAGTAAGAATTATTACAGTACAGTACAATTACAAAATGTGCAATGGTTTTCATTATGACTTTATTGTTAGCATCATATCATAGGACCTTGATTCAGTAAATCTGAATAAAAGGTTATCAAGGGCGAACAAAATAATTTGCATTTGCTGATTATCTAATCATTTAGAATCAGGTAATACAGCTACAAGTTGAACGGGTCACTGATACATGTAAGTACTTGTCGCACTCAATCTGATGTTAGCAAAAGGTACATGATCTTGGGTTAGTATTAAATCATTCATCATTTATGCTGTGGTGAATATATACAAGTAATAGCTCATCATCACCTGTGGTGTTTGTGACCTTTAATAAATGTTGTGAACTGGATAAAAATTGTTGGGTTTTTTTATTGTTTGTAACTAAAATATGAGTGAAACTTGTGCTGTGAAAAGTCTATTTGGCAGCTCTCAAACCTACATTTCACTTGAAGAAATAATTTAATTTAATAACTTCACCTCCATCAAACATTTACAAGTATTAAATATGGAAAAAAAAACACATCGCTCAACATCTTCAGATATGTAAGAACCCATAATGAAAATATTAACTGTTATTTAACTGGCCATGTGGCCAAATGATGTGAAACCAGGCCATTTTTAGAAAAATTTAAAATCAAGCATATTTATAAAAAAAAATGTTCTGGCACTCCTGAAATTGCAATAAGTTTGGTTTTCTTATAGATGTGGTCTAATATATCAAAACCAGTAGGAGAAAAAAAAAAAAAAAAATCAGTGCTTTATTTAATATACTTTTTGAAGAGAAGAAAAGGCCCTACGTGCTGAGCGTTGTCTTCAACAAGACAACGTGCTGCAGACTACTGGAGATAAATAACACGGATCCAGTGGCCCACTGGGGCATTTTAGGGGCATCAGGTCACTTTGGTTCAAGAAATGTCACATTCAGTTGGAGTTGTGTCACAGATAAAATCGGTAAATATTTACCGGTAAATAATTTTGATGGTCGATAAAGGATGAAAATCTACACTGTTTGATTAAAGAACATATTGTTTGCAATATTTTAGTTATTACTCACAGTAGAAAATTCAGAACAACAGGACATAAGCTCTGTGAACGTTTTCACAAATTAAAAACTAATTTGTTGCTCCTTCTTCTTTTGGCTGCTCCCATTAGGGGTTGCCACAGATCACCTGTCTCCACCCTCTCACCCTGTCCTCTGCATGTTCCTGCATCTTCCTCGGTCACACCAACCCGCATGTCCTCCCCCACCTCCATAAAACTCCTCTTTAGCCTCCCTCTTCTCTTCCTGCCTGTCGGCTCCATCCTCAGCATCCTTCTCCAGATATACGCTACATATTTCCTCTGCACATGTCCAAACAATATTCCTTTGCCTCCAAACTGTGCTGCATGCACTGTCCCTCTGATAGGCTCATTACTAATCCCGTCCATCTTTGTCATTCCAAAAAAAAAAAAAAAAAAAAAAAACAGAAATCATCTTGCAGAAACCATTTATTGAGATTAAAAACATCAAATATACAAACACTGAAAATAAGGCAAGAAGGCTAACAGCAGGGGCAGATTACTTTAAGGGTTTCATCATCTTTTCAAATATGGAGAAAGATGCAATCGGGTTAATTTGATTAAAAGCATTCGTAAGACAAAGATTTTAGTCAAGCAAAAAAATGTCTTACAAAGCATGTCTTTATCAGTCATCTGGAACTATGCTACACAAAAAGAAATGACACTGACAACCACAAAACTGTGGAAAGGAGGTGTAATTTGCTGCCAGACAGCATGTTGCATAAATGCCAGCATCGGGTATTTGGTTCTAAACCTGCGTCAACAATTTCATAATACAATATAGACACCTATATAGTGGAGGAGAGGCAGAGAAAGATCAAAAGCAAAATAAATGTGCAAAATCAGCCACCATACATTCCAAAATGTTATGTTTCGGACGCGGTCGGAGTACCGACCCAGTGTTTGAAAGGACCAAGCATGAAATAAGCAGAGCACGGTTCAAAAGGATAACAGAATTTAATAAACATAACAGTGAATAGTGCTAAACAACTAAAACGTCCGCAGTCTGGTGAGGTGAAAACACGGCGTGCTCTTAACAGCGCAAACGGTCCGGAGCCACAGCAGTTCGGACCCAGGGACCCCGCCGACACCCCCCAGGTGGCCGCGACAAACCGAGTCTGTGAAGAAAGAAAACATGACGTGAGTCCAACTCCACACAGAGAGACACAACTCAAAGGTGCACGCAATCAGCAAACACTTCCTGGCTTAAAGCTATACATCAGCTTCTTACCCTGCAGGCACGGAACAACTCAGTTCAAATCTCCACTGCAGCAGAAGCTGATTAGACAATTAGCATAACGTGACAGCTCACTAACACAAGGTGTGAGGGACACCAATCCACTGTCATTACTTCATAAAAGTCACCAAAACCAAATTACCTCAGGAAGTGTGCTGAAGAGCGTGAGACCTCACCCAATCCTCCTTCACAGACTGTGGCGTCAAACCTGGAGCGGTCTCTGCGTCCGTGATGGTGAGATTGTTCTCCTGACGTCGATCTCACACGTCTGCTCACAAGGTCGAGTCTCTGGCAATCACACACTGTGCATTCAAGGTTTAAATGCAGCAATCTCTGATTAAGACAAAATACACCACAGCTGTGAGTCCTGATGACCTGCACGTGATAACAAGCCTCAGGTGTTCAGGGTGAGGTCCTGATGCTCAGCCACTCAGTCCTGAAAGCATACCACCTGGTGGGAGAAACAGAAAACAAAAACCAAACCAGCCAAACACCCCAGCCCACAACACAAAAGTAGTTTAAATAAAAACTGAACCAAATAAAAACACACTAGTAATTAAACCTCCAAAGCAGGGGACTTTATCTATAATTAACAAAATGAACGCTTAAAAAAAGGGTGCAAGATTGGAATTTACTATGCTTAAATAATCTGTGTCCACGACCTGGGTATTGAAAGTACTATCTATTAGGAAGTAGTCAGTTCTAGAATAATATCGATAAACTGGGGGGAAATAGAAAAATTTTTGAAGAGGAATTACGAGCTCTCCAAGGGTCAACAACACCATTATGCAGCATAAAATTGTAAAATATTTCAGACAAAGCAGAGTGAGATAAATTATGGGGATTAGATCAATCCATTCATGGGTCAAAAACACAATTGAGATCCCCTCCCAAGATTAAAGATTATGTATCCAAAAAAAGAGAAGACTCCCTAATAATTTGTTAGCAAATTCAGTGTCATCAAAATTGGGGACATAAACATTAACAAGCAAAAAGCTTCTTCTATAGTAGTGTCCCTACAATAATGAGATACTGCCCATTTTTATTGGCAATTCCATTTGTGGGTACAAAGTGTGTTTTCTTATTATTAAGATGGCCCTCTTGATTTTGAGTTAAAGTTGGAGTGAAAAACTTGACTCACCCATGGACAATGAAGACCTTTGTTCCCTCAGGTGGCACTGCATTAAACACCGACATCATTGTGTAAAGGATCTTACCACGTGGGCTCAGGAACACTTCAGAAAACCATTGTTAGTTAACACAGTTCATCATTACATCTACAGCTGCAAGTTAAAACTCTACTAGGGATGTGAATCGTACAACAACTCACGATTCAAATCGATTCCGATTCTTGGGGTGACGATTCAATTCAGAATTGATTTTTGATTGAAAGAGCAATAGTTATATTACTTAAGAAAATGTTTATGTTTAAGAAAATGGAGCTTTACAAGGTTAATCAAGTGATTCTAAAGATGTAAATTTACTTATCTGCTTTGCTCGTTCAGAGTTGGCTGGCAGTTTAGCGAAGCACTGATCAGTAGTCGGCAGATACCGCTCATCCGCTTCTTTTAGCAATGGGTGATGGCGTAGCATGTGGGCTTGCAAATTTGAAGTGTTTCCGAAGTACTTGACTTTCATTTTGCAGATTTTGCACAATGCATAAGTCATATCAAGCTCCTTCTTACGCAGCAAATAATAAAATCGAAAATGCGCCCAAACATTTGCCTTCAGCAAAGACAGTGCTGGCTGAATTAGCTCTTCGCCCACCATGCTAAGCTGCAGCTCACGAATGTTTGAAGCACACCGGACCCTGCCCTTGCGGGGACACTGTAGTACAGAGGCCAATGCCTGACAAACAGTACACACATCGAATAAGCAAGAAAATGTTTAAAAATGCTTTTTAAAAATTGATTCTTGGACATGTTGGATCGATTCAGAATCTTAATAAATAAGAATCGCGATTCGGACGTGAATTGATTTTTTCCGGCATCCCTAAACTCTACCATGCAAAGCGAAAGCCATACATCAACAACATCCAGAAATGCCACCACCTTCTCTGGGCCGAGCTCATTTGAAATGGACAGATGCAAAGTGGAAAAGTGTGCTGTGGTCTGATGAGTCCACATTTTAAGTTGTTTTTGGAAATCATGGACGTTGTGTCCTCTGGACAAAAGAGGAAAACGACCATCCAGACTGTTATCAGCGCAAAGTTCAAAATCCAGCATCTGTGATGGTATGGGGGTGTGTTAGTGCCCATGACATGGGCAACTTACACATCTGTAATGGCACCATCAATGCTGAAAGGTACATCCAGGTTTTGGAGCAACACATGCTGTCATCCAAGCAACGTCTTTTTCAGGGACGTCCCTGCTTATTTAAGCAAGACAATGCCAAGCCACAATTTGCACGTGTTACAACAGCGTGGCTTCATAGTAAAAGAGTGCAGGTACTAGACTGGCCTGCCTGCAGTCCAGACCTGTCACCCATTGAAAATGTGGCACATTATGAAGTGCAAAATACAACAACGGAGACCCCAAATTGTTGAACTGAAGTCATACATCAAGCAAGAACGAGAAAGAACTCCACCTACAATACTTCAACAATTAGTGTCCTCAGTTGCCAAATGCTTATTGAGTGTTGTTAGAAGGAAAGGTGATGTAACACGGTGGTAAACATACCACTGTCCCAGCTTTTTTGAAACGTGTTGTAGGCATCCATTTCAAAATGAGCAAATATTTGCACAAAAACAATAAAGTCGATCAGTTTGAACATTAAATATCTTGTCTTCGTGGTGTATTCAATTGAATATAGGCTGAAGAGGATTTGCAAATCACTGTTTTTATTTACATTTTACACAACGTCCCAACTTCATTGGAATTAGGGTTGTACTAACAACAAAAATAAGACTGCCCTAAACCCGAGAGAGCCGGAGGTAATACCACCCTTAAAAAAAAAACCCTAACCCCAAACTCATACACACTAACACCCAAAGTCCTAATAAGAACAAGTGACAGCAGTGGAAAAACTCCAAAACAACAGATTGTCTGTACTGGCTTGCAATAAGGGAAGAAAAATTCCACCAACAACAAGCCACCTTGGGGAATAAACTGATTGGAAAAACAAACTCAGTCCTGAAAGAATTCCCACACATATCGGGATAAAAATACAACAGTGAACCAAATCAATGGTACCATTGATGTAAGGAAGAAAAAAGGCAGGGAGTGGTACACTGTGCACATTAGCATCATTCAAAAATAAATTAATAAATAAAATAAAATAAACAAGGTGCGACCCATGTCAAAGTGTCTTCTGCCCAGAGCAAGTCAGTCACCTAATCAAGTCCGCAGACAAGGGTCATGGTCCTGAACCCACAGCGATCACAAAAACAGAAAGGAAGAAAGGAAAGTGCAATTAGCAGACTAAGCAAGTTCACCTAATAAATCAAATTACAGCTCGAAGTGGAGGCTTAAGGGGTGACAGACACACAAAGAATGTACTTATTGCTCTAAATAAAATAAGATGGTGTTTACCCATTCTGCAACTCACGACCAACTCATAAACTGCTAAGTGGGCAAATGTGTGACAGCCTCTCCTATAAACATTATAAATTAAGTCTACTGGGCTTGGAAAAACGAGTCACACTCAAGCTTATAATACAATTTATGAACCCAAAAATATGAAGGGTAATATCTCCGTAGGTCAATTTGGTTCATTTATTGATCAACATCTCACCATAACGTCCTTAGCAGAAGAAAAGTATCTCTCAACCTCATTATGAGTGATACAGAGCCGTGTTGGATAAACGGCGAACACCTGCCAGATAAACGGCGGTTCTGCAGGTGTATAATGGCGAACGGCAGTAATTCCCAGAACCCTTGCGGACGACCAGTGAATCCGAATGTTTCAACCTCTTAGCAGTAAACGAAGGTTTTTCATGCCAGAAATAAGGTCTACACAACGTGAGCTTAATAAAATGCATGACCGACGCAATGAAGCACATTTGACACATTATTACATAGACTGAGTTAATCAAACTGAGTTGAACTGACATGGGAGAAATGTGGGGTGAAAGGTGCGTTTACACATAAGCAAGACGCGTTACGAATGTCATTTTTCTGTCATTCGTGACACATTCCTGACATTCTTAATGTGACTTAAGGCATCTGAATGTTTCTTAATAGTGCGTGTTGGTGTGTGATATTCTTGATATTCGTGGAGCATGTTTTTGCCTGTCAAGAAATCGTCCATGAATGTCACACCACCCTCATTTCGTCTCACGTCGTGGAGGTCGCAACTGAGCGTGTTGATCCGTCTTGATGAGTATTGATCCTTAATAGAACGTGACAACGTTCGTAGTGGTTCCTGTGATGGTTCTTGGAGCCCAAACTGTCACGCGTTATTACAAAGTGACACGGAAACTGTCAAGTTTTGACACGACTTGTAACACGGCGTCACATTTCACTGCGCGCCACAACATATCAGTTTTCTGTCACGTGCGCACAAATAAACTCCGCTCCAAATGTCGGTCCACAGTTCCTGCTGAAGCTCATCGGGACGCTCCTGCAGGTGTTCCACCTGCTGCATGCGCCTGATGTTTGGGAAAATGCACTAGACGAGAGCCGCATGAAGCCACACATCTGGCGCTGTCCTCCTCCTCCTCTCTGCGCCACTCCATGGCACAGAGCCCAACTACGCATGCAGTCACAAAGTTCTTCTGAAAAACTGGAGCGATCTGAATTCGGTTGGATGAATATGGGTGTGTGTGTGGAGACTATTCACCTCATTCACAACGTGACATAACTTAACGATGCGCTGTTACGCGCAATAGTGCGCGATAGCGCGTAACAACACGGAACACTATTCTTGACCGTGCATAATGGTTCCTGATAATTCTCCGGCAACACGTGCCATTAATCGTAACGTGTGGTAACAGGTTGTAGCAGTTCCTGAGGACACCTGACGCCTCTGCCCTGAATCATCACATTCGTGATCAGCGGCCAAGAATGTGGACTTCGTGGCATTCGTGACTTGTCGCCGTTATGTGTAAACGCAGCAGAATGTAATCACAAAGTTATTACAAACAACATCCTTATAAACTTACTTGTATGCTTTTCTCAGCCGATCAGTGCAGTGTGACGGCACTATGGGGGCCGGTGATGAACACATTTAAGCAGGGGTGTAAGCAGCTCTCAGTTGAATGGAGTCAGAGCTCCATCTACTGGACAAACGGTGCAAGGACATTTTACCATTTTGCCGACAAACATTATTTCAGTAACTGTTCTGTTTATGAGACATTATTGGCATTCTATTGGCAAAATTTGCCGATAGAATGCTGGTGGTGGTTGTTTTTGTACTGGTGGTTGGCTCTCACTGCGGTATTGTATCACTTCCTGTTCCGGAGCACAGCGGTGTTTTGCTGTATCTGTTAGCTGTTTAATCTGCTAGATCTGCTAGTTAGATTGATCTAGTTACCTAGATAACGATTTTTTTCACAGTGTAATCTTCACGTGCCTTAACTAAAGCACTCCCTCTGCTGAATCACCTCTAAATTATTTACACGTTATTCACTTTGCGTGTTTTTAGGAATCCGCTAGCTTAGCGCAGCTACTAGCTCTTAGCCGGTTTAGCATGGCGGCTTCTCCTGTCTCTCCTGCACTTTTCTGCTCTGGTTGTGAAATGTTTAGTTATTCCTCGGCCTCCTTTAGTAGTAATGGTACTTGTAATAAGTGTAGCTTATTAGTAGCTTTGGAGGCCAGGCTGGGCGAATTGGAGACTCGGCTCTGCACCGTGGAAAATTCTACAGCTAGCCAGGCCCCTGTAGTCGGTGCGGACCAAGGTAGCTTAGCCGCCGTTAGTTTCCCTCTGGCAGATCCCGAGCAGCCGGGAAAGCAGGCCGACTGGGTGACTGTGAGGAGGAAGCGTAGCCCTAAACAGAAGCCCCGTGTATACCACCAACCCGTTCATATTTCTAATTGTTTTTCCCCACTCGGCGACACACCCACCGAGGATCAAACTCTGGTTATTGGCGACTCTGTTTTGAGAAATGTGAAGTTAGCGACACCAGCAACCATAGTCAATTGTCTTCCGGGGGCCAGAGCAGGCGACATTGAAGGAAATTTGAAACTGCTGGCTAAGGCTATGCGTAAATTTGGTAAGATTGTAATTCACGTCGGCAGTAATGACACCCGGTTACGCCAATCGGAGGTCACTAAAATTAACATTGAATCGGTGTGTAACTTTGCAAAAACAATGTCGGACTCTGTAGTTTTCTCTGGGCCCCTCCCCAATCGGACCGGGAGTGACATATTTAGCCGCATGTTCTCCTTGAATTGCTGGCTGTCTGAGTGGTGTCCAAAAAATGAGGTGGGCTTCATAGATAATTGGCAAAGCTTCTGGGGAAAACCTGGTCTTGTTAGGAGAGACGGCATCCATCCCACTTTGGATGGAGCAGCTCTCATTTCTAGAAATCTGGCCAATTGTCTTAAATCCTCCAAACTGTGACTATCCAGGGTTGGGACCAGGAAGCAGAGTTGTAGTCTTACACACCTCTCTGCAGCTTCTCTCCCCCTGCCATCCCCTCATTACCCCATTCCCGTAGAGACGGTGCCTGCTCCCAGACCACCAATAACCAGCAAAAATCTATTTAAGCATAAAAATTCAAAAAGAAAAAATAATATAGCACCTTCAACTGCACCACAGACTAAAACAGTTAAATGTGGTCTATTAAACATTAGGTCTCTCTCTTCTAAGTCCCTGTTAGTAAATGATATAATAATTGATCAACATATTGATTTATTCTGCCTTACAGAAACCTGGTTACAGCAGGATGAATATGTTAGTTTAAATGAGTCAACACCCCCGAGTCACACTAACTGCCAGAACGCTCGTGGCACGGGCCGAGGCGGAGGATTAGCAGCAATCTTCCATTCCAGCTTATTAATTAATCAAAAACCCAGACAGAGCTTTAATTCATTTGAAAGCTTGACTCTTAGTCTTGTCCATCCAAATTGGAAGTCCCAAAAACCAGTTTTATTTGTTGTTATCTATCGTCCACCTGGTCGTTACTATGAGTTTCTCTGTGAATTTTCAGAACTTTTGTCTGACTTAGTGCTTAGCTCAGATAAGATAATTATCAATCAATCAATCAATTTTTTTATATAGCGCCAAATCACAACAAACAGTTGCCCCAAGGCGCTTTATATTGTAAGGCAAGGCCATACAATAATTATGTAAAACCCCAACGGTCAAAACGACCCCGTGAGCAAGCACTTGGCTACAGTGGGAAGGAAAAACTCCCTTTTAACAGGAAGAAACCTCCAGCAGAACCAGGCTCAGGGAGGGGCAGTCTTCTGCTGGGACTGGTTGGGGCTGAGGGAGAGAACCAGGAAAAAGACATGCTGTGGAGGGGAGCAGAGATCGATCACTAATGATTAAATGCAGAGTGGTGCATACAGAGCAAAAAGAGAAAGAAACTGTTGGGAAAGTGTAAGTACACGGACCCACAACAGGGGGCGCAAATGAACGGACAATGGAATAGGTCAAATAACAACACTTTACTGTTGTGAATGTGCACAACAAACACTACAGATTACAATAATGGAAAAAAGTCAATTCACAAAGGTGTCGTGTGGGCAGGCTCGAAGATAGGAGACGCCTCTCCAAAGTAGAACCGGAACCACACGATTTCCTCCGCCACCAGACCCCGGGAATACTGGAGCCGCCAAGTCCCGAACTCCCAGGTGGCCACTGCCTACGCGTGTCGGACCTGGTACTGCTGGCGAGGAACAAAGAACAATTAAAGGAGGGCGCGTTTGCACCCAGGAATCCGAACGGAAGGAAACCTACCTCCACCTCTCGTTGGAAAAATACTCCTTAGAACAACGCACAAAATCCAAAAAGGATACAATTCGTCAGCTGAGCTACGTTACCTTCTAGGTAGAAACGATATCTCGGCAAAGAGGTGGAGACGTCGTCCTGCTGATATACTCCTGCCGATCAGATGATTGGTAACAGCTGTTGCAGGTGATGCGTGACAGCTGTCACCCTGGCTGCTCCTGTGAGGCGGCTGCGCCCTCTGGTGCCTGGAGCCCGCACTCCAGACAGGGCGCCCTCTGGTGGTGGGCCAGCAGTACCTCCTCTTCTGGCGGCCCACACAACAGAAACAGTGCATCATGGGAACCCCCCAGCAGTCTACGTCTATAGCAGCATAACTAAGGGATGGTTCAGGGTCACCTGATCCAGCCCTAACTATAAGCTTTAGCAAAAAGGAAAGTTTTAAGCCTAATCTTAAAAGTAGAGAGGGTGTCTGTCTCCCTGATCTGAATTGGGAGCTGGTTCCACAGGAGAGGAGCCTGAAAGCTGAAGGCTCTGCCTCCCATTCTACTCTTACAAACCCTAGGAACTACAAGTAAGCCTGCAGTCTGAGAGCGAAGCGCTCTATTGGGGTGATATGGTACTACGAGGTCCCTAAGATAAGATGGGACCTGATTATTCAAAACCTTATAAGTAAGAAGAAGAATTTTAAATTCTATTCTAGAATTAACAGGAAGCCAATGAAGAGAGGGCAATATGGGTGAGATATGCTCTCTCCTTCTAGTCCCCGTCAGTACTCTAGCTGCAGCATTTTGAATTAACTGAAGGCTTTTTAGGGAACTTTTAGGACAACCTGATAATAATGAATTACAATAGTCCAGCCTAGAGGAAATAAATGCATGAATTAGTTTTTCAGCATCACTCTGAGACAAGACCTTTCTGATTTTAGAGATATTGCGTAAATGCAAAAAAGCAGTCCTACATATTTGTTTAATATGCGCTTTGAATGACATATCCTGATCAAAAATGACTCCAAGATTTCTCACAGTATTACTAGAGGTCAGGGTAATGCCATCCACAGTAAGGATCTGGTTAGACACCATGTTTCTAAGATTTGTGGGGCCAAGTACAATAACTTCAGTTTTATCTGAGTTTAAAAGCAGGAAATTAGAGGTCATCCATGTCTTTATGTCTGTAAGACAATCCTGCAGTTTAGCTAATTGGTGTGTGTCCTCTGGCTTCATGGATAGATAAAGCTGGGTATCATCTGCGTAACAATGAAAATTTAAGCAATACCGTCTAATAATACTGCCTAAGGGAAGCATGTATAAAGTGAATAAAATTGGTCCTAGCACAGAACCTTGTGGAACTCCATAATTAACTTTAGTCTGTGAAGAAGATTCCCCATTTACATGAACAAATTGTAATCTATTAGACAAATATGATTCAAACCACCGCAGCGCAGTGCCTTTAATACCTATGGCATGCTCTAATCTCTGTAATAAAATTTTATGGTCAACAGTATCAAAAGCAGCACTGAGGTCTAACAGAACAAGCACAGAGATGAGTCCACTGTCCGAGGCCATAAGAAGATCATTTGTAACCTTCACTAATGCTGTTTCTGTACTATGATGAATTCTAAAACCTGACTGAAACTCTTCAAATAGACCATTCCTCTGCAGATGATCAGTTAGCTGTTTTACAACTACCCTTTCAAGAATTTTTGAGAGAAAAGGAAGGTTGGAGATTGGCCTATAATTAGCTAAGATAGCTGGGTCAAGTGATGGCTTTTTAAGTAATGGTTTAATTACTGGTTTAATTACTGCCACCTTAAAAGCCTGTGGTACATAGCCAACTAACAAAGATAGATTGATCATATTTAAGATCGAAGCATTAAATAAATTATAGTGGGCGATTTTAACATCCACACAGATGCTGAGAATGACAGCCTCAACGCTGCATTTAATCTGTTATTAGACTCAATTGGCTTTGCTCAAAATGTAAATGAGTCCACCCACCACTTTAATCATATCTTAGATCTTGTTCTGACTTATGGTATGGAAATTGAAGACTTAACAGTATTCCCTGAAAACTCCCTTCTGTCTGATCATTTCTTAATAACATTTACATTTACTCTGATGGACTACCCAGCAGTGGGGAATAAGTTTCATTACACTAGACGTCTTTCAGAAAGCGCTGTAACTAGGTTTAAGGATATGTTTCCTTCTTTATGTTCCCTAATGCCATATACCAACACAGTGCAGAGTAGCTACCTAAACTCTGTAAGTGAGATAGAGTATCTCATCAATAGTTTTACATCCTCATTGAAGACAACTTTGGATGCTGTAGCTCCTCTGAAAAAGAGAGCTTTAAATCAGAAGTGCCTGACTCCGTGGTATAACTCACAAACTCGCAGCTTAAAGCAGATAACCCGTAAGTTGGAGAGGAAATGGCGACTCACTAATTTAGAAGATCTTCACTTAGCCTGGAAAAAGAGTCTGTTGCTCTATAAAAAAGCCCTCCATAAAGCTAGGACATCTTACTACTCATCACTAATTGAAGAAAATAAGAACAACCCCAGGTTTCTTTTCAGCACTGTAGCCAGGCTGACAAAGAGTCAGAGCTCTATTGAGCCAAGTATTCCTTTAACTTTAACTAGTAATGACTTCATGACTTTCTTTGCTAATAAAATTTTAACTATTAGAGAAAAAATTACTCATAACCATCCCAAAGACGTATCGTTATCTTTGGCTGCTTTCAGTGATGCCGGTATTTGGTTAGACTCTTTCTCTCAGATTGTTCTGTCTGAGTTATTTTCATTAGTTACATCATCCAAACCATCAACATGTCTATTGGACCCCATTCCTACCAGGCTGCTAAAGGAAGCCCTACCATTATTTAATGCTTCGATCTTAAATATGATCAATCTATCTTTATTAGTTGGCTATGTACCACAGGCTTTTAAGGTGGCAGTAATTAAACCATTACTTAAAAAGCCATCACTTGACTCAGCTATCTTAGCTAATTATAGGCCAATCTCCAACCTTCCTTTTCTCTCAAAAATTCTTGAAAGGGTAGTTGTAAAACAGCTAACTGATCATCTGCAGAGGAATAGTCTATTTGAAGAGTTTCAGTCAGGTTTTAGAATTCATCATAGTACAGAAACAGCATTAGTGAAGGTTACAAATGATCTTCTTATGGCCTCGGACAGTGGACTCATCTCTGTGCTTGTTCTGTTAGACCTCAGTGCTGCTTTTGATACTGTTGACCATAAAATTTTATTACAGAGATTACAGCATGCCATAGGTATTAAAGGCACTGCGCTGCGGTGGTTTGAATCATATTTATCTAATAGATTACAATTTGTTCATGTAAATGGGGAATCTTCTTCACAGACTAAGGTTAATTATGGAGTTCCACAAGGTTCTGTGCTAGGACCAATTTTATTCACTTTATACATGCTTCCCTTAGGCAGTATTATTAGACGGCATTGCTTAAATTTTCATTGTTACGCAGATGATACCCAGCTTTATCTATCCATGAAGCCAGAGGACACACACCAATTAGCTAAACTGCAGGATTGTCTTACAGACATAAGGACATGGATGACCTCTAATTTCCTGCTTTTAAACTCAGATAAAACTGAAGTTATTGTACTTGGCCCCACAAATCTTAGAAACATGGTGTCTAACCAGATCCTTACTCTGGATGGCATTACCCTGACCTCTAGTAATACTGTGAGAAATCTTGGAGTCATTTTTGATCAGGATATGTCATTCAAAGCGCATATTAAACAAATATGTAAGACTGCTTTTTGCATTTACGCAATATCTCTAAAATTAGAAAGGTCTTGTCTCAGAGTGATGCTGAAAAACTAATTCATGCATTTATTTCCTCTAGGCTGGACTATTGTAATTCATTATTATCAGGTTGTCCTAAAAGTTCCCTGAAAAGCCTTCAGTTAATTCAAAATGCTGCAGCTAGAGTACTGACGGGGACTAGAAGGAGAGAGCATATCTCACCCATATTGGCCTCTCTTCATTGGCTTCCTGTTAATTCTAGAATAGAATTTAAAATTCTTCTTCTTACTTATAAGGTTTTGAATAATCAGGTCCCTTCTTATCTTAGGGACCTCATAGTACCATATCACCCCAATAGAGCGCTTCGCTCTCAGACTGCAGGCTTACTTGTAGTTCCTAGGGTTTGTAAGAGTAGAATGAGAGGCAGAGCCTTCAGCTTTCAGGCTCCTCTCCTGTGGAACCAGCTCCCAATTTGGATCAGGGAGACAGACACCCTCTGTACTTTTAAGATTAGGCTTAAAACTTTCCTTTTTGCTAAAGCTTATAGTTAGGGCTGGATCAGGTGACCCTGAACCATCCCTTAGTTATGCTGCTATAGACTTAGACTGCTGGGGGGTTCCCATAATGCACTGAGTGTTTCTTTCTCTTTTTGCTCTGTATGCACCACTCTGCATTTAATCATTAGTGATTGATCTCTGCTCCCCTCCACAGCATGTCTTTTTCCTGGTTCTCTCCCTCAGCCCCAACCAGTCCCAGCAGAAGACTGCCCCTCCTTGAGCCTGGTTCTGCTGGAGGTTTCTACCTGTTAAAAGGGAGTTTTTCCTTCCCACTGTCGCCAAGTGCTTGCTCACAGGGGGTCGTTTTGACCTTTGGGGTTTTTACATAATTATTGTATGGCCTTGCCTTACAATATAAAGCACCTTGGGGCAACTGTTTGTTGTGATTTGGCGCTATATAAATAAAATTGAATTGAATTGAAAATTTCAGCCGATAGTGAGTACTTTGAAAAGGGCTTATATCGGCCGATAATATCAGCCGGCCGATATATCGGTCGGGCTCTACAAATTTTTCCCCTAAAAATTTTTTTTTGTGTAGCTTTAGTAATGGGGCCTTACCAAGATAACACAGAAATTTTAAATTAAACTGTTTTATTGACATGAACAGAATTTGAACAATACTTGAAAATATACTACCATATATTTGGAGTACAAGTCGCATTGTTTTTTGTTTTGTTTTTTGTTTACTAGTTTGAGAGGTCCTGCAACTTATACTCTGGTGTGACTTGTACTCTGGAAAATACTGTAGTTATCATAAATAAGACTGCTATGTATTTTAATAAAAATGTAGCCAAACTCCTGTTATAGAGCCAATTGCTAAATCTCCAAACGGTGTTTTTGCAGTGACACAAAAGTCTGCTCAAAAGACAATCCATACTGGCGGACTTTACCTACTGTTCATCCTACACACTTCTGTTTAGCAGTACTTTGTTGATAACCTCACATATGTCGGGAGAGACCTCACATTCCCGGGATGCTACAAGTATGTAAAATGTGCATAATTTTTGTATTTTTTGTTGCGGGTGGGGGGGATTTTCAAAAAAGGGTCAACATTAAATTTAATTCTATTATGTATTTTACATCATGACTAGCAGCTTACCACGAGCAGATTCGATTTCGACGTTGCTCAAACTTCTTCTGTCAGCTGACTGTTGTGTTCTAGCTGCAGAAAGCCCATTGGTGGACAAACTATGCAATGACAACACTCACGCCACAGTTGCCCTTCCATATCTCTCCGTTTCCTTTTAATTGTTATTTACTGGTCATTATAAATACTGATACAGATGTGTCTGCAAATAGCTCATATTGGCTGATGATATCGGCTTGCCGATTTATCGATCAGGCTCTAGTAATTAGCCACAAAGTTGGCATTAGTTTTGATTACGGGGAGATTATTAACTGACTGAAATGAAGTACCAGCTGGACAGAGAACAATAACATTATGGCAAAGTACTCAGAAAATTATCAAGGGATTGATAGCGTGTGCCAGGAAATGATGGAGAGCCATCTGGCAGGGTTCAGCACAAGTCAGGAAAAGTTTGTTAAACTCATCCCGGTTGTAAACGTCTTCAAAATTTTCAGGTCATTGTGGCCCAACTTGTACATGTCCTATTGTCACGCTGAGTATGGGAAACTGAACCAGAGAGATCAACAGTTGAGTACAAGTGTACACCAAGCTCAGACAGAGTTACACTGAGATGCACCGGGCCTGACAATGTGAGCATACAAATGTACGCAAATGATACAATAATATAAACACACAGAACAAACATGACTGAGGTTGTGAGCAAATTAACTATAGCCATGGGAAGAGTTTCTACCTGGCTTCAGGAATCCTGTCTAACACTAAACTTGGAAAAAAAAACAGCAGCCATGTATTTCACTATTAAGAATAAAACAACAGTATATCCAAATATTATTATCAATGATCAAATTATAAAAAATGTAACTGAGTTCAAATATTTAGGGCTTACATTAGATTCAACTCTTAGTTTTAAAAAGCATATAAAAAGATCTCAAACAGTTTGAAATTTAATTTAGTTACTTTAAAAGCATAAGAAATACATTAACAACAGAGGCAACAAAATGCTTTCTAAATGCAATGATAATACCTCATTTTACTTACTGTATAACAAGTTGGGCTCAAGCAAATCTAACAACGTTAAGACCTTTGGAGTCCCTGTATAAAAGGGCTCTTAAAATCCTTGATCAAAAAAGTATTCAATATCATCATTGTCATATTTTGAGCAAATATGCTATGCTCAGCTTTGAAAATTTGATCTTTTTCCATGAGGTTCAAATGGTATACAAAATAGTTCATAATCAAGCTCCGCCACCTCTCAAGAACTTCATTCACCTGTCCTCTGATACAACAACAAGGGTAACAAGAGCAACCACTCGGAGGCAGTGTACCATTCCCAAATGTAAGACTGCATTTGCACAATCGACATTTTCTTATAGAGCCACAAAGAAGTGGAATATATTATAAGAAATAAAAACACAACCAGACTTTAAGACATTTTCTGTAAAGGTAAAATCATGGCTTCTTCAAAACCAAAGATGTAGGCACTAAATATATAGCACTGCTAAAGGTAACACTGAACATGTGTAATAAGTATTCTGATTCTATATAGAAATTGAGAGATGAACTGTATGAAGGGTGAATATTTTTTACAAGTGTTTTGATATTGTACAGTAATTGAGAGGTTTAGATGAATTTATGAATGTCTTGACAATTTTGATGTTTTGATGCTGCATGTTATGAGTGACAGGGATGAATTATGAATGGTTGTTTTAAATGTTTTGTTATGGCACAGTATTTTAGAAATGAATGATGTAAGAATGAATTTAATATTATATATTTTATGAATTTAGTATTATATATTTTCTAGGTTCGTTTGTGATGTATTTAATAGCCCTATGTGTATCCCCCTGACCCTCAAGGACTACAGATGGAAATTAGCTGTTGCAGCTACAATCTGGTACAAACATCTCTGCTTGATGAGCATAATGTAATTGTATGCTGTCCTTGTACAAATAAATGGAAATGAAATGTCGTGAGCTGAGGACTGGCAGGGTTAGTCTGACTATGCTCCCGAAGACTCTGCTCTGAAGCAGGCAGGAAAAAAAAAAAAACAGCCCAAGAGCGCAAAGTTGTAAGTTGTCCAATTATGGTGCGAGACAGACTCAAACTTGGGCCGGTGTGAGAGCTGCTTCACACAGACGCTGTGAAACGGACTGTGAAGACTGTTTCGATTTCAACGCCATTGCTCCCAGTGAATGCCACATGCTAACTGCCAGCTTTGTAGCCAATAAAAATACACTTTAATTGACTAATTAAGGTAGCGCCTGGTCTGACAAGGGCACCTGTCAGACCATTTTCTCTCTTGGTCTTTTTCTTCTGGTTTGCCAAACAACAAGACTCCCTACCTACACATATGAATAGTTTGATGTAGCTCTAATGCGTTTCATTAGGAACAAGAGCAATCAGAGATTTCTGACATCCGCCAATCTGGATCCAGATCACCTTCAAAATTCAGTGGAGTCTTGCATGCCCTAATATCTATCTGTAGTGCAAATTTGGTGAGAATCTGTGAAGTAGATTTTTTTTAATGTAACACTTCAAAGCCTATATAAAATGATATCTTGATCCAGAATCCAGATCCAGATCACCTCCAAACTTGAATGGAGTCTTCCATGCTCTAATATTTGTCTATGGTGAAAATGTCTTAAAAATCCATGCAGTAGTTTTGATGTAATCCTACTAAAAGACAAACAGAAAAATAAATAAACGCTGATGATTTTATTATGTCGTTGGCGGACGTAATAAGTTTCTCTTACATCAAATATAAAGGTGTGCAATGTGGTATTTAAATAATATCACATTATTTCCAGGTATTCTGTGATAATGATATTATTGACAATATGACAAAACAGTGGAAAAAATTTTTGGTTTAGAACTCATAGAAGCTGCTCAGCTCTCCTTGTGGGCCTTTTAGGTTCTCCTCATTTTCAACTGCATACTTCTACTTGCAGTGGTGAAATGCATTTGCTCTTTAGTGCTTTTATGGTTATGACCATGGTTTATTACAAACCTGATCTTTTATATTGTGAATGATGTGGTATTGAGCGTCCCCAGTGGTTCTGTCCTTTTCCTTTTTCTCATTCTGTTCACACATAATATTGCCCTTTGACAATTCTTTAAAAAATAAACTGTTTATGCTCTAAAACTGAGCGATTTCAGTATAATACATCATTGGGCTTGCTTTTGAAGCTGTGGGTGCTTATTAACTTTGCGTGACTTGGCAACACTGAAGACTCGTAGGACTACAAAAACAAGCGTTTTCCGACAAGTAGGTAAAAGGTCACTCACACATCAGTCATGTTTATTCTGTTAAAGTGTGAAAAAACCCAGACCCTGACATGAACGTCACAGACAGTAAAACTGTCTGCATGTTGACATAATTCATCCGAAGCGTTCCTGAACAGACACCAATCCTGCCTGTCTGTGAGTGTGTTAGCCGAAATGCTAAAAAGCGTCTGTATATCCAACCACTTTAGTCAGGTTGGAGCCACTCTCCCGTACAAAGCTCGTGTTTGTCATTGTAAGCAAAAAAACGGATAAACCTTATATTTATTGGTCATGTTAGCTTTCATTTTAAAATACACACCTTTTCTCGTTCTCAGAATCGCAGCCATCTGACAGGACTAAAGAGCCAAGTGTGCTACATTCAAAGTTGTCGGGCATTTGCCCCTACTTTTTTAAGAGACGAATCCAGTTAAGCAAAAGCGAATGCAAATCTGTAATATGTTTACATGTTAGATTTTAACAGTGAAGTTACCCGCAAATATTGAAGCGCTGAAGCATGTAACGATAAGAAAAGGAAAAGATAAAATGACTGATTTGTGTCAAAAAGCCCGAATTCACAACACTGCAACGCGTACTTGAAGACACCGGAAGTAGCTCGTCGGCCATCTTACTACACTCAGTATGTAGTGCCCACAAGTGTAGAACAAGAGATCTCTTGCCCCTGGAGTAGAGGTGGGCGGATCGATCCTAATATCGATACCAACGCTGGTATTGATATTGAACAATCCTTGTGTAAAAAGATCGATACTCAAGCTTTTTTCTCTCCCGCACGCACTGACTGCTGCGCACACAAATTCATCAAAGTCTACTCTGTAAGAGCAGCGCTGCGCTGTGTCAAACAACACGGAGTAGCGCACCCTTGTATTGTGGCTTGTGAGCCCTCTTCCTCAGGAGATTTTAAGTTGTGTTGAGTGATATTTTTTAAACAAAAATGTTGATTGTGATAATAAAGTATTTTGTTGTCACATACAATGTTTTGGATCCTTTGGATCTATGAAGCTTAAATATGAAAAAGTATCGGTATCGATATCTGTGATACTGGGCCTGTATTTACTTGGTATCGGATCAATACCAAAATTCCCGGTATCGCCCACCTCTACCCTGGAGAACTCAGCCTGGGAGAACTGGGTCTTTTATCATCACATTACACCTATTACATCTGTAATAATTTTATTTATAACCGTGTCTGGATAAATACATTCATCCTACCCATTCATCAGTGTGGCAGGATTTACCAGTGGTGTGTACTGACACAGTACTGACAAAAGATTTTCACATTCATCTCCACTGATCATGTCAAGAAGGCAAACACTAGCCAAAAACAACTATCAGGCTCGTTGGCGTCGGTGCTTATCTACAGATTCATTTGAGATGCCAGTCCAACGCAGGTTCCACAGCCTAGGCCAGTACCAAGGTGGGTGGACTGGGTCAGTGCAGATTAAGTGTCTTGTCCAAGGACACAGATATAGGTAGCATGAGCAGGATTTGATCCCAGGTTTACATATTAGCGGGGTAGCTACTTATCTACTGATCTACCTGCTCATTCAGTAAAGCCTATAACTTTTTCAAAGTTGTTATGGGCATCTTGGTGGCTTCCCTCATTGTTGAGAACGGGCCTACTTCAAAGCAGGAGACTAGTGAGAGAAGCCACCAAGACGCCCATAACAACTCTGGCAAAGTTATAGGCTTCTGTGGCTGTGAAAGGATAAAACGTACATAATGCAACTTTTATTTGTTGCACCATCAGTTATCACCACACTGTTCATATTTAGTGACTGATGTAAATGAAGTCCAGTGTTCATGTATCCATCCCCTGACGTGTGTAATGAAAATGGTCTGTGAAAGTGATGATTCGTAAAAACAAGAATCCCTAGTTTGTCCAATTAATTACACACAAAACAAGGCTGTTGGAGTTGCATGAGTGAAATCTGTACATGGGTTGCACGTGATCAGAATGTTTCCCACGTGATCAGAATGTGTCCCAAGACATTCTTGGGATACATTGCAGGCTCTGACATTGGAGGATCTGTGTATAAAAATGGTAGTAATTTCTACCTGGTAAATAGTTTGTGCGATATTTTTGTTTAGCCCTTTAAATTAAATCTAAATGTCTGCACTTAAAGTACTTATTTCAGTTAAACTCCATTGTGGGGCTGTTCACATGAAAATTAAAATATAACGCAATACTAAAATACCCTCAGCTGTATTAGCATTGTGTTCTTTATAATTTGCAGTTATTTAATTAATTAAGATCCTATTGTCTCACGTACAATTTGTACATGTTCAAATCAAATCATCACTTGTGTTATGTGTCGACGCAGATTGAGGAGCGAACCTGCGTCAGACAGGACCCAGCACTAAAAATAACCAGAAAGTGGTTCCTTCAACAAAAAACAATTTATTTTTCACCTGTGCCTAAATAAATTATACAAAAAAACCCCAACCCAATGTCCTTCAAGAGGAGTGACTGCTGGCACACTCTCCAGTGTTCATGGGGAGAGAAGTCCGGTGCTCCTGGACTCACTACCATCAAACAGACACCCCCCAGGTGGACACGACAAACTGACTCTCTGTTGAAGCACAGAAGATGTGAGGTACGTTAGCAGTTATAGCAATTTCTTTCACAAAACACATGCTATCAGCAACACATCAAGGTCTGTACTTTTTATCTTTATGCACATGAGCAGCTTCTCACAATAAGTGGAGGATCACTTATCCTGCACGCCACAGCAGTGAGAAGCAAGCCACACCATTCTCATCACAATTTCACGTATACTATGTAGCAAAACATCAAGTTACTATCTACAATTAGTCCAACAGTTAATTACCATTACTGTGTGCTGACAGCATGTGTCCTCACCCTTCCTTGCTTCACAGGCTTAATGTGTCAAACCCAGGTGCGGTCCTCAGCGTCTCACAAACGAACATCACAAGGTCGAGCTCCCGGCAGTTCTGCTTGATTCACACATGCCTTAAAAGCAGAACGCCATCCAATTATCCGCTACAGCTGAAAGTCTTTAGGGCTGCACGTGAGCACCAGTCCCAGGTGCCTCACATGATATTGACGAGGGTGAGGATTCCTCAGCCAGCACCTTTTTTCCACAGACAAATCAGCTTCCATGCCACCTGAGGAGCAAAGAAAAGAAAACACCACCAAAACCTCCAGCCACACCCCCCAACACACAACAGTACCCCCCCATCAACGGGAAGCCCCCCGGCGACCGACCAGACCAGGACCGAGAACAGCACCTCTCTCCGGGGTCCATACCAGGAAGCAGACAGCACCACGCTCCCGAGGTCCACCACAGACAACAGGACAGGCATCTCAGCTGGAAGGCCGGCTGGAGTCAACAAAAGCCCCAAAACAAACCCCAACAATCCAACACACAAAAAAAACACAAAACCCACCCAACAACCTCCCCAGGGGACCGTCCCATCAAACCCCGGGAAGAAAAAAAAATCATCCCAAACACCAAAACCCAACATAGTCCCACAAACACAATATAAACAGAAATACACGAAAGAAAAATAACAAACAACCCTCCCAGAATGACCTGCAAAGACCAACCCCCCCCAGAAGGCCTTCATCGCCTGTTCCAGGAGGAACAGCCAGAACCAAGATCCCACACAGGTCCCCAGGTGTACATAGAGTAAAACGGCGCCCCCCCAGGGGACCGTACCATCAACCCCAGGAGGCGCCCCCCCCACAACCCCGGAACCCCAGACCCAGGCACACTCGGCCAGTTAGCCCCAAGTCAGTTCCCCCCCAGAGGACCGTCCCATCAACCCTGGAGGCGGAACCCGGAAGGAAACAAAACAAAAGCAAAATCAACCCCCGGAGGACTACCAAAAACAACCCCGGGGGATGGTAAAACGACTCTAAACCCCGTTACCCTCCCCGGCACCCCGAAAGACCCTAGGTCCCACCCAGAGCCCTTCGGCGGCTCAATAGCAGCGAACCGCTCGCAATACTAAGCCGGAGAAGGGAACAGGAAAAAACTAGCCCGGCTCCAACCCCAAGGCGCAGCGGAGAACCGGAAAAACGTCCGGTGCCTCAACTCGACCATACCCCAGCCCCTCGGAGGGGTGGAACCACCGAAATGGCAAACGGCAACAGATCGGGCCACCCCTCCGACTGAGGTAAGTCCCCGCAGCACCATACCCCGGCAACACCAATGACAAACGGTACAAAGGCACGCCGAGGCTGGAGTGGAACCAGGCCCTAACCAAAACAAAAAAAAAACCCCCCTAACCCCCCCCCCCCCCCCCCTAGGTGCAGAGGTCTTCTGAGAATACTCAGTGACCAACCTGCACCACCCCACCACCCACAAGACAAACGGTCTTGGGGCAAGTGAGGCCGGGGTTAGGAACGTAGAGAAATAAAAAACAACAAAAGAAAACGACCCAACAAGCCCAAACAGAAAATACCTAAAAACACATAAAAAAGCAATAAGGACAAGAGTCCAGGCGGACATCCAACCGCCGAACAGCCACTCCTCCCCCTCCAGACAAACCTACAAATCACCAACCAAAAATAGAAAAAAAAAAAGAGAGAAGAAGAAAAAAAACCCAATTACCCGTGCTGTTTTTTTTTTTTTTCTTTTTTGTATATATGTGTATTATATTGCCGGTCCCAGAACACTTGGAGTCACGTCACCATTATTCTTTTTGACGTCTAATAGTCGGGGCAATACAGAAATCTCAGCTCGACCGAGCTGCATGGGCTCGTCGACAGGAGGAGCCAGAGGTCCCGTCGGGGGAGCCTCAGTGGGGCGAAGAAGAGGCGGCCCAGACCTGTGTCGGGGAAAGCCCCGAGACGAAAAACCCCGCTCTGATGGGCGTCCTCTCTCGCGTCCACGCTCCCTCATCCGATCATCCTGACGAATTACCAACGATATTAGCTCATCTAAATCGTTTGGTTCGTCACGGACCGCCAGCTCGTCCTTTAATGACTCATTTAACCCGTCCACAAACACGCCCCGCAAAGCTGCGGCATTCCAACCTGACCGGGCAGAAAAAATCCGAAAGTCCACGGAATACTCCGCCGCACTCCGCCTCCCCTGCCTAAGATTCAGTAACCGTTGAGCAACGGTATTCGTTTTCACCGGATGATCAAAAACCAATTGGAACTCCCAGGAGAAACCCTTAAAGGACCCTAACAATGGCGAGTCGTTACTCCACAACACTGTGACCCAAGCTAAGGCGTCACCTCGGAGCAAATTTGTCACATATGAAACACGGCTCCCATCAGAAGAGAAGGAAGCCGGTCGCTGAGCAAAAACCAGAGAACATTGCATCAAAAACGAAGCACAAGCCTCGACATCTCCCGCATAAGGCTCCGGATGACAGATAATCGGTTCGAACACCGAATCCCTGGGTGACGGAGTTATCTGCCCCGGTATCGCTGATGCCACAGCTGACGCAGCAGGAAGTGGAACGACTTGCGCTGCAAGCTCCGTAACACGGGCGTCTGTTTGTTTAATTTGATTTGCGAGATGCTGTAATTGCTCCCATATTTTCTCCAAGTGTTCTTGGACTTTCTCGGCAAAAGGAACCGCCTCTGCCACTGGGTCCATTATGGAATGGCCGGGAACTACTGTTATGTGTCGACGCAGATTGAGGAGCGAACCTGCGTCAGACAGGACCCAGCACTAAAAATAACCAGAAAGCGGTTCCTTCAACAAAAAACAATTTATTTTTCACCTGTGCCTAAATAAATTATACAAAAAACCCCAACCCAATGTCCTTCAAGAGGAGTGACTGCTGGCACGCTCTCCAGTGTTCATGGGGAGAGAAGTCTGGTGCTCCTGGACTCACTACCATCAAACAGACACCCCCCAGGTGGACACGACAAACTGACTCTCTGTTGAAGCACAGAAGATGTGAGGTACGTTAGCAGTTATAGCAATTTCTTTCACAAAACACATGCTATCAGCAACACATCAAGGTCTGTACTTTTTATCTTTATGCACATGAGCAGCTTCTCACAATAAGTGGAGGATCACTTATCCTGCACGCCACAGCAGTGAGAAGCAAGCCACACCATTCTCATCACAATTTCACGTATACTATGTAGCAAAACATCAAGTTACTATCTACAATTAGTCCAACAGTTAATTACCTTTACTGTGTGCTGACAGCATGTGTCCTCACCCTTCCTTGCTTCACAGGCTTAATGTGTCAAACCCAGGTGCGGTCCTCAGCGTCTCACAAACGAACATCACAAGGTCGAGTTCCCGGCAGTTCTGCTTGATTCACACATGCCTTAAAAGCAGAACGCCATCCAATTATCCGCTACAGCTGAAAGTCTTTAGGGCTGCACGTGAGCACCAGTCCCAGGTGCCTCACATGATATTGACGAGGGTGAGGATTCCTCAGCCAGCACCTTTTTTCCACAGACAAATCAGCTTCCATGCCACCTGAGGAGCAAAGAAAAGAAAACAACACCAAAACCTCCAGCCACACCCCCCCAACACACAACAACTTGTTCATATTGTGCAAATCAAGGAATATTTGTAGATCACCGTCTCTGCATTTAATAATGAGACAAATTTAACTCCACAACAGTTAGCTTTGAGTTAGCAAAAGTTAGCGTGCAAGCTAAGGTCCACAAAATGTCTTGTAAATGACTGCAGAGGTGTTATAACATTACAAAAAACAGTTGTTTTCAGTTTTAGAAGTGTTTGTTCTCACTAGCTTTATATAATATACCAGAAAAGAAGTTGTTAGCAAGTAGCTACACCAAGAAGTGATGTCACCATGTGATTTTACCTTGGCGAAATGTCTTGTAAATATGTTCAGAGGTGTTATTAGGTTCCAAAAACAGCATTTTCAGTTTTAGTTTTTCACTAGTTTTTATATAATATACCAGAAATGAAACTGTTAGCAAGTAGCTACACCAGGAAGTGATGTGATCATGCTAACCTTGGCGAAATGTCTTGTAACTAAGTTCAGAGGTGTTATTAGGTTCCAAAAACAGCATTTTCAGTTTTAGTTTTTCACTAGTTTTTATATAATATACCAGAAATGAAACTGTTAGCAATAGCTACACCAGGAAGTGATGTGATCATGCTAACCTTGGCAAAATGTTTTGTAATTAAGTTCAGAGGTGTTATTAGGTTCCAAAAACAGCATTTTCAGTTTTAGTTTTTTACTAGTTTTTATATAATATACCAGAAATGAAACTATTAGCAAATAGCTACACCAGGAAGTGATGTGATCATGCTAACCTTGGCGAAATGTTTTGTAATTAAGTTCAGAGGTGTTATTAGGTTCCAAAAACAGCGCTTTCAGTTTTAGAAGTGTTTATTTCATGCTAGCTTTTACATAATATATGAGAAATGTATATAAAAACACAAAATGATGGGGTTTTGAAGAGACCAGTGACTGATGCCACAGTGCAGCTCTACTGTGATTGACTGTCACCTACATCACTCAAAAAACAAAACGGATCAGATTGAAACAGAATGTGACTTTTAACCACTTAAAATACCTCTTAAAACACATCAAGGTTAGCCATCTTTGAACTTGTACAAGTCTGGCAGTAATTGAACTGGACTTGTGCTGATCACGGATGGATGGACGGACGCAGAGATGGACAGATGGATGGATGAACAGACGGAAAGGCTTCGCAATACCCGATGGCCATATTTGATGGCCTCGGGTAAAAATATAATGCAATGCTTAAATACCATCTGTTGCATGTAATCAATGAAAGAGTGTATAGAAAAATGTGACTTTTTGACCCCTTAGGGTCAAGGTTAGCCATCTGTGAAACTGTCCAAGGTCTGTGTCCCAAGAATGTTCCCTGTGAATTTGAAGACCCTGGCAGCAATAGGACAGAAGTTATGCTGAGTACAGACAGAAGGACAGACAATCAGACGGACGCAAAGTCTTCGCAATCCCTGATGGCCATATTCTAGCCTTGGATAAAAATGCCTAGTGTCCAAATACTTATAGACGTGGCTGTAATAATGGGGGTTTTCTGCACAGTGAATAAAGTTAATCCAGGCAGGAAAGGTTCAGTTTTTTTCCATGTTTATTTTTAGCACCATTAAAAAGTCACTTAAGCTTGTGCACTGCGATGCTCTCATTGTGTCTTTCCTTCAGGATGGAGTGATGGCGGTGGAGGTTAAGAAAAAGAGTGGGAAGACAGGGTTTGGGAAAAATAAAAAGCTGAAAGGCTCCGGCTGCAGGTGTGGCTCACTTGCTGGCGGTGGTGAAGGTGAAGCATCCTTTCTGGTGGAACTGCATGTCCCTGATCCGACGCATGGATTGGATCTGGGGCTGGAAGGCGCAGAAGTCATTGTAGTGTCTGTAGTCACCGCACTCAAACAGGTACTGGTAGCCTCTGTACCCTGGGTACTGATAACCCACCCACCTGAGGACAAACAGGAGACCATGTGACGATGGTATTACATGAGATTTTTAGATGGTATGTTAAATCTACAAAACAAGAACACATCCATGAAACTCAAAATGCCTGAAACAAAACTCAGAAGATGCAGAACAACGTTTTCGACAAACAGCACGGCGGCATGCAAGCCTTTTGCGATAAACAGCTAATATCAAACTGTGCCTTTGGCTGCTTCTAAAACTATGTTTGAATCAATATTTGCGGTACTTCATTTACATAGGAAATCAGCTGGTAGCTTTGCTCCAGGTTGCATGACAAGGTCGCTGCTGCACTTCAAAACACGGATCCGAGATGGATTTCTTTCTGCAGCCCTTAATTTTAAAGCCGTGTTGGTGAAGGCCGATTTGGAACGCTGACTGTGTATTTGTGAGTACTCACGCTCCTCCTGGCACCCTCACGCTGCCCACTCTGTCACAGAAGCCATGCGCCCATAGGGTGGGCACATCATCCTCCTGGATCTCCATCTTGTTGCCGTTGAAGTCGGACAGCTCATACAGGCAGATCTTGTGCTCCATGCTGTCCCTACAAAGACAGAAGGGAGGCATAGGAAGAATTGCCTAAGAACTGCTATACATGCATTGGCCAGTTTATTAGGTACACCTTCCTAGTACCAGGTTGGACCCCTTGTTGCCTTCAGAACTACCTTAATTCTTCATGGTGTAGATTCAACAGTTGTTGGAAACATTCCTCAGAGATGTTGGTCCATATTGACATGATAGTATCACGTAGTCGCCCATTCAACCAGTCTGCCCATTCTCCTCTGACCTCTGACATCAACAAGGCATTTTCGTCCACACAACTGCCGCCCACTGGATATCTTCTCTTTTTTGGACCATTCTCTGTAAGCCCTAGAGTTGGTTTTGTGTGGGAAACCCCAATAGATCAGTGGTTTCTAAAACACTCAGACCAGCCCAACTGGCACCAACAACCATGCCACATTCATAGTCACTTAAATCCCTTTTCTTCCCCATTCTGATGCTCAGTTTGAACTCAAGAAAGTAATTTTCACCACGTCTAGATGCCTAACTGTATTGAGTTTGCTGCCATGTGATTGACTGATTAGTAATTGTACAGGTGTACCTAATAAAGTGGCCATAGTGGATATCATACCGTATCCTGATTTTATGATCATTATTAAAGTAGTTGCATTCAGTGAGACTCGGCCAAGCCCATGTGGCTAGCCCAAGCCCACATGGGGCTCGGGTCGCCAACCGGACTAGCCTAGCCCACCTCTAACCAGCTGGCCCTAGGTGGAGCCCTTGGACAAATCTGCATTGGCCCTATTTGGGCCACCCATCTGGAACCCACATGGGGCCAAGTGTGATGTGTTTGATGGGACCAGATTCATCTCGAAAAGCAAATTTATTTCGCCAGTGTGACATCCTATCGACATGTCTGCCACCTGCTGGATGGTTGGTGAATGCTGGGTGTATTACGGTAAATTAGGAAGCAGAGTGGATTTACTTTAAATGTAGTTTGGGATGCCACCAGCTGAACCCTGTGCACACTTTCATGTCAGCGTTGGCTTGCAATTTATGCTAGCAGCCGCATGGCGAAGCAAGATGAAAACTACATGGTCAAATGGGATGTAATATACAACAAAAGTGAAATAAAACTAGGATTAAAGAATGAATGGAACTATTGATGCAAACTGAAAACATTGTTCCGGAGTCCAAATCCAAAAGAAGACTTGTGAAAATATTGACACCTGGAGGCCAGTTCACCGATGTGCATCCATATCATCAAATAATTAAGTGCGTAGCCTTTATGTGCACCGGCACTTATGATGCTTGTATGTCAAAATGCTGTAGAAATAGTAATCCATGTTGTGGTGCAATTCCACTAAGCTGCCACTTGGCGGCGCTAGACATCTGGCTGGGCAAACATATAATATGAGTGGTTTTAATGATCCCCATGTCTCTGCACAACAGTTTTACTGGACTAAATATACACATCAGAATATATATTATGAAAGCAGTTTCTTTTAGTTAGCTTTGGGCAACTTATGGACAGAGACAAAGAGACAGACACATACACAAGCACTTGGACAGTTGTAATGTGCCCTACAAGTACGTCTTAACCAGTGCGGGGTAACTAATGTCTTAGAGGAAACATAACGATTTAAGTCGCCCCGTTACTTTTCATCTAGCACCGCCAACTGGTCAACATTTCCTTTTGTCCAACACTTCGGTTGCTGTCAGGTCGAGCAAAACTGGAATCCTCATAAACCACAGCTGTGGCTTGTCAATAATGCTAACAAAATCAATCATCAATCAATCAATCAATCAATCAATCAATTTTTTTATATAGCGCCAAATCACAACAGAACAGTTTGCCCCAAGGCGCTTTATATTGTAAGGCAAGGCCATACAATAATTATGTAAAACCCCAACGGTCAAAACGACCCCCTGTGAGCAAGCACTTGGCTACAGTGGGAAGGAAAAACTCCCTTTTAACAGGAAGAAACCTCCAGCAGAACCAGGCTCAGGGAGGGGCAGTCTTCTGCTGGGACTGGTTGGGGCTGAGGGAGAGAACCAGGAAAAAGACATGCTGTGGAGGGGAGCAGAGATCGATCACTAATATTAAATGCAGAGTGGTGCATACAGAGCAAAAAGAGAAAGAAACAGTGCATCATGGGAACCCCCCAGCAGTCTACATCTATAGCAGCATAACTAAGGGATGGTTCAGGGTCACCTGATCCAGCCCTAACTATAAGCTTTAGCAAAAAGGAAAGTTTAAGCCTAATCTTAAAAGTAGAGAGGGTGTCTGTCTCCCTGATCTGAATTGGGAGCTGGTTCCACAGGAGAGGAGCCTGAAAAGCTGAAGGCTCTGCCTCCCCATTCTACTGTGGCTATCACGCTGACAACATGCGAACACATCATTAGCATGCTAAGGCTTCAGTTTCATCATGCTAATGTGCGAAATGCTACACAGCAGAAACCTGCATATCTTGATCTGTGGGTTTCTGCCCTGCACCATGTTTTCCATGTGTCCTCATTTGACTCACAGTTGTTAGCTAATAATTAAGTGTGTTCCAACTCTCATTTTACTGAACAAAACTTAATTTAGCTAAACAGCTAGGGTGGAGCGGGGAGAGGTGGAAAAGTAAACTCATCGGGAGGCACTGAGGGCTATGTTTAGAAACTTTAATCTGACAGTGTTGAGCAGATCATTACAGTTTTAGTGTGAGACGTTCTAAACGTGACCGTTTCAGTGCTGTGACACTTCTGTTAAAGTTCTGAGTAGAAAGTTATTCTTTGTCACGTCCGCCAAGGACGTAATAAAATCATCGGCGTTTATTTATTTGTCTGTCTGTTAGCAGTATTATAACAAAACTACTGACACAAATTTGACAACATTTTCACCGCAGATACAATTAGACCATTAAACCCATTACATTTGGAGGTAATCCGGATCCAAATCCGGATTCTGGATGAAGATTTCACTTATACGAGGTCTATTAGAAAAGTATCCGACCTTATTATTTTTTTCAAAAACCATATGGATTTGAATCACGTGTGATTACATCAGACATGCTTGAACCCTCGTGGGCATGTGAGAGTTTTTTTCACGCCTGTCGGTTATGTCCATTCGCCTGTGGGCAGTCCTTTGAGTGGAGAGTCGCCCACCCTCATCGTCGATTTTTCATTGTTTAGGAATGGCTCAGAGACTGCTGCTTTGTTTGATCAAAATTTTTTCAAAACTGTAAGGCACAACTGAGTGGACACCATTCGATAAATTCAGCTGGAATTCTCAAAATATTTGCACACAGATACATATTAGGATATGAAGACTCCACTGAATTTTGGAGGTGATTCGGATCCAGATCCAGATTCTGGATCAGATTTCCCTTTATATAGACTTTGAAGGATTTCTTCCAAACTACTTCACGAATTCTCAAAATATTTGCACCACAGATATATATTAGGATATGGAAGACTCCACTGAATTTTGGAGGTGATTCAGATCCAGATCCAGATTCTGAATCAAGATTTCCCTTTATATAGTTTTTGAAGGATTACTTCCAAACTACGCAACAGCTTATACCAAATTTGCACCACAGATAGATATTAGGGCATGGAAGACTCCACTGAATTTTGGAAGTGTTCCGGATCTGGATTCTGGTTCAAGATTTTCACTTTGTTTAGGCTTTGGAAGGATTATGTCAAAACTACTTCACAGATTCTCACCAAATTTGCACCACAGATAATATTAGAGCATGGGAGGCTCCATTTTTTTCCTGAAAATTCTTGATTCTTCTTGATTTTAGCTTCTTAACGTGAATATTTTCTGGTTTAATATACTAGCTGCTTTAGTTCCTATCTGGCAGTAATGTGAATACATATGTTTGGGCTATGGACCAAAAATTAAGACATTTGAGGGCAACAGCTTGGGCTTTGGATAACACTGATTTAAGTCTTTTTAACCATTTTTTTACATTTTAATGGACTTCACAACTAATCGCCTAATCAGTCGAATAATCCTTTATGAAATTACTTAGTTGCAGCCCTTATATCTGTAGAAAGTTGGAACACTGCAACGCTATGACCATAAAATATTAGAACTTCAAATTTTAAGATTTAAAGCAGAAACTTACAGCCCCCTACTGGTTGTGTGAAGATCACAGGGGGTTTAGGGGTTGGGTGCTGTTCAACTTGTGATTCATTGGACACATTTGATTTCTGGGTGTAACAAGATGTTCTTGGAGGTGCTACCTTCCTTACGGACCGTTCTGTTTTGGTGTTCCACGTACCATGCGGATGGGCCTGAGAGACATGAGGCAGTCACTGCGGTAGGAGTTGCTCCAGGTATCCCAGCGAGGATACTCTCCTTTCTCCAGGATGAACATCTCCCCACGGAAGTTAGTCTGCTCAAAGGCAACAAAGCTGTAGAAGTGGAGGACAAAGGGCAGGGATAGGGCAGGGGGCGGGGCAGGAAGTGGGGGTGGTGGTGCGAGGGAGGAGAGATCAGGGGAAGATTAGGGAGTTCACACGAGGACAGCAAAGATAGTTCACTCAGAGTTTGTCTGACAAGAGGTGATTCAATGTGGTTTGTGCGCGAGTCCACTTACGGTCCGCACTCCACAATGATACTTCGCACTCTGTCCATGCCGCGGTCACACACGTTCATACACTCATTCTGGACCTCCATCATCCTGCCCTGGAAGTTCTCCTGGTCAAACAGCATGATCTGTACAGAAATCGCAGCATCCAGACCATGTTTATCATATCATGTCGAACCGCGAGCAAGTTCATCTTAATATCACAAATTCTATCTAATCGCAATAATACCCCCATGAACTGTTCTTAAGTTCTCAAAGCTTTATACGGATCTGTGAATATAATGTTTCTTCATCAACAGAACCTATCAACATTAACAACGCTTTTCCCATTAGCATCTAAAAACATCATATTTTGAATTGATTTCAATCAGATCAGTTCCCCAAATGTGTCAGCGAAGACCACTTTAGATGACCACTTTGGATTTATTAGTGCATATTGTTCAGTACTGTAGACTAGAGAGAAAACTGAGAAAATGTTAATGCTTGTTGAGAAAAGTGTATAAAATGTGTAGTGAGGGGTTTTTACAGCCTTAAAACATCTATAAGAATTGTAAAAATAACGCTGACTTCTTTGCGGATTTCACCTATTGTGGGTTATTTTAGAACGTAACTCCCGCGATAAACAAGGGACCACTGTATCCTCAACGTAGGGACAGTCAACTCTATTTTTTTTTTTCGGCCCTCAAAGCAGAGAAACAATAAAACAAATGTCTTTCTCAAAACAAGGTTCATCACAGTCCTTTTTGTGAGCAGATTTATGATTTTTAAGAAATATTTTACATGAAATTTTACATTTTGAATGTCAAAAACAAAATTCTACAACAGTTTACAGAGGAGTTAATGCTGCATGTGTCAAGCGGAATCAAGGTCAATGGTCTTAATATATTCATTTGTAATTGGGGTGAACTGACCACTTACACAAAACAAATAAACCAAAAAAATTGTGCTAATGAGATATTGAGTTTTCAGTGACTCACTCTGTAGGATCCCATGCTAGGGTCGCCGGTCTTACTGGCCTTGCTGGAGGCGGCTGGGGCCGGAGCTCCCTTGTCCTTGGCGTCAGTGCCCTGGCTGGAGGCGGACTTGGTGGTTTGAGACATGGTGAGGGGCTTCAGGAGAGTCTGAACGTAAGACGGGGGGATGAACACAAATCGAGGTGTAAGCGGGAGTGACCAAATCGTGCAGGAGAACGTGAAAGGGCAGAAATAGTGGCTAAAAAATACAGGGGAAGATATTTGGGGTGGTGGCAGGCGTGGTGTTTGGGATTTGTACTAAAGCAAATATCCCACAATGCAGCTGTGTGGAAGACTGATTGGACTTCTGTTTGGACCTTTCCTCAGGCTAAGGGCGTGTTGCCCGGATGTGACAGACGGACACTGGTCCCCGTCCTGCCGTGGATGTTGTGGTGTATGTCTGCGTCCGTGTGTCTTACCTGCGTTAGTACAGCTTGCAGTGCCGTGTGACTGAGGCTGGCTCGCGCTGATCCCCTTCATCCCTCGACCCCAGCTTTTATACTCTGGCAAAGGCCAAACGTAGAAGCTGACAGCACAATAGAAAGCCTCTCGTCATCACAGTTGGCCTGTGCCAAAGCTACCAGGTCATCGCACAGCCTAGAAACCCGACTGGCCCCTTTGGCCTGCCTGTAAGCATTTACTATCAAAGGAAAGCACTGACCAAGGCATTTTCTCATGTGTTTGGGGTGCTGTGGCTATACGCGACAACCGCATGCGGAGAGGAGGAATACACAAGTCCAAAGGGCACAAAGACATGATCCCTTTACCCTGCCTCAGACAACATGTCCTTTAGCTTATAACACAAGATGATCAAACTATTTTAATCATCTTTTTGTCATGCAACTGTAACAACTTGTTTTGAGACACAATAATAAGCAACACTAAAGAATCATCTTCACCCATTTTTGTTATACACATCAGAAGAACACTAAAAGATAATCTGCACAATTTTTTTGAGACACAACAATAAAAGAACACTAAAGGATCATCTGCATATTTTGTCATCTGTACCAATTTTTGAGACACAGCAATAAAGAACACTACAGGATCATCTGCGTATTTTGTCATCTGTACCAATTTTTGAGACACAGCATAATAGAACACGACAGGATCGTCTGCGTATTTTGTCATCTTTACCAATTTTTGAGACAGCAATAAAAGAACACTAAAGGATCGTCTGCATATTTGTCATCTGTACCAGTTTTTGAGACACAGCAATAAAAGAACACTACAAGATCGTCTTGCATATTTTTTCATCTGTACTAATTTTTTGAGACACAGCAATAAAAGAACACTACAGGATCGGCTGTATATTTTGTCATCTGTACTAATTTTTTTGAGACACAGCAATAAAAGACACTACAGGATCATCTGCATATTGTGTCATCTGTACCAATTTTTTGAGACACAGCAATAAAAGAACACTAAAGGATCATCTGCATATTTTGTCATCTGTAACCAGTTTGTTTGAGACACAGCAATAAAAGAAACACTACAAGATCATCTTCATATTTTTTCATCTTACCAATTTTTGAGACACAGCAATAAAAGAACACTACAGGACCATCTGCATAGTTTGTCATCTGTACCAATTTTTTAAGACAGCAATAAAAGAACACTGCAGGATCGTCTGGATATTTTGTCATCCGTACCAATTTTTTGAGACACAGCAATAAAAGAACACTACAGGATCGTCTGCATATTTTGTCGTCTGTACCAATTTTTTGAGACACAGCAATAAAAGAACACTACAGGATCATCTGCATATTTTGTCATCTGTACCAATTTTTTGAGACACAGCAATAAAAGAACACTAAAGGATCGTCTGCATATTTTGTCATCTGTACCAGTTTTTTGAGACACAGCAATAAAAGAACACTAAAGGATCGTCTGCATATTTTGTCATCTGTACCAGTTTTTTGAGACACAGCAATAAAAGAACACTACAAGATCGTCTGCATATTTTTCATCTGGACCAATTTTTGAGACACAGCAATAAAAGAATACTACAGGATCATCTGCATATTTTGTCATCTGTACCAATTTTTTGAGACACAGCAATAAAAGAACACTACAGGATCATCTGCATATTTTATCATCTGTACCAACTGCTTTAACACACACACACACACACACACACACACACACACACACACACACACACACCACACACACACACACACACACACACACACACACACACACACACACACACACACACACACACACACACACACACACAAAACCCACTGTACTCCAAAAACATATTTTCCAGGATATCTCTGCAACCACTAGGGCAAGAGAGGTGATCTGAAGCTTCCATCAGTCACCATTTGTCATTATATGCTTTTATCCCTAGATATCTGAAACCAACAGGACAAGATTAACACTATTGGTCCCACTTCTTCTATATCTTGAAATGATGTTCTTTGTGTAATATTATGTGCATATTATGCATGCATATTATGTGCATGTAGGGTGCACATTCCCCCTCTGACACATTTTTCAGGTAAAACTCAAACTTTTCACTGAGTTTTAAGAAAATTTATTTTCAGAAACACCCTTTCTTTCAGTACTAAAATTGATTGCGACATTTCTTCACTCAGCTCTTATTTTTTTCAGGGTCTGACTCAAAATCTAATTCTCAATATTCAAGTCTGGGTCCAACATTTTCTAGCAGCACAACTCAGTTTAGAATTTTAACTTAATTTAGCACTTCATCCTTGCATCCAAATATAAAACAAAAATGTAATACTCTTAATTTCAGAACAGACCCAGTCCTTTCAGCAAATTTCACAAAAATCAACTCATTATAAAAAAAAAAATCCAATTTCAAAATGACAAAACTGATGTAAAATTGACTTTGATAGTTTCATTAGGATCTGCAACACACTGTGATTCCAGAGAAAACTCACGTCATTGACTTGTTTTATTCAAGTTGTGTCTTCGTAAACAGGTATTCCGCTCAGTCCAGCCTTTTTATTCATATATGCCCAAAAATTTATGAGAATCTTTCTAGACCATATCCAGCATGGTCACAAAGATGAAAATGAACAAATCCCTTTTAAATAATCCTGCTCAAAAACAACTGACAGATGTCACCAGAAATATTATACTATTACCGTTGGTAACAGTATTACTCATGTTAGCAAGAGATTCTATAGCCTCTAACCTCTAACATGTAGTGAATGAACAGAATAAATACATAGATGAATGAATGAGTCCATCTACTTTATAAACTCAGTTACTCAAAAACAATAAATGCTATCCACTTGTACATCTTCAAATCAAAAGGGTATACTGTAAGGATAAACTGATTAAAATTTGCTTAACAATAATGCACTGCATCGATAAAAAAATAAACTTTGTTGTACATAGTTGTTTTAAGATATACATGCCTTCTGCAAGGACATTTTTGGGATTGCTGCACAGAATAAACTTATGCATGCATGACTGAAATTTGGAACAGGTGTGGTTTTAAAGTTACATCTTCAGTTTCTTTCTTTTCCAAAGCTTTGGTCTGGTGATCATTAAGACCAGTGTTGCTTTTTCAACAAATGATGAGCAACATTTGATGAAACAACAAAAGTCAAATTGACTTATGTTAGGTTTTTATTACACGAGTCTGTATTTCTAGCATTACAATTCTTCTATTCTAATTGGAGTAGTGTCTGGATTATATCACTCCCCCAGTATGGAACCAAATATAATTTATGAACAGTGTGATAGTTCAAGAGAGTCTGGACAAGAGAAGGGGAAGACAGGGGAATGAATGCAAACAGAAGTGTAGATGGGAGTCACAGATTTGTGCAGGGGACGTCAATGTATTGATATTGAAACCAAGTGACCCCATGACCGTTAGTCTGTATGGAGTAAGATAGCTGCCAAAAAGATGTGTGCATAATTCTAACTATTCGTATTCATAACTCTAATTTCTACGACTACGAAGTCTTCACTGTGAATACGAATTCAAGTTTATGGGTACGAGTAGAAAAAGCATTGAAATGTTGGCAGCTATCTTACTCCTTAAGTCTGGTCTCTCCATGGAGACAAACCTGTAACATCCTCTCAGCCTTGCTGTTACTCCTAAAAGGAATTATGTGATAGATTTTCAGCATCCCATGAGTTTTAATCATAGTAACATCATCAGTCCAGTTTTCAAGTTGCTTCAGGAAACAAAACACTCTCGCATTGGAGGCGTTTCTTTGGCAACAACACTGGCGAGGCTGCTTAGGTCTGAGAAAAATTGTAGATTAGCCATCAACTAACATTAGACGGCTAATCTACAAGTTTAGCCATCAATGTGAAATGGAGATTAGACGGCTAATGTTGGGTGACTAACCTTAGTCAACTAAGTAAATTTAGTAGACTAAAAGATTAGAGTGCTTTATGAAACGGCACAGGGCCCATTTTTGCAGGCCTTCTAGTACAAAGAGTTGTTCCTACAGTAGTGATGGAATTCTAAGAAAAGTCTGTTTTCTGAAGAAACAGTTTTAAAAAAAATTATTTAAAAGTGTTTATTTCTTGCAAAGCTTTACAAAATATAAGAAAAATGCCATAATGTTTGCTTTATACAGAAATACAGCTGTTTTGGAGTGTAAGATGGTGGAATACGCCATCATATATCACTCTGATATTAAATTGCCTTCAGCAATGTTGACGCAGAATCTGTATTATAATAGCCGAGTGGCCTCTGTATGTGCGTGCGTGTGTATGGCTTCAGTCACACAAAAACAAGGGAGAATTGACATTTGCCGAACTAATATTTTAGAACTATATTTTTGGACAAAGTAGCAATAATAGCTAACTAGTAAACAATGGACATTGTGCTGCAATGCACCATGGGAGTTCGGGGTTTTGGAATTTTAAATGTTGTTATTGTGGTTCATGTTAGTTTAACAGTGTTGTTAGTGTTATTGATTTAATGTGTTTTTGTAGTTTAATTGGTTTGGTCAGTTAAGTGTTATGTTGTCGTTACTGTTGGGAAAGTGTAAGTACACGGACCCACAACAGGGGGCGCAAATGAACGGACAATGGAATAGGTCAAATAACAACACTTTACTGTTGTGAACGTGCACAACAAACACAACAGATTACACAATAGATCAAAGGTCAAATTACAAGGTGTCGTGTGGGCAGGCTCGAAGATAGGAGACGCCTGTCCAAAGCAGAACCGGAACCACACGATTTCCTCCGCCACCAGACCCCGGGAATACTGGAGCCGCCAAGTCCCGAACTCCCAGGTGGCCACTGCCTCCCGCGTGTCGGACCTGGTACTGCTGGCGAGGAACAAAAACACAATTAAACGTGGGTGCGTCTGCACCCAGCAATCTGCACGGCAGGGAAGCTACCTCACCTCTCGTTGGAGAAAAAGTCTGTTATCACTCACAAAATCACAAAAAGGGCTTTCTATCAAGCAGTCAGGCTGAGGATATTACCTTTCAGGTAGAACGATATCTCGGCAAAGAGGTGGAGATGACGTCTTGCTGATATACCGATGCAGATCAGATGAGTGGTGACAGCTGTCACAGGTGATGAGTGTCAGCTGTCACCCCGGCTGCTCCTGTGAGGCGGCAGCGCCCTCTGGTGCCTGGAGCCCGCACTCCAGGCAGGGTGCCCTCTGGTGGTGGTGGGCCAGCAGTACCTCCTCTTCAGCGGCCCACACAACAGTTACCATGAGTGAAAAGAGTATTGCTTTTGATGTCTTCTGCCACCGTTTCTGTTTGCGCATGTGTAAAAATTAAAAGCACCTGCTTGCAGGACAATGCAGGAAAAAGAAAAATCTCTGTGTGCATGCGACTGGGGACAGCTCACATTTGCTATTTGGTATGCTTATGTATTTTGGGTCACAGATGAACGGTGCCAAAATGGAACGTTGATAGGGCTAATATTTTTGGTGAAACTATAGATATTAGCTAACATTGCTAATTACATTCTGGACTAATACACCATTCCAGCAGGGGGCAGTAAATCATCTTTATATTAAAAGCATGCATGCGTGCGTGAGTGAGTGAGTTTATTTACTAAGTTCAATGTAAGTACTTAATATAAACACGTTCAAAATACATGGATGATGCAAGAAAGTGGAAACACTTATTTCCATTGTGGTCCATTTAAAAATCAAATGACAAAATATAAGTAATAATAAAATATAAGAACAATAATACTGCTCATGTTGGCATACATACATACATACATACATACATACATACATTAATGGTATGTCTCACCATTAATAGTATTAATAGTATGAATGTAGGGTATACATACATACATAAATACATACATTAATGGAATGTTTCACCATTAATAGTTTTAATAGTATGAATGTAGGGTATACATACATACATACATACATACATACATACATACATACATTAATGGTATGTCTCACCATTAATAGTTTTAATAGTATGAATGTAGGGTATACATACATACATACATAGATACATACACTCAACAAAAATATAAACGCAACACTTTTGGTTTTGCTCCCATTTTGTATGAGATGAACTCAAAGATCTAAAACGTTTTCCACATACACAATATCACCATTTCCCTCAAATATTGTTCACAAACCAGTCTAAATCTGTGATAGTGAGCACTTCTCCTTTGCTGAGATAATCCATCCCACCTCACAGGTGTGCCATACCAAGATGCTGATTAGACACCATGATTAGTGCACAGGTGTGCCTTAGACTGCCCACAATAAAAGGCCACTCTGAAAGGTGCAGTTTTGTTTTATTGGCGGGGGGATACCAGTCAGTATCTGGTGTGACCACCATTTGCTTCAGTTGCAGTGCAACACATCTCCTTCGCATAGAGTTGATCAGGTTGTCAATTGTGGCCTGTGGAATGTTGGTCCACAGCTCTTCAATGGCTGTGCGAAGTTGCTGGATATTGGCAGGAACTGGTACACGCTGTCGTATACGCCGGTCCAGAGCATCCCAAACATGCTCAATGGGTGACATGTCCGGTGAGTATGCCAGCCATGCAAGAACTGGGACATTTTCAGCTTCCAAGAATTGTGTACAGATCCTTGCAACATGGGGCCGTGCATTATCCTGCTGCAACATGAGGTGATGTTCTTGGATGTATGGCACAACAATGGGCCTCAGGATCTCGTCACGGTATCTCTGTGCATTCAAAATGCCATCAATAAAATGCACCTGTGTTCTTCATCCATAACAGACGCCTGCCCATACCATAACCCCACCGCCACCATGGGCCACTCGATCCACAACATTGACATCAGAAAACCGCTCACCCACACGACGCCACACACGCTGTCTGCCATCTGCTCTGGACAGTGTGAACCGGGATTCATCCGTGAAGAGAACACCTCTCCAACGTGCCAAACGCCAGCGAATGTGAGCATTTGCCCACTCAAGTCGGTTACGACAACGAACTGGAGTCAGGTCGAGACCCCGATGAGGACGACGAGCATGCAGATGAGCTTCCCTGAGATGGTTTCTGACAGTTTGTGCAGAAATTCTTTGGTTATGCAAACCGATTGTTTCAGCAGCTGTTCGAGTGGCTGGTCTCAGACGATCTTGGAGGTGAACATATTGGATGTGGAGGTCCTGGGCTGGTGTGGTTACACGTGGTCTGCGGTTGTGAGGCTGGTTGGATGTACTGCCAAATTCTCTGAAACGCCTTTGGAGATGGCTTATGGTAGAGAAATGAACATTCAATACACGAGCAACAGCTCTGGTTGACATTCCTGCTGATCTAATCATCTTGATATGGCACACCTGTGAGGTGGGATGGATTATCTCAGCAAAGGAGAAGTGCTCACTATCACAGATTTAGACTGGTTTGTGAACAATATTTGAGGGAAATGGTGATATTGTGTATGTGGAAAAAGTTTTAGATCTTTGAGTTCATCTCATACAAAATGGGAGCAAAACCAAAAGTGTTGCGTTTATATTTTTGTTGCGTATACATTAATGGTATGTATCACCATTAATGGTAATGCATACCATTAATGTATCACCATAAAATGATACATTAATAGTGATTACCCATCAAGTAACGCCTCACTAACTGATAATAATTATACAATAACATGATTTTGGAGGGCACTTCGGTTAATCACTGGCCATCCATCGATCCTCAGCAAGCCTCGGGTTGCTAATTGAAATGGCAGGTTGATAACCATAGATGGAAGGCCAATAATGGCTGAAACAAAATGATGTTGTTATTATTATCACGTACAGTGCACAAACACCTAGAGTTAAGTACAACATGTGTCACGTTGATGTTACTATATCACTTATTAGCTTGCTAACATCTCTGTAAGATATCTTGTAAATTACATAGGAGGTACAAAAATAAAGTTTGTAGATTTAAAAGTGTTTATGTCTCACTAATATTAACAAAAAATGCCAAAGATGCAGTTGTATGTAAAAGTTTGGGCACTCCTGATAATTTTCATGATTTTTCTTTATAAATCATTGGTTGTCTAGATCAGAAATTTCAGTTAAATACATCATATAGCAGACAAACACACTGATATTTGAGAAGTGAAATGAAGTTTCTAGTATTTACAGAAAGTGTGCAATAATTATTTAAACAAAACTGGGCAGGTGCATAAATTTGGGCACCCTTGTCAATTTATTGATTTGAATACATTTAGCACTAATTATTGGAATACAAAATTGTTTTAATAAGCTCACTGACCCTTGACCTCCTTACACAAGTGAATCCAATCATGAGAAATGATATTTAAGGTGGCCATTTGCAAATGTTTCCCCTCTTTGCATCTCTTGTAATGAGTGGCAACATGGGAGCCTCTAAACAACTCTCAAGTGACCTGAAAACAAAGATTGTTCAACATCATGGTTTAGGGGGAAGATACAAAAAGCTATCTCAGAGATTTCAGCTGTCAATTTCCACTGTGAGGAACATGGTGAGGAAATGGAAGACCATAGGCACAGTTCTAGTTAAGGTTCGAAGTGGCAGGCCAAGAAAAATCTCAGACTAGCTGCAGTGAAGGATGGTGAGAACAGTCATAGTCAACCCACAGACCTACAACATGATCTTGCTGCAGATAGTGTCTCTGTGCATCGTTCAACTATACAGTGCACTTTGCACAAAGAGATGCTGTATGATGCTATAATGCAGAGGAAGCCTTTTCTGCATACACGCCACAAACAGATTCGCTTGAGGTATGCTAAAGCACATTTGGACAAGCCAGCTTCCTTTTGGAATAAGGTGCTGTGGACTGATGAAACAAAAAATGAGTTATTTGGACATAACAAGGGGCGGTATGCATGGCTGAGAAAGAACACAGCATTCCAAGAAAAACACTTACTCCCTACAGTAAAATTTGGAGGTGGTTCCATCATGCTGTGGGGCTGTGTGGCCAGTGCAGGTACTGGGAATCTTGTTAAAGCTAAGGGTCACATGGATTCCAGTCAATAACAGCAGATTCTTGAGAACAATGTTCATGAATCAGTGACAAAGCTGAAGTTGTGCCGGGGCTGATCTTTCAACAAGACAACGACCCTAAACACTGCTCAAAATCTATTAAGGCATTCATGCAGAGGAACGTACAACATTCTGGAATGGCCATCTCAGACCCCAGACCTGAATATTATTGAAAATCTGTGGTGTGATTTTAAGCGGGCTGTCCATGTTCGAAAACCAACAAACCTGAGATGTTTTGTAAAGATGAATGGTCCAAAATACCTTCAACCAGAATGCAGACTCTCATTGGAAGCTATAGGAAGCATTTAGCGGCTGTTATTTCTGTCAAAGGAGGATCTACTAAATATTGATGTATTTTTTTCTGTTGGGGTGCCCAAATTTATGCACCTGCCTAATTTTTTTTCAATAATTATTGTACACCTTCTGTAAATCCTATAAACTTCATTTCACTTCTCAAATATCACTGTTTGTCTGCTATATGATATATTTAACTGAACTTGCTGATCCAAACAACCAATGATTTATAAAGGAAAATCATGGAAATCATCAGGGGTGCCCAGACTTTTACATATCACGCGGTCACACTGCCTTCAGACCAGGGTACAGCCCAATGTTGAGACAATACCACAGTATTAAAAAAACAGAGCGTACCAAAGTAGTAGGTGGATAATAACATTATCAACCCACCTTTGGTGAGCCGTTACAGAATATCAGTATCCATGCAAGGTAACAGCAACCTACAGGGAACACCCTAGTAAGTGATAATAATGAATATTATTTTCATGTTTTCCTTATGTTTCAGTTGTTAACACACGGGTTGGGGTCCCCCATGTGAACCGCACTGAAACAGCAGAGATAGTAGAGGAGACATCGGGGTCGTCAAATTAATGTATTTGTTGTATCACAGGTGCACAAGATCCTGCACTGCTGAAACCTCTGGCACCACTCATATAAGAACAGTGGCTACTTTTAATCAATACGTAATAAATGCACCAAACATTTTTATTTCATTTCTAAGGTTTATTACGTTTATTTGCCTGTCTGTTAACAGGATTATGTCAAAACTACTGCATGGATTGTGATTAAATTTTCACCACAGATAGATATTAGGCCATTAAATCTTGGATGTGATCTGGTTCTGGATCCGGATTCTGGATCAAGTTTCCCTTATATAGGCTTCGAAGGATTACTGTTAGCAGGATTTCATCAAAACTACTGCATGGATTTTGACGCAATTTTCAACATCGATACATATTAGGCCATGGAAGATTTCATTAAATTGTAGAGGTGATCTGGATCCGAATCCGGATTCTGGATCAAGTTTCGCTTTATATAGGCTTTGAAGAATTACTGTTAGCAGGATTTCATCAAAACTACTGCATGGATTTTGACGCAATTTTCAACATCGATACATATTAGGTCATGGAAGACTCCATTAAATTCTGGAGGTGATCTCGATCTGGATATGGATTCTGGATAAAGTTTCACTTTATATAGGCTTTGAAGGATTACGTCAAAACTGCTTCACAGATTCTCACAAAATTTTTACCACGGATACATATTAGGGCATGGAAGACTCCATTACATTTTGGAGGTGATCTGGATCCGAATCCAGATTCTGGATCAAGATATCTCTGTATATACACTTTGAAGGATTACGTCAAAACTACTTCTAGCGAGAGATGTAAGCCTAATCTTGTGCATTTTGTGTTAGAAGTCTATAATTTTGCACACACATAGAAGACCCTAGGGTGAACATTTTTAGATGTGGATACATTTTGGCAGAGCTCCCTGGTGGCCACAATGGGAACTAAAAGTTACGAGGCTGACACGTGTCACGCGCATGCCCACATATAGTCCTACATTCTTCATCTCTTACTTCATAGTCACAAAACTTGACACAATTATGTAACAAATGATGGCAAATAGTCCACGAGAATAAAGGAAGTACAACTGAAGCCCCCTAGTGGCTAGACATGGAACTGAGGCTTTAACTCTTATGCCGCAATCTTTTTTGATTTTCAAGTTTTCACATTCAGGTTGTAAGACTTTAATCCAATATATATGTACTCTGAAATATTGACTAATTGAAAGGGCAAACATACTTCTGAAATCCTAGAGACCATAAAATGCTAAATCAGGCATTACACACCAACACAGGTATGCCTATGGTATGCATTCGCTGTTCCAAATTCAACATTTTATGCCTAAGAATCATGGCAACACAATTATGTATTTGCCTATGAAATATACATCTATTCTGGGAAAGCTTTACTTTAGTCAGATAGTTCTGCCACTACACATACCATATGATGTGTGTAGTATAGTGTATGTCATCCAAAATATTCTCTGGGAGAAGTGGTTTATGTTTGGAAGCAGTTCCCTTCACAATTACAAAGGGCAGTGCAGTTGAGATCTGCTTTGTAGCATTTACAAAGACCCCTACAGGATTTTTTGCAGTTGCAGTGGATGAGCTCATAGCACGTCATGAGCTTGCTTGAAGGTCATTCACTTTGGTGTCCACTTGGGAAATGCATCATTGCTCTCCCAGCCGAACAGTGATGGGCTGGGCAAGATTGGGTTTTTCTCCAGTGATTGGCCCCACACATATCCTCCTTGGTCGGATGTTCGTAGGGTATGCTGGCTCCATGCAGCATCTGTGGGAGGAATGCTCTCCAAGGTTTTGGACTTCCTGGAGAACATCCGCTGCCTCGCATCGTTGACACTGAAGAGCTCACTGGTCTGATCGTACCACAGCACGGCAAATCTCACGATGAGAGCCAGTATAAGAATAAGAATGCCTCTGTGACATCAGGAAAAGCCTGCCATGTGTCCCAGGCACTTTTCTTTCCTCTCCCAGCAAAGATTGATGTTACATCACAAGCCGTGAAAGCATGGAAGAAGGGCAATGCCTGAGCATGGGATGCAGGTAGAGAAGCAACAACCTCATGTATTACAATGTACCTGTTTGATTTTCCAGTACCAAATAATATCCACAACTGTGACAGATTGAATTTGTGGAAATTTGCAAGTACAACCACATCAGTGTCTGCTGTTCTGATGAGGATGCATTGGTGGCTCTTCCATGACATGGAGCGTGATGCATGTGTCTGCTTCCTCTTGAGTGCAAGTCTCCTTGTGGGACTTGTCTTTGACAGCTGTGTTGCCCACTACCTCATCTTTCTTGGTACACAGAATTTGTTTGTTATGCTCCTCAATTCCTACACCATGTTCAGCAAGAAGGCCAAAGAGTTCTGTTTTGTTTTCACTGTTACGAAGAAAGCTCTGCCAGTCGCCAGGGATCTTTGTAGTGACAGCTACTTTCCTGCGTACACCGCTACCTCGCTTCTCTCTGGTTGATGTCTTGAGGCTTTGAACATCATAGATGTCAAAGACAACATCAACTCTCTGTATGTTTTGAAAGATACTCTAGATATAGGGTGTGAAGACATCTGTTGCATACTCCGCAAAGGTTTTTGCTGTTGCAGGAGTAAGAGAGTGCACCGCCATTGCACCATCCAGCACTGCACAAGTGACCTGAGGTGTTGTGTTGGTTGCCTGTGAGAGATTCTCCAAGGGAGGGAGTAGGTCTGATTTCTTGCCTGATGTCATCTCTCCTGATTTAGACAGTGATGGTGGACATGGCTGATTCTCGAACTTGAAGAACTCTTCAAGTTTACCTTTTCTGGATTGGCAAGCAATGTACAACCTTGAAAACGGAGCACAGTCATCCTTCAATTTAGACACCTGGGTTTTCTGCTTTACTTGAGTTTGGGAACTGGAAAACAGTGACAATTTGTTTTTCTTTTTGGTCTGGGTTATAGACTTATCCTTTGTTACAAAGCGCTCTGTAACAAATGGCTCATACTGCTGTTGTCCCAGGACAAGAGCACCTCTGATGCTTTCAACAGTGGACTCATTCATCACAATCTTGCTGTCAAGTGTCAAGAGATCAGTGCTGTCCTCAAGAAAAGGATTTCCAAGGTCCTCTATGGTAGTCTTCAGAGAAGCCTGTCATAAATAATTTCTGGGTCCGTCTCCTCGTGGTGTTTTTGATTGCCTTGTTTGAAGCATTCTCGAAGTCACGTACTAGTCTGCAGATCTCTGGACCTCCCACCATCCACCAACGCAGTGAGGCCCACTGCCCCTCCCTCTCCGTTGATAAGGGCATTCTCCTGTTCGTGTGCCTGATCTAGTGCCAAGGCAGAGAACCTGCGGCCTGTTTTCTGGACCAAAAAGCCACCTTTGCTGAACTCTTGAAACATTGCTGGTTGTGTCTGTTCCAGGCCTAACATGTCTCCCAGGTGCACTGGCTGCATGCTGAAGGTCGGACAGTTAGTCTCCCAGAGAATCAACATATTGTTTGAAATCACCTTCACGGATAGACTACACAAACTGAAGTACGCCAAGCTGCAGCTCAAGTATCATGTTCCAGAAATGGAACTGTGGGTGGTCTTCACACATCTTCTTGACCCAGTCTTGGAAGTCAGTCATGTTACCATCAGTTGAAGTTGTTTGCTTGTGATACTGGTATGCCTGAAACTGAAGGAGGTAGAGAGAAGCTGCAGTGACAGTGTGTGTATGACGTGTCCTGGTCAGGTGTGCTGCTTTCAGAAGAGGGGTCAGCGACCCCACCACTTGCAATATCAGCAAAGGAGATCACTGTGGTCCATCCAGTATCAGCAAGCAGGTCTTCTAGAACTTTGAAGAAGGTCATATCTGTATGCATTGTTAGAATAGAATAGAATAGAAATACTTTATTCATCCCAAGCTGGGAAATTTCTTTGCAGTAGCAGCATTTACACTTAGACAGTGCACCTTTGTTCCCACTATTAATAGTAGAATAAAATAAGGAATAAAATAGAAATAAAATATATAAAATTTAAATTCGAAATAAAGAAAAAATATAATATGTACAACAGAGTGTGCAATAATAATGTACAGTGTGCAGTAATAATGTACAGTAACAGTATATTAGAGCCGATATATGGATTAGCAGTATACACCAGATGTCATGGGGTGTCTCAATATACTGATAAAGGATGGATCAGCTTTTATTATACAGTGTGATGGCATGTGGCAGGAAAGATTTCCTGTATCTGTCCCTTCGACAGCGGAGCTGAAGCAGCCTGTGTGAGAAGCTGCTCCGCTGTCCGACCACTGTACGGTGGAGAGGGTGCTGTTCATTATCCATAATGGACAACAACTTCCTCAGTGTCCTCCTCTCCACCACCATCTCCAGCGACTCCAGCCCTTGACCAAGTGCAGAGCCAGCTCTCTTAATGATCTTGTTCAGTCTATCTGAATCCCTGGCTCTGATGCTGCTGCCCCAACACACAGCAGCAAAGAAAATGGCACCAGCAACAACACTATTGTAGAACATCTCCAACATCTTGCTGCACACATTGAAGGATCTCAGCTTCCTCAGGAAATAGAGTCTACTCATCCCCTTCTTGCACACAGCGTCAGTATTAGATGCCCAGTCTAGTCTGTTGCCGATCACCACTCCCAAGTATTTGTAGTCCTCCACCTCCTCCACCCAACATCAGCACAAACTTGTCTTCACCATGGTTCTCAGGAAATGCCCACTGAATCATTTTGCAAGGGCGAAGAGAAGTTGATCCTTTGCCAAGATAGGTACTTGTCCAGGATTCACAAGCTGGGTAGCTGCCGCTTTCACATTCATGGCACGTTTTATCATGGCAGGTGTGTGTGCAATCTCCATGAAAAGTGGCATCAAGGCCACTTTTGCAGGACACAGAACTGATGTCTGCAGACTACCATGGAAAGCTGCCCATGAGACAGCATCTGACTCTTTCAGGTTTGGCTTGTCCAAGAACTTTCTCACGTTCTCCAACCAGGCATGCTGCTTAACAAGAGTGGTGGTTGGTGTGAGGGATGGAGGATGGATGGAGCAGGTATTATTGGGTCTTTCTAAGTAAGAAAGTGAAATGAATTTATGAACTTGAAACAAAACATATGTATGTATACATGATAGACTTCATGCGGCATCATGGTCACAAATTTAACTCCATTTGTAGCCAGCAAGGGGTTTCAGTTGTTCTTTCTTATGTTCGTTATATTTTCCATCATTTATGACATAATTGTGTAAAGTATTTTGACTATGAAGTAAGAGATAAAAATTATAGGACTATACAGTAGTGTTCAGAATAATAGTAGTGCTATGTGACTAAAAAGATTAATCCAGGTTTTGAGTATATTTCTTATTGTTACATGGGAAACAAGGTACCAGTAGATTCAGTAGATTCTCACAAATCCAACAAGACCAAGCATTCATGATATGCACACTCTTAAGGCTATGAAATTGGGCTATTAGCAAAAAAAAGTAGAAAAGGGGGTGTTCACAATAATAGTAGCATCTGCTGTTGACACTACATGTTCAAACTGCCTTTTTAGCAATCCTGTGAATCACTAAACTAGTATTTAGTTGTATAACCACAGTTTTTCATGATTTCTTCACATCTGCAAGGCATTAATTTTGTTGGTTTGGAACCAAGATTTTGCTCGTTTACTAGTGTGCTTGGGGTCATTGTCTTGTTGAAACACCCATTTCAAGGGCATGTTCTCTTCAGCATAAGGCAACATGACCTCTTCAAGTATTTTGACATATCCAAACTGATCCATAATACCTGGTATGCGATATATAGGCCCAACACCATAGTAGGAGTAACATGCCCATATCATGATGCTTGCACCACCATGCTTCACTGTCTTCACTGTGAAGTGTGGCTTGAATTCAGAGTTTGGGGGTCGTCTCACAAACTGTCTGCGGCCCTTGGACCCACAAAGAACAATTTTACTGTCATCAGTCCAAGAAATATTCCTCCATTTCTCTTTAGGCCAGTTGATGTGTTCTTTGGCAAATTGTAACCTCTTCTGCACATGTCTTTTATTTAACAGAGGGACTTTGCGGGGGATTCTTGCAAATAAATTAGCTTCACACAGGCGTCTACTAACTGTCACAGCAATTACAGGTACTCCAGACTGTCTTTGATCACCCTGGAGCTGATCAATGGGTGAGCCTTTGCCATTCTGGTTATTCTTCTATCCATTTTGATGGTTGTTTTCCGTTTTCTTCCACGCGTCTCTGGTTTTTTTTGTCCATTTTAAAGCATTGGAGATCACTGTAGATAAACAGCCTATAATTTTTTGCACGTGCGTATAAGTTTTTCCCTCTCCAATCAACTTTTTAATCAAACTACGCTGTTCTTCTGAACAATGTCTTGAACATCCCATTTTCCTCAGGATTTCAAAGAGAAAACAACAAGTGCTGGCTTCATCCTTAAATAGGGGACACCTGATTCACACCTGTTTGTTCCACAAAATCGTATCATAACCAGGACATTCGGCCCGGCAATGAGATACTAAAATAATACTCGAAGTTTACTCAAAGTTGCTCAAAGATGAAAAACAATAAAAACTAGGACATTTTCATCACTGACTAAAAATACTAGGACGCCAGGACAGGACGTGAAAACAGGACATGTCCTGGGAAAACAGGACGTTTGGCCACCCTAAACCAGTGGTTTTCAAACTGTGAGGCGTCAGAGTTCTTTGGGGTGGGGGGAGCGGCACAAAATAACTGCAAACACTGTTAACCAACAAAAGAAGAAAACATTGTTAGTTAACATGCCAGGAGCAAAATGGATACATTTTTTTGTGAGTGAGAAGACAGAGTTTGGGGCAACCCCCCCCCCCCCCCCCCAAAAAAAGAAGAAAGTAGAGGACGATCTTCGTTTGCTCCTCTCCTCTCTCTAATGAGCTAGAGATGATTGTGCATGCATTTGTTTCTTCACAACTTGATTATTGTAACAGTCTCTTTACATGCCTCAGTAAGAAAGAGCTGGCCCGCCTGCAGGTAGTGCAAAATTCTGCTGCACGACTTTTTACCCGCGCCCACAGGAGAATGCATATTACTCCTGTCCTCAAGTCTTTACATTGGCTCCCTGTTTTTTACAGGATAAATTACAAAATCCTCGTGCTGACCTTTAGAGCTCTACATGGGCAGGCACCGGAATACATTAAGGACCTGATCCAGCCTTATGTTTCCAGCAGGAGCTTGAGGTCTTCCAATCAGAACCTGTTGATGGTTCCCCGAACTTGTTTTAAAACTCAAGGGGACAGATCTTTTAAAGCTGTGGCACCTCGCCTCTGGAATGAGCTTCCCTGTTCTCTTCGCTCACTGGATTCTGTGGATGTTTTTAGACAGCAACTAAAGACACATTTTTTTAAACTGGCATTTTAGTGTCTATTTTATTGTTCTATATTTGTATGTGTTGTTTTTATTGTCTATTTATATCGTGTGAAGCACTTTGTGACCTTGGTCTGTGAAAAGTGCTATACAACCCCTGGCAAAAATTATGGAATCACCGGCCTCGGAGGATGTTCATTCAGTTGTTTAATTTTGTAGAAAAAAAGCAGATCACAGCCGCCGTTACTTTCCCTCTGGCAGATCCCGAGCAGCCGGGAAAGCAGGCCGACTGGGTGACTGTGAGGAGGAAGCGTAGTCCTAAACAGAAGCCCCGTGTACACCGCCAACCCGTTCACATTTCTAACTGTTTTTCCCCACTCGGCGACACACCCGCCGAGGAACAAACTCTGGTTATTGGCGACTCTGTTTGGAGAAATGTGAAGTTAGCGACACCAGCAACCATAGTCAATTGTCTTCCGGGGGCCAGAGCAGGCGACATTGAAGGAAAGTTGAAACTGCTGGCTAAGGCTAAGCGTAAATTTGGCAAGATTGTAATTCACGTCAGCAGTAATGACACCCGGTTACGCCAATTGGAGGTCACTAAAATTAACATTGAATCGGTGTATAACTTTGCAAAAACAATGTCGGACTCTGTAGTTTTCTCTGGGCCCCTCCCCAATCGGACCGGGAGTGACATGTTTAGCCGCATGTTCTCCTTGAATTGCTGGCTGTCTGAGTGGTGTCCAAAAAATGAGGTGGGCTTCATAGATAATTGGCAAAGCTTCTGGGGAAAACCTGGTCTTGTTAGGAGAGACGGCATCCATCCCACTTTGGATGGAGCAGCTCTCATTTCTAGAAATCTGGCCAATTTTCTTAAATCCTCCAAACCGTGACTATCCAGGGTTGGGACCAGGAAGCAGAGTTGTAGTCTTACACACCTCTCTGCAGCTTCTCTCCCCCTGCCATCCCCTCATTACCCCATCCCCGTAGAGACGGTGCCTGCTCCCAGACTACCAATGACCAGCAAAAATCTATTTAAGCATAAAAATTCAAAAAGAAAAAATAATATAGCACCTTCAACTGCACCACAGACTAAAACAGTTAAATGTGGTCTATTAAACATTAGGTCTCTCTTTTCTAAGTCCCTGTTAGTAAATGATATAATAATTGATCAACATATTGATTTATTCTGCCTTACAGAAACCTGGTTACAGCAGGATGAATATGTTAGTTTAAATGAGTCAACACCCCCGAGTCACACTAACTGCCAGAATGCTCGTAGCACGGGCTGAGGCGGAGGATTAGCAGCAATCTTCCATTCCAGCTTATTAATTAATCAAAAACCCAGACAGAGCTTTAATTCATTTGAAAGCTTGACTCTTAGTCTTGTCCATCCAAATTGGAAGTCCCAAAATCCAGTTTTATTTGTTGTTATCTATCGTCCTCCTGGTCGTTACTGTGAGTTTCTCTGTGAATTTTCAGAACTTTTGTCTGACTTAGTGCTTAGCTCAGATAAGATAATTATAGTGGGCGATTTTAACATGCACACAGATGCTGAGAATGACAGCCTCAACACTGCATTTAATCTATTATTAGACTCACTTGGCTTTGCTCAAAATGTAAATGAGTCCACTTTAATCATATCTTAGATCTTGTTCTGACTTATGGTATGGAAATTGAAGACTTAACAGTATTCCCTGAAAACTCCCTTCTGTCTGATCATTTCTTAATAACATTTACAATTACTCTGATGGACTACCCAGCAGTGGGAATAAGTTTCATTACACTAGAAGTCTTTCAGAAAGCGCTGTAACTAGGTTTAAGGATATGTTTCCTTCTTTATGTTCCCTAATGCCATATACCAACACAGTGCAGAGTAGCTACCTAAACTCTGTAAGTGAGATAGAGTATCTCGTCAATAGTTTTACATCCTCATTGAAGACAACTTTGGATGCTGTAGCTCCTCTGAAAAAGAGAGCCTTAAATCAGAAGTGCCTGACTCCGTGGTATAACTCACAAACTCGCAGCTTAAAGCAGATAACCCGTAAGTTGGAGAGGAAATGGCGTCTCACTAATTTAGAAGATCGTCACTTAGCCTGGAAAAAGAGTCTGTTGCTCTATAAAAAAGCCCTCCGTAAAGCTAGGACATCTTACTACTCATCACTAATTGAAGAAAATAAGAACAACCCAGGTTTCTTTTCAGCACTGTAGCCAGGCTGACAAAGAGTCAGAGCTCTATTGAGCTGAGTATTCCTTTAACTTTAACTAGTAATGACTTCATGACTTTCTTTGCTAATAAAATTTTAACTATTAGAGAAAAAATTACTCATAACCATCCCAAAGACGTATCGTTATCTTTGGCTGCTTTCAGTGATGCCGGTATTTGGTTAGACTCTTTCTCTCCGATTGTTCTGTCTGAGTTATTTTCATTAGTTACTTCATCCAAACCATCAACATGTTTATTAGACCCCATTCCTACCAGGCTGCTCAAGGAAGCCCTACCATTATTTAATGCTTCGATCTTAAATATGATCAATCTATCTTTGTTAGTTGGCTATGTACCACAGGCTTTTAAGGTGGCAGTAATTAAACCATTACTTAAAAAGCCATCACTTGACCCAGCTATCTTAGCTAATTATAGGCCAATCTCCAACCTTCCTTTTCTCTCAAAAATTCTTGAAAGGGTAGTTGTAAAACAGCTAACTGATCATCTGCAGAGGAATGGTCTATTTGAAGAGTTTCAGTCAGGGTTTAGAATTCATCATAGTACAGAAACAGCATTAGTGAAGGTTACAAATGATCTTCTTATGGCCTCAGACAGTGGACTCATCTCTGTGCTTGTTCTGTTAGACCTCAGTGCTGCTTTTGATACTGTTGACCATAAAATTTTATTACAGAGATTAGAGCATGCCATAGGTATTAAAGGCACTGCGCTGCGGTGGTTTGAATCATATTTATCTAATAGATTACAATTTGTTCATGTAAATGGGGAATCTTCTTCACAGACTAAGGTTAATTATGGAGTTCCACAAGGTTCTGTGCTAGGACCAATTTTATTCACTTTATACATGCTTTCCTTAGGCAGTATTATTAGACGGCATTGCTTAAATTTTCATTGTTACGCAGATGATACCCAGCTTTATCTATCCATGAAGCCAGAGGACACACACCAATTAGCTAAACTGCAGGATTGTCTTACAGACATAAGGACATGGATGACCTCTAATTTCCTGCTTTTAAACTCAGATAAAACTGAAGTTATTGTACTTGGCCCCACAAATCTTAGAAACATGGTGTCTAACCAGATCCTTACTCTGGATGGCATTACCCTGACCTCTAGTAATACTGTGAGAAATCTTGGAGTCATTTTTGATCAGGATATGTCATTCAAAGCGCATATTAAACAAATATGTAAGACTGCTTTTTTGCATTTACGCAATATCTCTAAAATTAGAAAGGTCTTGTCTCAGAGTGATGCTGAAAAACTAATTCATGCATTTATTTCCTCTAGGCTGGACTATTGTAATTCATTATTATCAGGTTGTCCTAAAAGTTCCCTGAAAAGTCTTCAGTTAATTCAAAATGCTGCAGCTAGAGTACTGACGGGGACTAGAAGGAGAGAGCATATCTCACCCATATTGGCCTCTCTTCATTGGCTTCCTGTTAATTCTAGAATAGAATTTAAAATTCTTCTTCTTACTTATAAGGTTTTGAATAATCAGGTCCCTTCTTAACTTAGGGACCTCATAATACCATATCATCCCAATAGAGCGCTTCGCTCTCAGACTGCAGGCTTACTTGTAGTTCCTAGGGTTTGTAAGAGTAGAATGGGAGGCAGAGCCTTCAGCTTTCAGGCTCCTCTCCTGTGGAACCAGCTCCCAATTCGGATCAGGGAGACAGACACCCTCTCTACTTTTAAGATTAGGCTTAAAACTTTCCTTTTTGCTAAAGCTTATAGTTAGGGCTGGATCAGGTGACCCTGAACCATCCCTTAGTTTTGCTGCTATAGACTTAGACTGCTGGGGGGTTCCCATAATGCACTGAGTGTTTCTTTCTCTTTTTGCTCTGTATGCACCACTCTGCATTTAATCATTAGTGATTGATCTCTGCTCCCCTACACAGCATGTCTTTTTCCTGGTTCTCTCCCTCAGCCCCAACCAGTCCCAGCAGAAGACTGCCCCTCCCTGAGCCTGGTTCTGCTGGAGGTTTCTTCCTGTTAAAAGGGAGTTTTTCCTTCCCACTGTCGCCAAGTGCTTGCTCACAGGGGATCGTTTTGACCATTGGGGTTTTTACATAATTATTGTATGGCCTTGCCTTACAATATAAAGCGCCTTGGGGCAACTGTTTGTTGTGATTTGGCGCTATATAAATAAAATTGATTGATTGATTGATCACTGAATATGACTTTCATCCAGTCATCCACAGTCCACAATTGCTTTTCCTTAGCCCATTGTAACCTTGTTTTTTTCTGTTTAGGTGTTAATGATGCCTTTCGTTTAGCTTTTCTGTATGTAAATCCCATTTCCTTTAGGCGGTTTCTTACAGTTCGGTCACAGACGTTGACTCCAGTTTCCTCCCATTCGTTCCTCATTTGTTTTGTTGTACATTTTTCGATTTTTGAGACATATTGCTTAAGTTTTCTGTCTTGACGCTTTGATGTCTTCCTTGGTCTACCAGTATGTTTGCCTTTAACAACCTTCCCATGTTGTTTGTATTTGGTCCAGAGTTTAGACACAGCTGACTGTGAACAACCAACATCTTTTGCAACATTGCGTGATGATTTACTCTCTTTTAAGAGTTTGATAATCCTCTCCTTTGTTTCAATTGACATCTCTCGTGTTGGAGCCATGATTCATGTCAGTCCACTTGGTGCAACAGCTCTCCAAGGTGTGTTCACTCCTTTTTAGATGCAGACTAACGAGCAGATCTGATATGATGCAGGTGTTAGTTTTGGGGATGAAAATTTACAGGGTGATTCCATAATTTTTTCCTCAGAATTGAGTGATTCCATATTTTTTTCCTCTGCTTGGTCTAAAAAAGTAACTGTTACTGACTGCCACAATCTTTTTTTCTTGATTTCTTATAGTGTTTCTTAAAGCCAGAAAGTTGCCATTTGAAATGACTTTAGTTTTGTGTCATGTCTGTGATCTGCTTTTTTTCTACAAAATTAAACAACTGAATGAACATCCTCCGAGGCCGGTGATTCCATACTTTTTGCCAGGGGTTGTATAAATAAAGCTTACTTACTTACTTACTCTCCACAGTGCATCACCACATCAGCCGCCTGTGCGCGTCAAAGACCCAGACTCATTGATCTCACTAAACAAGAGGTGACACTAGATGAGAGACTCAATATGTATAAAAGTTTAATGAATATTATTTATGTTAAAATGTGTTAGTTATATCAAAGACATTTAAAACCACACAGAGATGTTTAAATGTTAAAAAATGATGTTTAAAATATGAAAAGGTAAAAGGTAAAATTAGAAGAACAGAAAGTTTTTTAAAAAACACATTAAAAATGTTTGAAAAGGGTGTAAAATGCACATCAGACCCAGACTCATTCCTCACACTAAACAAGAGGTGAGACTAGCTGGGGGACTAAATATGTATCCATCCATCCATCCATCCATTTTCTTCCGCTTATCCTAGGTCGGGTCACGGGGGCAGCAGCTCAAGCAAAGCCGCCCAGACCTCCCGATCCACACACACCTCCCCCAGCACCTCCGGGGGAACCCTGAGGCGTTCCCAAGCCAGCTGAGAGACGTAGTCCCTCCAGCATGATCTGGGTCTTCCCCGGGGGCCTCCTCCCGATGGGACGTGCCAGGAACACCTCTCCAGCGAGGCGTCCAGGGGGCATCTGGAAAAGATGCCCAAGCCACCTCAGCTAGCTCCTTTCGATGTGGAGGAGCAGCGGCTCGACTCAGAGCTCCTCCTGAGTGACAGAGCTCCTCACCCTATCTCTAAGGGTGCGCCCAGCCACCCTGCGGAGGAAACTCATCTCGGCCGCTTGTACTCACGATCTTGTCCTTTCGGTCATGTGCCAAATCTCATGACCATAGGTGAGGATCGGAACATAGATAAATCAGTAAATTGAGAGTTTTCCCCCCTTGCTCAGCTCTCTCCTCACCACGATGTCCATAGAGCATCATGGTGACAAGTACCTATGAGGCCGATACAGCGACCGCATCACTGCAGACGCTGCACCAATCCGTCAATCGATCTCACGCTCTATCCATCCCTCACTCGTGAACAAGACCCCGAGATACTTAAACTCCTCCACCTGAGGCAAGGACACACTGACCTGAAGAGGGCAAGGCACCTTTTTCCGATTGAGAACCATGGCCTCGGATTTGGAGGTGCTGATCTTCATCCTGGACGCTTCACACTTGGCTGCAAACCGCCCCAGTGCACGCTGAAGGTCCTGGTTTGACAAAGCCAACAGGACCACATCATCCGTAAACAGCAGAGATGAGATTATGTGGTTCCCAAACTGGACCCCCTCTACACCCTGGCTGCGCCTAGAAATTCTGTCCATAAAGGTAATGAATAGAACCAGTGACAAAGGGCAGCCCTGGCGGAGGCCAACGTGCACTGGAAAAAGGTTTGACTTACTACCGGCAATGCGAACCAAGCTCCTGCTGCAGTTGTACGGATTTCGTCCACCCCAGGAGCCTTGCCACCAAGGAGCTTTCTGACCACCTCGTGACTTCGGCCTGGGTGATGGACGAGTCCGCCTCTGAGTCCCCAGTCTCTGCTTCCTCTTCGGAAGACGTGGCGATGGGATTGAGGAGATCCTCAAAGTATTCCTTCCACCACCCAACAACATCCCCAGTCAGGGTCAACAGCTCCCCACCCCCACTATAGACAGTGTTGGCGGAGAGCTGCTTCCGCCTCCTGAGGCGTCGGACAGTTTGCCAGAATTTCTTCGAGGCCGACTGATAATCCTCCTCCATGGCCTTTCCGAACTCCTCCCAGACCCGAGTTTTTGCCTCTGCGACCGCACAGGCTGCAGCACGCTTGGCCTGCTGGTACCTGTCAGCTGCCTCTGGGGTCCCACCTACCAACAAAGACAAGTAGGACTCCTTCTTCAGCTTGACAGCATATCTTACTTCCAGCGTCCACCACCGGGTTAGGGGATTGCCACCGTGACAGGCACCAGAGACCAGAGACTAAATATGTATAAGAATTTCATTAATATTATTTATGTTAAAATGTGTTACTTATGTCAAAGACATTTAAAAACACACAGAGATGTTTAAATGGTAAAAAACGTTAAAATATGACAAAAGGTGAAAATAGAAGAACAGAAAGTTTTTTAAAAACATCTTTAAAATGTTTGAAAAGAGTGCAAAATGCATGTCAAAGACCCAGACTCATTGCTTGCACTAAACAAGAGGTGAGACTAGATGAGAGACTAAATATGTATAAAAGTTTAATTAATATTAAAAAAGAAAAATAACTGGTGCAACACAGGAATGAGTGCCAGAAAATTTAATAAGGTGCTGAAAGTAAAAAATGTTCAACAGGACTAATGTTTCGATGTGAGAGTCACATCTTCCTCAGAGTCCCTCACAAACAGAGATGGTATAGCTTAAATACTGATAGGAAGCAGGTGCTTTCAAAAGGGCATGATCATCCATCAGACACAACCCTCACTCAATTAGTAATCAATTCATGATTAGAAACACACTGTCCCAAAACACACAAGACTAAAACCAGACTAAAAAACAATTATTAAAGAAAACAAGTAAATTTTAGATCTTATTTACAAATTAGTCCTACTTGGCTGCACCAGATTTGTTTGTGCTATACAGAAGCTATACACCTGCTATACAGGTGAACTCTTTGTTTTTTTTTATTAATATTATTTATGTTAAATTGTTAGTTATATCAAAGACGTTTATAAATGCACATATGTTTAAATGTTAAAAAAAACGATGTTTAAAATATGACAAAGGCTAAAAATAGAAGAACAGAAAGTTTTTTTAAAAAACACTTTTAAAATGTTTGAAAAGGGTGTAAAATGCACATCAAAGACCCAGACTCATTGCTCGCACTAAACAAGTGGTGAGAAAGGATGAGAGACTAAATATGTATAAAAGTTAAACTAATATTATTTATGTTAAAATGTGTTAGTTATGTAAAACATGTTTAAAAATGGACAGATGTTTAAATGTTAAAAAATATTTAAAATATGACAAAAGGTCAAAATAGAAGAACAGAAAGTTTTTTAAAAATGTTTAAAATTTTTGAAAAGGGTGCAAAATGCACATCAAAGACCCAGACTCATTGCTCACACTAAACAAAAGGTGAGACTAAATGAGACTAAATATGTATAAAAATCAAATTAATATTATTTATGTTAAAATGTGTTAGTTATGTCAAAGCTGTTTAAAAACGCACAGATGTTTAAATGTTAAAAAAATGATGTTTAGAAATGACAAAAGGAAAAGATAGAAGAACAGAAAGTTTTTTTAAAAAACACATTTAAAATGTTTGAAAAGGGTGTAAAATGCACATCAAAGACCCAGACTCATTGCTCACACTAAACAAGAGTTGAGACTAAATGAGACTAAATATGTATAAAAATCGAATTAATATTATTTATGTTAAAATGTGTTAGTTATGTCAAAGATGTTTAAAAATGCACAGATGTTTAAATGTAAAAAAAAAAGATGTTTAAAATATGACAAAGGGTAAAAATAGCAGAAAAACACATTTAAAATGTTTGAAAAGGGTGAAAACAACAAGTCAAAGATCTACACTCATTGCTCGCATTAAACAAGAGGTGAGACTAGATGAGAGACTAAATATGTCATGTATAGAAGTTTAATTAATATTATTTATGTTAAAATGTGTTAGTTATGTAAAAGATGTTTAAAAACACACAGAGATGTTGAAATGTTAAAAAAATGTTTAAAATATAACAAAAGGTCAAAATAGAAGAACAGAAAGTTTTTAAAAACACATTTTAAATGTTTGAAAAGGGTGAAAAAAAGTCAAAGACCTACACTCATTGCTCGCATTAAACAAGAGGTGAGACTAGATGAGAGACTAAATATGTCATGTATAAAAGTTTAATATTATTTATGTTAAAATGTGTTAGTTATGTAAAAGATGTTTAAAAACACACAGAGATGTTTAAATGTTTTTAAAAAATATGTTTAAAATATGACAAAAGGTAAAAATAAAAGAATAGAAAGTTTTTTAAAAACATGTTTAAAATGTTTGAAAAGGGTGCAAAATGTGTGAAAGAATAGGAAGTTCTTTAAAAATATGTTTAAAATGTTTACAAAGGCTGTAAAATCTGTCAATGCATAGACAGTTCCTTAAAAACATAAATATATTTAAAATGTGTTTAACGTGTAAAAGAATAAAAAGAAACATGGAGATATTGAAATTGTGTGTATGTGTGTCGGTGGTGGTGGTGGAGGTAGCTATTCATTTGTTCTCTGAGTGGGGGGGATCACTCTCCCACACTTTGAAAACCCCTTGTTATGTGGGCCGCTGAAGAGGAGGTACTGCTGGCCCACCACCACCAGAGGGCGCCCTGCTTGGAGTGCGGGCTCCAAGCAGGAGAGGGCGCCAGACCCAGAAGAAGTGACAGCTGTCACTCATCGCACCAGCTGTCACTCATCTACACCACTATATAAGCCGGACTGCAACTCCATCTCCCCGCCGAGAAATCAACTACCGAAGAGGTAATTTTCTCTGCTGACTCAAATCGTTGAGTAATAATCTGAACTTCTTTTGCAGCCGTTATCCTGTGGTGTCTGCCTTATCTGTGGGATTGGCGTTTGGTGTGATCAGCGACGGCTTCGCCTCACACCCCAAACCAAGATAAGTGGTTAAACAGGAGCTGCACGAGTGTGTGATTGGAGGTGGAGGTGCTCCCTCCTAACTGAGTGCAGACTGTGGATTACTGAGTGTGCGACTTCACACTCATCCATCCTGTCTTGTTTTCTGCCAGCAGTACCAGGGTCGACAGCCGAAGACAGAGGCCACCTGGGGACTCGGGACTTGGCGGCTCCGGTGTTCTTCAGGCCGTTGGTGGTGGAAGCCGTGTGGGACGCGGCTCATCTCTCGTCGGGGGTCTTCTATCTTCGAGCCTGCCCACACGTCACCTGGTGTTAATTGACTATATATATTTTGTGTGTTTAGTTGTGTGTTGTCACAACATTAAATTGTTACTTATTGGCTTATTCATTGTCCGTTCCTTTGCGCCCCCTGTTGTGGGTCCGTGCTACGACACCTTCCCAACAGGATTTCTCGGCCAATCATCATGGATTCCGAGGGGCATCAACCCGAGCTTGAACGGCCAATGGAAGAGCCAGGAGCGCAGGCATCAGCAGGAGGCGTGTTGAGTGAGCTGCAGCAGATTTTAACCGCCTTCACGGCTCGGCTGGATTTGGTGACCGAGCAGAATGTTCTCCTTAACCGGAGGGTGGAGGCTCTCACGGCCAGGGTGGAAGTGCGCAATCAGGGCGCTGCTGCAGCCACTCCTCTTGCTGGTCCTGAGCCCGTAACAGACGTTCCACTGGTTGTTCAACGACCCCCCCCACTGTCCCCTGAAGCATACATAAGCCCTCCCGAACCGTACGGAGGCTGTGTTGAGACGTGCGCAGACTTCCTCATGCAGTGTTCGCTTGTCTTTTCACAGCGTCCTGTCATGTACGAGTCAGACGCCAGCCGGGTGGCTTATGTTATTAATCTGCTTCGAGGAGAGGCACGCGCCTGGGCTACGGCGCTTTGGGAGCAGAATTCACGGCTCCTAATGTCTTATGCTGGGTTTGTACGGGAGTTCAAACAAGTTTTTGACCATCCCGACAGAGGCGAGACCGCTTCGAGCATGCTGCTGTCAATGAGACAGGGGCGTCGCAGCGCAGCCGAGTATGCAGTCGACTTCCGCATCGCGGCAGCGAGGTCTGGCTGGAATAATGTTGCGCTCCGCGCCGCCTTCGTAAATGGACTGTCTCCGGTCCTGAAGGAGCACCTGCTGGCTAAGGAGGAACCGCGGTATTTTTACGGGCTTGTCGATTTGGTTATATGCTTAGACAACCGTTTGAATGAGCATCGTCAGGAGCAGGCCGGGGGGCGTTCCGGTTCCGAAAGGGTGACGTCGTCCCCACGCTTCACTGCCAGAGAGCTCCGTGTGGCTACAGCTCCCCCTGCTGAGGAGGCTATGGACACGAGCAGGGCCAAAGTAAAGACAAACGTCAGACAAAGGAGGCTGGCCCGCGGGGAGTGTTTTGTCTGCGGCTCTTGTGAGCATATGCAGAAGGACTGCCCCAAACGGTCAAAACTACAACGCCCGTCCTTAGAAACTGGGCTAAGGGTGGGCCATAACATGCACGCGGGGAAACCCCGCAAATCTGCACGAATCCCAGTAACGATCCTTTGTGGGGATCTAACCCTTCATGCTCCAGCACTGGTAGACACGGGGTCGGAAGGGAATCTGCTGGATAGCAGATGGGCAAAGGAAGTAGGGCTCCCCCTGGTGGCTCTGCCGTCACCATTGCAGGTGCGAGCACTAGATGGCACCCTGCTTCCGTTAATCACACATCAGAGACAGCCTGTGACCTTGGTTGTGTCTGGAAATCACAGGGAGGAGATCGTGTTCCATGTGACACCTTCTACCTCCCGAGTGATTTTGGGATTTCCATGGATGGTGAAGCACAATCCCCGGATAGATTGGCCGTCCGGGGTTGTGACGCAGTGGAGCGAAACCTGCCACCGGGAGTGTTTAGGATCCTCGGTTCCTCCCGGCATGACGGCTAAAGAGGAGGTTAAAGTCCCCCCCCAATCTATCGGCGGTGCCAAAGGAGTACCACGATCTCGCTGATGTCTTCAGCAAAGATCTGGCGCTCACTCTTCCCCCGCACCGACCGTACGATTGTGCCATCGATTTGGTCCCGGGCGCTGAGTACCCGTCCATTAGGTTGTACAACCTCTCACGTCTGGAACGCGAATCAATGGAGACCTACATCCGGGACTCTTTAGCTGCCGGGCTGATCCAGAACTCCACCTCCCCGATGGGTGCTGGTTTCTTTTTTGTGGGCAAAAAGGACGGCAGACTCTGTCCATGCATTGATTACAGAGGGCTGAACAAAATCATGGTTCGCAACCGATACCCGTTACCTCTGTTGGATTCAGTGTTCACGCCCCTGCATGGAGCCCAAATTTTCACAAAATTGGATCTTAGAAACGCGTACCACCTGGTTCGGATCCGGAAGGGAGACGAGTGGAAGACGGCATTTAACACCCCGTTAGGTCACTTTGAGTACCTGGTCATGCCGTTCGGCCTCACTAACGCCCCCGCGACGTTCCAAGCTTTGGTAAATGACGTCTTGCGGGACTTCCTGCATCGGTTCGTCTTCGTATATCTGGACGATATACTCATTTTTCCCCGGACCCTGACACCCATGTCCAGCATGTACGTCAGGTCCTACAGCAGTTGTTGGAGAACCGGCTGTTTGTGAAGGGCGAGAAGTGCGAGTTCCACCGCACTTCTTTGTCCTTCCTGGGGTTCATCATCTCCTCCAACTCCGTCGCCCCTGATCCGGCCAAGGTTGCGGTGGTGAGAGATTGGCCCCAACCAACAAGCCGCAGGAAACTACAGCAGTTCCTCGGCTTTGCAAATTTCTACAGGAGGTTCATTAAAGGCTACAGTCAGGTAGTTAGCCTCCTGACTGCCCTGACCTCCACCAAGGTCCCCTTCACCTGGTCGGATCGGTGCGAAGCCGCGTTCAAGGAGTTGAAACGCCGGTTCTCGACTGCACCAGTTCTGGTGCAGCCTGATCCTGATCGCCAGTACATAGTGGAAGTGGACACCTCTGACTCAGGGATAGGAGCCGTGCTGTCCCAGAGCGTGGAGGCTGATAAGGTTCTCCATCCTTGTGCCTATTTTTCCCGCAGGTTGACCCCAGCTGAACGGAATTATGACGTCGGCAATCGGGAGCTCCTCGCGGTGAAGGAGGCTCTTGAAGAGTGGAGACACCTGCTGGAGGGGGCGTCGTTGCCTTTCACGGTTTTCACGGACCATCGGAACCTGGAGTACATCCGGACCGCCAAGCGGCTGAACCCCAGGCAAGCCCGCTGGTACGTACCGCCCCGGGACCAAAAACCAAAAATCGGATGCGTTGTCCCGGGTGCACGAAGAAGAAGCCAAGGCGGGGCTGTCGAACCCCACCGAGACCATCATCCCCGAGTCCACCTGGGACGTGGAGAAGACCGTCCGGGAGGCCCTGGCAAGGAGCCCGGACCCGGGGACCGGCCCCAAGAACAGAATGTACGTCCCACCAGAGGCCAGAGCTGCCGTATTGGACTTCTGTCACGGATCCAAGCTCTCCTGTCATCCCGGAGTGCGTAGGACCATGGCAGTGGTCCAGCAGTGCTTCTGGTGGGGGTCACTGGAAACCGACATTCGGGACTACGTCCAGGCCTGTACCATCTGTGCCAGGGGCAAGGCAAACCATCGGAAGACCTCGGGACTCCTCCAACCCCTGCCGGTGCCTCACCGCCCCTGGTCTCACATCGGCCTGGACTTCATCATGGGCCTCCCGCCATCCCAGGGCAACACCATCATTCTCACGATAGTGGACCGGTTCTCCAAGGCGGCCCACTTCGTGGCCCTCCCGAAGCTCCCGACGGCCCAGGAGACGGCAGACCTTCTGGTCCACCACGTCATGCGGCTGCATGGGATACCATCGGACATCGTATCAGATCGTGGTCCCCAGTTCTCTTCACAAGTTTGGAGGAGTTTCTGTAAGGAGCTGGGGGCCACCGTGAGCCTCTCGTCCGGGTACCACCCCCAGACAAACGTCCAGGCAGAGCGGGCTAACCAGGAGTTGGAGCAGGCCCTTCGCTGCGTCACCTCCGCGCGCCCGGCGGACTGGAGTCACCATCTGGCCTGGATCGAGTATGCCCATAACAGCCAAGTCTCGTCTGCTACCGGCCTCTCCCCTTTTGAGGCATGTTTGGGGTACCAGCCCCCATTGTTCCCGCTGGTGGAGGGAGAGGTCGGTGTGCCCTCGGTCCAGGCCCACCTCAGGAGGTGCCGCCGGGTGTGGCGGACTGCCCGCTCTGCCCTGTTAAAGGCCCGGACGAGGGCCAAGACCCATGCGGACCGCCGGCGTTCTCCGGCCCCCACATACCAGCCCGGGCAGGAGGTGTGGCTTTCGACAAAAGACATCCCTCTCTGTGTGGAGTCCCCTAAGTTGAAAGACAGATACATAGGACCATTCAAAATCCTCAAAATCATCAACCCGGCCGCAGTGAAGCTCCAACTCCCAGCTTCACTGCGGATCCACCCTGTGTTCCATGTGTCCCGTATCAAGCCACACCACACCTCGCCCCTCTGTGCACCTGGACCTACGCCACCTCCTGCCTGGCTCATCGACGGGGAGCCTGCTTGGACAGTCCGCAGGCTCCTGGACGTCCGTCGTAAGGGCCGGGGGTTCCAATATCTGGTGGACTGGGAGGGGTATGGACCTGAAGAACGCTCCTGGGTGAAGAGGAGCTTCATCCTGGACCCGGCCCTCCTGGCCGATTTCTACAAGAGACACCCGGACAAGCCAGGTCGGGCGCCAGGAGGTGCTCGTTGAGGGGGGGTCCTGTTATGTGGGCCGCTGAAGAGGAGGTACTGCTGGCCCACCACCACCAGAGGGCGCCCTGCTTGGAGTGCGGGCTCCAAGCACGAGAGGGCACCAGACCCAGAAGAAGTGACAGCTGTCACTCATCGCACCAGCTGTCACTCATCTACACCACTATATAAGCCGGACTGCAACTCCACCTCCCCGCCGAGAAATCAACTACCGAAGAGGTAATTTTCTCTGCTGACTCAAATCGTTGAGTAATAATCTGAACTTCTTTTGCAGCCGTTATCCTGTGGTGTCTGCCTTATCTGTGGGATTGGCGTTTGGTGTGATCAGCGACGGCTTCGCCTCACACCCCAAACCAAGATAAGTGGTTAAACAGGAGCTGCACGAGTGTGTGATTGGAGGTGGAGGTGCTCCCTCCTAACTGAGTGCAAACTGTGGATTACTGAGTGTGCGACTTCACACTCATCCATCCTGTCTTGTTTTCTGCCAGCAGTACCAGGGTCGACAGCCGAAGACAGAGGCCACCTGGGGACTCGGGACTTGGCGGCTCCGGTGTTCTTCAGGCCGTTGGTGGTGGAAGCCGTGTGGGACGCGGCTCATCTCTCGTCGGGGGTCTTCTATCTTCGAGCCTGCCCACACGTCACCTGGTGTTAATTGACTATATATATTTTGTGTGTTTAGTTGTGTGTTGTCACAACATTAAATTGTTACTTATTGGCTTATTCATTGTCCGTTCCTTTGTGCCCCCTGTTGTGGGTCCGTGCTACGACACCTTCCCAACACCCCTGCCCTAAACTAAATGTGCTGCATTGCTCTAAATAAAAGTAATGTGTAATTAATAATTTGCTTGGTGTAATACTTCCAGTCATCTTTACATACCCAAAATGAACAGGTGCAAAGCAGTCTGCTGTTGAAGACGCTCTGTGTGGAACAATCTGCATGTCACTTGTGGGATCAGTATTCTCATCCATCAACAGAGGAAACATTGTGCCATATATCACAAGCTGTCACGACGCAATAAGCACAAAGAGGGGCAATGCCGAATATTTCCGTGAAGGACATGTATTCAACTTTTCAACTGTCCAATTCAAATGTGATTAAACACATAAAATATGTCAGATATTTATTGCTAAGACATTCATTTAAAGTAACCGCTCTATTCACCGGTTATCATCATGAGAGGCCAGCATTTTAATGAGTATCCTTAAGTGATGTGTAGGTCAAACCGTAACCTGCGGGCACCCATGGGTTCACCTTTGGGTCAGAAAATATTGTGCGTGTAGGCGGGGTGGGTCTAAAAATGACAAAAGGGAGTACTGACTAAGTAATTGTTAGTTTACAGGTATATTACAGGCTCTCTAGCTTGCATACAACAGGCTGAGCTGTGATTACTACCATCTGCTCTTCCCATCTCTCTTCCACACATACATGCCAAAGGGTGCGCTCTGTGCTGCTTGATATTGTCTGCATTTACGCTGCATTCATGTTGAAGGTAGAAAAACCATGACATTGGTCATCATACACTGTAAAACTCAGAGTTAGTTGAACTTAAACCATTTGAGGAAAATAATTTTCAAAAATGTAATTGTTAAAGTTTTAGTAACTTAACAATTTATAGTTAATCTATCTATCTATCTATAGTTAATCTTATGTAAATCTAGTTTATGTTTTTCAATAAAAAGTGACAAATACATTTCTGTCTCAAAAATTTGCATTACATTTTGGATTAGATTTTTTTTTATGCATTCTTTGGTTTACTTGTTGACTCTGCGTTGTGTTGTTATGACTCCACCCATTTGCTCCCCTCGGGACGTGAACTCATGATCTCCGGCATGGAAGTCGGACTCTCTAACCAGAAGGCTAAAACCCTGGACACTGGCTTTGTGACCAGAGAATTCTTTTGAGCTGTTGGGAGTGAGGTTTACTAACTACATATGCACAGCAACACCTGCTGGCCTCCGTTACATAAACTCAATTAAAATGAGTGAATGGAATGCACTGGAAATACATCACTAACACTTGAATGCCCCAAAACTTTAAATGCACCTAAAAGAACTGAGTTGTTATAATAACAATTAATTTTTGAGTTAGTTTAATTAATGGAAATGAGTGACTATAACTTTTTACAAAGTTTCAGTTGCATTAACTTAATTATTGTATTAAAATGGAGTGTTTGGTTTAACAGTGTGGCAGAATTCCTGTTGTCTACAGTGACAGACTGTAGGTGGCAATGTGAGGTACGGTCAGTGCATATTTTTGCGGGTCGGGTGAAGTGGATTGGTTCTCGTGACTGAGCAGGTGTTTAAAAAACTAGATTACTACTACTAGGGATGGTAATACTACAACTGTAGATAATACAATCACTATTAAGGAGATGACACCCGAGGGGTATTATAGTTTGTCAAGTAAGGCACTGAGACCACTTTCAGAAAGAACATGGGACTCTGTGGACCCTGATCATTTTGATACAATATCTAAAATTGTATGAATAGCGTCACCCACATCCTGAACATTCGGTGCTTTAACATTTCCCATAATTCCCCTGGTGGCCCCCTGCACTTCCCAGAATGCACCGTGGTTCCAGCAGAGTTCTGGCGTCTCACAGCATATGTAAACAATGGCTAGTGAGGATGTGGATGGTATTGATCCAGCAAGTTCACGGGTGATTACAATGATGACACGTTCTCCCAAGTTGAGAGGGTTATCTAGAGGAGGTGTAGCACCTGTGATGGACTTCTGCCGTGCCTCGATATTGTTGTCCACACTTCAGGACGCTTGTTTACATTGTGCTCTGAACCGGAACTCTGCTGAAACTGACCTCTCGCGTGAGTCACAGACAGTGAGACGGGTGAGATTTACAACTGTGAAACACCGAATTTGTTATGTGTCGGACGTGGGCGGAGAACCGACCAGCGTTTGAAATAAGACCCAGTATAAAATAAGCAGAGCATGGTACAAAGGATAACAGAATTTAATAACATAACAGTGATGTGCAGAACAAATAAGTGCGCGGTCTGGCGAGGTGGAAAGATGGTGCGCTCCCAGCATCACAAACGGTCCGGAGCCAGAACAGTTCGGACCCAAGGACCCCGCCGACACCCCCCAGGTGGCCGCGACCAACCGAGTCTGTGAAAGAAGAAACCATCATGTGAGTCCACCACTCCACACACAGAGAGACCACTCAAAGGTGTACATAAACAGCAAACACTTCCTGGCTTAATCACCAATCAGCTTCCCACCCTGCAGGCATGGAACACCCAGTTCAATTCTCCACTGCAGTGGAGGCTGATTAAACGACTAACATAACAGCTCAATATAATAAGGTGTGAGGGACACCACATTTACTGACTGTACTCATGTTAGTCACAAAACCTAAAGTACCTCAGGAAGTGTGCTGACGAGCGTGAGACCTCACCCCCTCCTCTTTCACAGACCATGGCATCAAACCTGGTACGGTCTCTGCGTCCATGATGATGAGATGGTTCTCCAAACGTCGATCTCACCCGTCTGGTCACAAGGTCGAGTCTCTGGCAAATACACACTGTGTACTCCAGACTTAAATACAACCATGCCCCAATCCATAAAGATGCACCACAACTGTGAGTCCTGACGAGCTGCACATGACAAGCTTCAGGTGATCAGGGTGAGGTCCTGATAACTCAGCCACACAGCCACTCAGTCCTGAACGCATGCCACCTGGAAGGAAAAACAAAAGACAGAGAACAGAAGACAGAAACAAAAGGCAGCCAGGCACCCCAGCCATACAACAGAATTGAGCCTATGATATCTGTTTATGTTTACATAGATTTCTTCATGTACAGTTGGAGCTATTACAGTGAGGAAAATAAGTATTTGTACACCCTGCGATTTTGCAAGTTCTCCCTCTTAGAAATCATGGAGAGGTCTGAAATTTTCATCTTAGGTGGATGTCCACTGTGAGAGACATAATCTAAAAAATAAAAATAAAAAATCCGGAAATCACAATGTATGATTTTTAAATAATTTATTTATATGTTACTGCTGCAAATAAGTATTTCAACACCTGTGAAAATCAGTGTTAATATTTGGTACAGTAGCCTTTGTTTGCAATTACAGAGGTCAAACATTTCCTGTAGTTCCCTACCAGGTTTGCACACACTGCAGCAGGGATTTTGGCCCATTCCTCCACACAGATCTTCTCTAGATCAGCCAGGTTACTGGGCTGTTACTGAGAAACACGGAGTTTGAGCTCCCTCCAAAGATTTTCTATTGGGTTTAGGTCTGGAGACGGGCAAGGCCACTCCAGAACCTTGATATGCATCTTACGGAACCACTCCTTGGTTATCCTGGCTGTGTGCTTCAGGTCATTGTCATGTTGGAAGTTGTAGTCTTACACACCTCTCTGCAGCTTCTCTCCCCCTGCCATCCCCCCAATACCCCATCCCCGTAGAGATGGTGCCTGCTCCCAGACCACCAACAACCAGTAAAAATCTATTTAAGCATAAAAATTCAAAAAGAAAAAATAATATAGCACCTTCAACTGCACCACAGACTAAAACAGTTAAATGTGGTTTATTAAATATTAGGTCTCTCTTCTAAGTCCCTGTTAGTAAATGATATAATAATTGATCAACATATTGATTTATTCTGCCTTACAGAAACCTGGTTACAGGAGGATGAATATGTTAGTTTAAATTAGTCAACACCCCTGAGTCACACTAACTGCCAGAATGCTTGAAGCACGGGTCGAGGAGGAGGATTAGCAGCAATCTTCCACTCCAGCTTATTAATTAATCAAAGACCCAGACAGAGCTTTAATTCATCTGAAAGCTTGACTCTTAGTCTTGTCCATTTTGGAGAGTCTCAAAAACTGAAGTCTCAAAAACCAGTTTTATTTGTTATTATGTATCGTCCACCTGGTCATTACTGTGAGTTTCGAGTTTCTTTGTGATTTTTCAGACCCTTTGTCTGACTTAGTGCTTAGCTCAGATAAGATAATTATAAAGGGTGATTTTAGCATCCAATGCTGAGAATGACAGCCTCAACACTGCATTTAATCTATTATTAGACTCAGTTGGCTTTGCTCAAAATGTAAATGAGCCCACCCACCACTTTAACCACACTTTAGATCTTGTTCTGACATATGGCATAGAAATTGAAGATTTAGCAGTATTCCCTGAAAACCCCATTTGTCTGATCATTTCTTAATAACATTTACATTTACTTTAATGGACTACCCAGCAGTGGGGAATAAGTTTCATTACAGTAGAAGTCTTTCTGAAAGTGCTGTAACTAGGTTTAAGGATATGATTCCTTCTTTGTTATGTTCTTCAATGCCATATACCAACACAGTGCAGAGTAGCTACCTAAACTTTGTGAGTGAGATAGATTATCTCGTCAATAGCTTTACATCCTCATTGAGCACAACTTTGGATGCTGTAGCTCCTCTGAAAAAGAGAGCCTTAAATCAGAAGTGCCCGACTTCGTGGTATAACCCACAAAGTCACAGCTTAAAGCAGATAACCCGTAAGCTGGAGAGGAAATGGCGTCTCACTAATTTAGAAGATCTTCATTTAGCCTGGAAAAAGAGTCTGTTGCTCTATAAAAAAGCCCTCCGTAAAGCTAGGACATCTTACTATTCATCACTAATTGAAGAAAATAAGAACAACCCCAGGTTTCTTTTCAGCACTGTAGCCAGGCTAACAAAGAGTCAGAGCTCTATTGAGCCGAGTATTCCTTTAACTTTAACTAGCAATGACTTCATGACTTTCTTTGCAAATAAAATTTTAACTATTAGAGAAAAAATTATTCATAACCATCCCAAAAACATATCTTTATGTTCGGCTGCTTTCAGTAATGCTGGTATTTGGTTAGACTCTTTCTCTCTGATTGTTCTGTCTGAGTTACTTTCATTAGTCACTTCCTCCAAACCATCAACATGTCTATTAGACCCCATTCCTACCAGGCTGCTCAAGGAAGCCCTACCATTAATTAATGCTTCGATCTTAAATATGATCAATCTATCTTTATTAGTTGGCTATGTACCACAGGCTTTTAATTTGGCAGTAATTAAACTATTACTTAAAAAGCCATCACTTGACCCAGCTGTCTTAGCTAATTATAGGCCAATTGCCAACCTTCCTTTTCTCTCAAAAATTCTTGAAAGGGTAGTTGTAAAACAGCTAACTGATCGTCTGCAGAGGAATGGTCTATTTGAAGAGTTTCAGTCAGGTTTCAGAATTCATCATAGTACAGAAACAGCATTAGTGAAGGTTACAAATGATCTTCTTATGGCCTCAGACAGTGGACTCATCTCTGTGCTCATCCTGTTAGACCTCAGTGCAGCTTTTGATACTGTTGACCATAAAATTTTATTGCAGAGATTAGAGCATGCATAGATATTAAAGGCACTGCGCTGCAGTGGTTTGAATCATATTTATCTAATAGATTACAATTTGTTCATGTAAATGGGGAGTCTACTTCACGGACTAAGGTTAATTATGGAGTTCCACAAGGTTCTGTGCTAGGACCGATTTTATTCACTTTATACATGCTTCCCTTAGGCAGTATTATTAGAAAGCATTGCTTAAATTTTCATTGTTACGCAGATGATACCCAGCTTTATCTATCCATGAAGCCAGAGGACATACACCAATTAGTTAAACTGCAGGAATGTCTTTCAGACATAAAGACATGGATGACTTCTAATTTCCTGCTTTTAAATTCAGATAAAACTGAAGTTATTGTACTTGGCCCCACAAATCTTAGAAACATGGTGTCTAACCAGATCCTTACTCTGGATGGCATTACCCTGACCTCTAGTAATACTGTGAAAAATCTTGGAGTCATTTTTGATCAGGATATGTCCTTCAATGCGCATATTAAGCAAATATGTAGGACTTTTTTGCATTTGCGCAATATCTCTAAAATTAGAAAGGTCTTGTCTCAGAGTGATGCTGAAAAGCTAATTCATGCATTTATTTCTTCTAGGTTGGACTATTGTAATTCATTATTATCAGGTTGTCCTAAAAGTTCCCTGAAAAGCCAGTTAATTCAAAATGCTGCAGCCAAAGTACTGCCGGGGACTAGAAGGAGAGAGCATATTTCACCCATATTGGCTTCTCTTCATTGGCTTCCTGTTAATTCCAGAATAGAATTTAAAATTCTTCTTCTTACTTATAAGGTTTTGAATAATCAGGTCCCATCTTATCTTAGGGACCTCATAGTACCATATCACCCCAATAGAGCGCTTCGCTCTCAGACTGCAGGCTTACTTGTACTTCCTAGGGTTTGTGTTGTGAAAGTGTAGGAACACGGACCCACAACAGGGGGCGCAATGAACGGACAATGGAGGAAGGTGAATAACAAGGTTTACTATTGTGAAACGAGCACAATGAATACAACAATCACAATTTGGGGTCGAATCCACTGGTGTCGTGTGGGCAGGCTCGAAGGTAGGAGACGTTCGTCTCAGTCGAACCGAAACCACCCAGATCTCCTCTGCCACCGAACCCTGGAAATACTGGAACCGCCAAGTGCCGAAGTCCCAGGTGGCCACTGCCTCCGCTCGTCGGATCCGGTACTGCTGGCGGGAGAGAGCAACAACACAGGCGTGGATGCGACAGCACCCAGCAACGGAGAGGGGAGAAGCCGCCTCCACCTCTAGTTACAGTATGACAGGCAGGTGAGTACTTATCTAAGCAATTCAGCTGTCCTGAAAAGGTTTAACAAATCTGTTAGCTATTTAGTCAGAAAATGCAGAGAACGTTACCTTCGTCTAAAGGCGATATCTCGGCACTGAGGTGGAGACGCCGTCCTCCTGATATACCTCTGTGCTGAGTGGAACAGCTGTGTCCGGTGATGGGTGACAGCTGTCACCCAGGCTGCTCCCATAAGGCGGCAGCGCCCTCTGGTGCCTGGAGCCCGCACTCCAGGCAGGGCGCCCTCTGGTGGTGGTGGGCCAGCAGTACCTCCTCTTCAGCGGCCCACACAACAGTTTGTAAGAGTAGAATGGGAGGCAGAGCCTTCAGCTTTCAGGCTCCTCTCCTCTGGAACCAGCTCCCAATTCAGATCAGGGAGACAGACACCCTCTCTACTTTTAAGATTAAGTTTAAAACTTTCCTTTTTGCTAAAGCTTATAGTTAGGGTTGGATCAGGTGACCCTGAACCATCCCTTAGTTATGCTGCTATAGACTTAGACTGCTGGGGGGTTCCCATGATGCACTGAGTGTTTCTTTTTATCCACCTCTTTTTGCTCTGTATGCACCACTCTGCATTTAATCATTAGTGATGATCTCTGCTCCCCTCCACAGCATGTCTTTTTCCTGGTTCTCTCCCTCAGCCCCAACCAGTCCCAGCAGAAGACTGCCCCTCCCTGAGCCTGGTTCTGCTGGAGGTTTCTTCCTGTTAAAAGAGAGTTTTTCCTTCCCACTGTTGCCAAGTGCTTGCTCATAGGGGGTCGTTTTGACCGTTGGGGTTTTTCTGTAATTATTCTCTGGCTTTTGCCTTACAATATAAAGCGCCTTGGGGCAACTGTTTGTTGTGATTTGGTGCTATATAAATAAAATTGATTTGATTTGATTTGGAAGACCCATCCACGACCCATCTTCAATGCTCTAACTGAGGGAAGGAGGTTGTTTCCCAGAATCTCTCAATACATGGCCCCGGTCATCCGCTCCTTAATACAGTGCACTCGTCCTGTCCCATGTGCAGAAAAACACCCCCAAAGCATGATGCTTCCACCCCCATGCTTCACAGTAGGGACGGTGTTTTTGGGATGGTACTCAGCATTCTTCTTCCTCCAAACACGGTGAGTGGAATTAAGAGCAAAAAGTTCTATTTTGGTGTCATCTGACCACATAACTTTCTCCCATGACTCCTCTGGATCATCCAAATGGTCACGGGCAAACTTAAGACGGGCCTGGATGTGTGCTGATTTAAGCAGGGGAACCTTCCGTGCCATGCATGATTTTAACCCATGACGTCTTAGTGTATTACCCACAGTAACCTTGGAAACAGTGGTGCCAGCTCTCTTCAGGTCATTGACCAGCTCCTCCCATGCAGTTCTGGGCTGATTCCTCACCTTTCTTAGGATCATTGATACGCCACGAGGTGGGATCTCACATGGAGCCCCAGTCCGAGGAAGATTGACAGTCATGTTTAGCTTCTTCCATTTTCTAATAATTGCTCCACCAGTTGATCTTTTTTCACCAAGCTGCTTGGCAATTGCCCCGTAGCCCTTTCCAGCCTTGTGGAGGTCTACATTTTTGTCTCTGGTGTCTTTGGACAGCTCTTTGGTCTTAGCCATGTTAGTAGTTGGAGTCTTACTGATTGTGTGGGGTGGACAGGTGTCTTTATGCAGCTAACGACCTCAAATAGGTTCTTCTAATTTGGAATAATAAGTGAAGAGGAGGTGGATTTTTTAGAGGCGACTAAGAGGTCTTTGAGGGACAGAATTTTTGCTGATTGGCAGGTGTTGAAATACTTATTTGCAGCAGTAACATGCAAATAAATTATTTTTTAAAAAATCATACATTGTGTCGGATTTTTTTCTTTTTTGGATTATGTCTCTCACAGTGGACATGCACCTAAGATTAAAATTTCAGACCCCTCCATGATTTCTAAGTGGGAGAACTTGCAAAATCGCAGGGTGTTCAAATACTTATTTTCCTCACTGTATGTCCATGATTGCAATTGACGTCAGGGAATTCTGCAATTTTCACAAAAGTGGCTTGTTTCTGTTGTACGGTGTGGACGTCTGTTGGAATGTTGATGAACTGTTACACTATATTCGGTGCTGTCAGAGCCATCAGAGTGGTATTTAGCACCCTACTAACTGTGGACTGTGATGGTCCAGAGTCATCGCTGGAGCAATGCTGCATTTTTCCCATTGCCAAAAAACAGAGGGTGATTACTGCCTTCATTCCAGCTGTTAGTATATTGTAACTGACTGTATTCTACTTATGCAATCAGCAACAAAAAGAATGCCTGGATGATCAAGCCTGTATCTTTTCATCAATTTATTATCATTATATAAATGCGGGACTTCCTTTCTTGACAAAATAATATATAAATAAATATACAAGATGACTGAACTAAACCACACATTTAATATGTCATCAGTACATCACAGATGCTGAGGTGGCTATGACTGGATTATCACCATCATTTAGACAAAGCCCTGCCTGCGATAGTTGCATGAAACAAAACATTTCCCTTGTGCAATTTTATGATACATATGGTCCCACGCTGTTCTCATTGTTCAAATTTTATTAGGAGGCAGCAGTACATATGGTTATGGGACAACTGTAATGATGAATAATTGTGTATTATACTGTTATTTGGAAAGTCTCATGCTGGTTCTTGTGGTGAGCTTGTTAAAGATATGTCCATAAGTGCCACGTGCACACAAAGTAGTACTATATGATTTATAGAGGATTTTTCTTGCAGGTGTGCACACGAATGGTATTAATAGTCTGATTTATTTTGTTCATATGCCATTTTCCCCTTTTGTTCGCACATATACTTTTGAATATAACTCCTACAATGTTTAGGTTCCTGTCTCACTGGGCTGCAACAGCCTGCAAATGGCAATTGTGAGGGAAATTGCTTCATTCACTGGGTGGTGCTTTTCTCTTGCTTCACTTGCAGGGTGTTGTTAGTGTTGCACCTGGATTTTGAATTTTTCTCCTCCCAGTTTGCTCCCAGAGCTATCGCTGGTGTCCTGCAACCCTGTGAATGTACTCACTGTGACTCCTAACGTGAGAGTTTCATGACAGAACTGTGGGGGCTGGGCCACAAGCTGCGGGGGAGTAGGCCAAATTAGTAGAGATGATCAGAGAGGAGCAGCTGCTCCTGCTGCAAGCCTGGCCACAGTTGCAATGGACAATTCTGCAGGAGTGGAGCACAGCACTGTGTCGCTTTTAATCTTTGGGCTGTCTCTCTGCTCCCCCCCCGAGGATGTGCAGTGGGAGTTCTTTGATGTGTTTATTGTGAGGGACGCACAATCAGAGGAACAACATGCTTTCATTAAAGGCTCACTCTGCTCAGTTCCAGCTCCAACAATACACATGTCTTTGAACCGGGAAAAACTTTCTGCTAAATGCCATGCTGTGGAAATGTGATGTCATATGTCCATCAGAGCCAAACTGGAGGAGAATGTATCAGTGTCATATCAGCGTGCAGATCCACCTCAGAGCTACTGTTTACACCCCGAGTGAAAAAACAAGGGAACAGCCAAAGGGACTTAAAATGTTATTGTTGAATAAAGCAAATAAAGACAGACAACACACACCACTGAAGCGCTGGTGCTGGACGTCACTGTGTCACAGAGAAAAGGTTGTTCCAGCCCATGAACGATTGCTGTGTGCCAATTTCAGAGCCAATGTGACCCTTAAATGAACTGCATTTTTGTAACACTTTTCCATCTGAAAAAGATGCTCAAAGCACTTTACAATCCTTTACAATTATGCCTCACATTCACACAGACACACTCACACACTGATGTCAGGGTGCTGCCATGTCAGGTGCTCACTACACACCGGGACCAACTTGGGGATTAAGGACCTTGTTCAAGGGCCCTTAGTAATTTTCTGGTCAGTCAAGGGCTTGAAAAGAGGATCCTCTGGTCTCAAGCCCCAACGATCAACCACTAGACCATCACCTCCCATATGAATTGTGGTGACATCATCTCAGACCACAGCCCTCTCCTGAGATGATGTCACCAAAATTCATCTTGCTCACAGCTTAAAGTTTCTGAGTGTGAATGTAATTATTTACAGTAGTAAATAATTACAAATTAATTACAATTAATTGTTAGTGTTTTGTGTAGTTTGACAGTAAATGCATCAAAATCGTTAAAATGTGTGTTTTGCAAGGATGGAGTCACATGACTATTGTTGCTTATTAGGTGGACAGGTTTTACAAAGATTATATTTTGAGGAGGAAAGTGAGCGCAGAAGTGAAGCCAACCACAGTGTGAGAATGGTCTTCAAAAAAGGATGGAACCATGGATTTTATCATTTCCCTTTATGAACTCTAACAAAGTATGATTCTTCCCCCGAAAGCGTGAAACCAGCCGTGTTCGTGGCATGGCATCATGCTAAGGTAAGCTAAGCTAAGCTAATATGCTACATGCGGATGCCGGCGAGTCTCGCTGGTGAACCCACTTCTGTGATCACGAGTCGATCATTCGTACAATGAGTGATTGCTGTTAACAGGAGAACTGTGACATGGATCAGCTTACAGATGTTTTGTTTCATTGGCTAATCTGAGCTAAACCAATGGCTAAGCTAAATGAAGCTACTGGGAGATGTCTGAGGAAGGCTGTAGAGGAATGCTATTTTCCTATGGAGAAAACACAGCGCCACACAGTAGAGTTACACAGGGCAGTGTGTGTGAACACCACAGGAGCGAAATCAGACACCATTTTCAAGGTATGTAATCATTATTATTCAGTCTTATTGAGACGTATGAGATGGGTTTTTGCTTTTTTCTGAATACACAGTGAGTTTACAAAGAGATGGAGATGGACAAATGTCAATTGCAAAATACAAAAAATTGATTTGAAAACCCAATTAAAGCCATATTAAAACCATATTAAAGCTATATTACACAGCCCAGATGGAGTAAGTCATGAAGTGGACACAGGTGGACTGACCTTCACGCAGGTAATAGTCAGCACCTGAGGTTACATCACTGTTATGGCTCATTTTATTTTTATCCGCTACATCAGGACTCGCACAAGTAAAGAGATGGAAGTAATGATTCATAATCTGGTATATAATTTTTTAAACGATAGTGTTGATTGGAGTGAGATATGCCCTTTAAGTAATGTCAGAATTTTTTTCAATAAAGTTTAATGACTTCACTGGAGGCAGCCTTAGACAGTACTTCAATAAACATAATCAACATATCAGGCAAAGGCATCAAGCATCACCTCAAGGAGATGGAGGAGAAGGTCATGTTGGGAAAGTGTAAGTACACGGACCCACAACAGGGGGCGCAAATGAACGGACAATGGAATAGGTCAAATAACACACTTTACTGTTGTGAATATACTCAACAAGTACAACAGATTACAATAATAGACAAAGTCACATTCACACAGGTGTCGTGTGGGCAGGCTCGAAGATAGGAGACGCCTCTCCAAAGTAGAACCGGAACCACACGGTTTCCTCCGCCACCAGACCCCGGGAATACTGGAGCCGCCAAGTCCCGAACTCCCAGGTGGCCACTGCCTCCGCGTGTTGGACCTGGTACTGCTGGCGAGGAACAAAGGACAATTAAAGGAGGGCGCGTTCGCACCCAGGAATCCGAACGGCAGGTAAGTTACCTCCGCCTCTCGTTGGAAAATACTCTCAGAGCAAAACACAAAAGTCACAAAGATCACTGTTAAACAGTCAGCTGAGCACGTTACCTTCTCGGTAGAAACGATATCTCGGCGATGAGGTGGAGATGCCGTCCTGCTGATATACCCCTGCAGATCCGATGATTGATGACAGCTGTCGCAGGTGATGGGTGACAGCTGTCACTCTGGCTGCTCCTGCAAGGCGGCAGCACCCCCTAGTGCCTGGGTGGCAGCAGTAGAAGTCGGCCAGGAGGGCCGGGTCCAGGATGAAGCTCTTCTTCACCCAGGAGCGTTCTTCGGGGCCGTACCCCTCCCAGTCCACCAAATACTGGAAGCCCCGGCCCATCCGTCGGACATCCAAAAGCCGGCGCACAGTCCAAGCTGGCTCGCCATCGATGATCCGGGCAGGAGGTGGTGCCGGACCCGGAGTACAGAGGGGTGAGGTGTGATGTGGTTTGATCCTTGACACGTGAAACACGGGATGGATCCGCAGTGAGGCCGGAAGCTGAAGCCTCACTGCGGCGGGACTGATAACCTTGAGGATTTTAAAGGGACCTATGTAACGTTCCTGTAGTTTCGGGGAGGCCACTTGGAGTGGAATGTCCTTGGTTGACAACCACACTTCCTGCCCTGGACGATACGTAGGGGCCGGGGTCCGCCGACGGTCTGCATGGGCCTTTGTCCTCATCCGGGCTTTCAGCAAAGCAGAACGGGCAGCTCGCCACACCCGACGGCACTTCCGCAGGTGGACCTGGACCGAGGGCACACCGACCTCTCCCTCAACCACCGGAAACAACGGGGGCTGATACCCTAGACACACCTCAAAAGGGGAGAGGCCGGTGGCTGACGACACTTGGCTGTTGTGGGCATACTCGATCCAGGCCAGATGGGTACTCCGGGCCGCCGGGTGCGCGGCTGTCACGCAACGCAGGGTCTGCTCCATCTCTTGGTTGGCCCGTTCTGCTTGCCCGTTGGTTTGGGGATGATACCCGGATGAGAGACTGACCGTGGCCCCCAGTTCCCGGCAGAAGCTCCTCCAGACGTGCGAGGAGAACTGGGGACCGCGATCGGAGACGATGTCTGTTGGAATCCCATGCAGCCGGACGACGTGGTGGACCAGGAGGTCCGCTGTCTCCTGGGCCGTTGGGAGCTTCGGGAGGGCCACGAAGTGGGCCGCCTTGGAGAATTGGTCCACTATCGTGAGGATGACGGTGTTGCCCTGGGACGGCGGGAGGCCCGTGACAAAATCCAGGCCGATGTGAGACCAGGGGCGACGAGGCACGGGCAGCGGCTGTAGCAATCCTGACACCTTGCGATGGTCGGCCTTGCCCCTGGCGCAGGTGGTACAGGCCTGGATATAATCCCGGACGTCGGCCTCCAGGGACGCCCACCAGAAGCGCTGCCGGACAACTGCCACGGTTCTTCGCACCCCTGGATGACAGGAGAGCTTAGAGCCGTGACAGAAGTCCAGGACTGCAGCCCTAGCTTCTGATGGAACGTAAAGTCTATTCTTCGGCCCGGTTCCGGGGTCCGGGCTTCGTGCCAGGGCCTCCCGGATGGTTCTCTCTACGTCCCAGGTGAGGGTGGCCACGATAGTGGACTCCGGGATGATGGGTTCCGGTGGATCCGACAACTCCGTTTTGACTTCGTCTTCATGTACCCGGGACAAGGCATCCGATCTCTGGTTCTTGGTCCCGGGACGGTAGGTGATCCGGAAGTCAAAACGGCCGAAGAACAGTGACCAGCGGGCTTGCCTGGGATTCAGCCGCTTGGCGGTCCTGATATACTCCAGGTTCCGGTGGTCAGTGAAAACCGTGAATGGCACGGACGTTCCCTCCAACAGATGTCTCCACTCTTCAAGAGCCTCTTTCACCGCAAGGAGTTCTCGATTGCCGACGTCATAGTTCCGTTCGGCCAGGGTCAACCTACGGGAAAAATAGGCACACGGATGAAGGACCTTATCGGTCTTCCCGCTCTGGGACAGCACGGCTCCTATCCCTGAGTCCGAGGCGTCCACTTCAACCACTAACTGGTGACTAGGATCGGGCTGCACCAGAACGGGTGCAGACGAGAAGCGCCGTTTCAACTCCTTGAACGCGGCATCGCAACGATCCGACCAGGTGAAGGGGACTTTTGGTGAGGTCAGGGCTGTCAGGGGGCTATCTTGGTGAATATTCGGGCTCCATGCAGGGGCGTGAACACCGAATCCAACAGGGGCAACGGGTATCGATTACGAACCGTGATTTCGTTCAGTCCCCTGTAATCAATGCATGGACGAAGTCCGCCGTCTTTTTTACCCACAAAAAAGAAACCTGCACCCATTGGGGAGGTGGAATTCCGGATCACCCCGGCGGCTAAGGAGTCCCGGATGTAGGTCTCCATTGATTCGCGCTCAGGCCGTGAGAGGTTGTACAGCCTGCTGGACGGGAACTCACCGCCTGGAACCAAATCAATGGCACAATCGTACGGACGGTGGGGGGGAAGGGTGAGTGCCAGATCCTTGCTGAACACAACCACAAGGTCGTGGTACTCCACCGGCACCGTCCCCAGATTGGGCGGGACTCTGACCTCCTCCTTAGCCTGGGAACCGGGAGGTACCGAGGAACCTAAACATACCCGATGGCAGGTCTTGCTCCACTGAACCACTACCCCGGACGGCCAGTCGATCCGGGGATTGTGTTTTAACATCCAGGGGAACCCTAAAATCACACGGCAGGTAGTAGGAGTCACAAAAAACTCGATCTCCTCCCGGTGATTTCCTGACACCACCAGAGTTACAGGTGGTGTCTTATGCGTGATTGGAGGGAGTAGGGAGCCATCTAGTGCTCGCACCTGCACAGGTGAGGTAAGCGCCACCAGAGGGAGCCCTATCTCCCTGGCCCATCTGCTGTCTAGCAGATTCCCTTCAGAGCCCGTGTCCACCAGTGCTGGGGCCTTCAGGGTTGAATCCTCATAAAGGATTGTAACTGGGAGTCGTGTGGCAATGTGGGTGTGTCCCACCTGAATGTCTCGGCCCACCCCTAGCCCAGTTTCTAGGGGCGGGCGTTGGTGTTTAACCGCTCGGGGCAGTCTCTTACCTGATGCTCTACCGAGCCACAAACAAAACACGCCCCGCGGGCCAGCCTCCTCTGTGTAGCTGGTGCCCTAAATGTGGCCCTGCTCGTGTCCATAGCTTCGTCAGCAAGGGGGAGCTGTAACCACACGGAGCGCCGGGGCCGTGGAGCGTCGGGAGGGCGGAGCGCGATCGGAACCGGAAGGGAGAGGGACGGCGTGTGCCCGGCCACGCCCTTCGTCTCGTTCCCGACGGCGTTCTTCTAACCGATTGTCTAACCGTATGACAAGGTCAATAAGCCCATCTAAATCCCGCGGTTCGTCCTTAGCCACCAGGTGCTCCTTAAGAACCAATGACAGTCCGTTTACAAAGGCGGCGCGGAGGGCAGTGCTATTCCAGCCGGACCTCGCAGCCGCGATGCGGAAGTCGACTGCATAGGCAGCTGCGCTCCGGCGCCCCTGTCTCATTGACAGCAGCATGGCTGAAGCGGTCTCTCCTCTATTTGGGTGATCGAACACAGTTCTGAACTCCCTCACAAACCCATCATATGTCTGAAGGAGGCGTGAATTCTGCTCCCAGAGCGCTGTAGCCGAAGCGCGTGCCTCACCGCGAAGCAGGTTTATTACATAAGCTATCTTGCTAGCATCGGTCGCGTACATGACAGGACGTTGTGCGAAGACGAGCGAACACTGCATAAGGAAGTCCGCGCACGTCTCCACACAACCTCCGTACGGCTCTGGAGGGCTTATGTATGCTTCAGGGGAAGGTGGGGGGGGTCGTTGAACGACCTGTGGAACGTCACTGTTACGCACAGGGTCGACAGGAGGGAGAGCCGCAGCAGCGCCCTGAGGGCGCGCCTCCACCTGCGCGGCGAGAGCCTCCACCCTGCGGTTAAGGAGGACGTTCTGCTCGGTCATTAGATCCAACCGAGCCGTGAAAGTGGTGAGGATCCGCTGCAACTCACCAATCACTCCTCCTGCGGACGCCTGTGCGCCCTGTTCTTCCATTGGCCGTTCAACAGCTGGTTGACGCCCCTCGGGATCCATGACGTTGGCCGAGATATCCTGTTGGGAAAGTGTAAGTACACGGACCCACAACAGGGGGCGCAAATGAACGGACAATGGAATAGGTCAAATAACACACTTTACTGTTGTGAATATGCACAACAAGTACAACAGATTACAATAATAGACAAAGTCAAATTCACACAGGTGTCGTGTGGGCAGGCTCGAAGATAGGAGACGCCTCTCCAAAGTAGAACCGGAACCACACGGTTTCCTCCGCCACCAGACCCCGGGAATACTGGAGCCGCCATGTCCCGAACTCCCAGGTGGCCACTGCCTCCGCATGTCGGACCTGGTACTGCTGGCGAGGAACAAAGGACAATTAAAGGAGGGCGCGTTCACACCCAGGAATCCGAACGGCAGGTAAGTTACCTCCACCTCTCGTTGGAAAATACTCTCAGAGCAAAACACAAAAGTCACAAAGATCACTGTTAAACAGTCAGCTGAGCACGTTACCTTCTCGGTAGAAACGATATCTCGGCGATGAGGTGGAGATGCCGTCCTGCTGATATACCCCTGCAGATCTGATGATTGATGACAGCTGTCGCAGGTGATGGGTGACAGCTGTCACTCTGGCTGCTCCTGCAAGGCGGCAGCGCCCCCTAGTGCCTGGAGCCCGCACTCCAGGCAGGGCGCCCTCTGGTGGTGGTGGGCCAGCAGTACCTCCTCTTCAGCGGCCCACACAACAGGTCAAGCCAGATAAAACTCATTAATTAGATTAATACATTTTTTTTCCTATGTGTAGTTTTTATTCCTTAATATTTATTGTTTTTTAATGCTTTCTGAACAATGAATAAACTGTACGTTGAATGGTATGCAATTAACGAATGTTTGCAAGTACAATGGTAAGAATATTTCATGACTTTCCCCTCATGAAATATTGAGTGAGGTGTGGTCCACCCCTCTCGTCTATTTTTTATTGCGAATAAATGTCTGAACGATTTGGAGCTTTGCTGCATCAATTTTTTTCCAGAAACTGTGAGAGACCTCCAGGTGGACACCGTCCGAAAAATTAATATGGCTTTCAGGGACACTTTTATGGGGATTAAACAGATTACGGGGTGTTACTGCCGCTTTAAGGACGGCCCACAACTGCTGAGAGCGCAGCACGCTCTCCGCCCCCATCGACAGGCTGACACCACGCTGGAACAGCCGGATCATTTCCAACGTGAAAGCTTTGTGGATCTGGGACCTGGTCTGACTTTCACAAAAAGGCAGAAGATGTGGACATCAGCACTTTTTCCGGCACATTCGACCGTTACAGGAGTTTTTTTCATGGAAAGAAAAGCGGAGGGACGCGCCACAGAGCGCCGAGCTGCTGCACCGCGACGCGCGGTGGAGCAGCTTTTCTTTCCATGACAAAAACTCCTGTAACAGTGAAATGTGCCGTTCATTTTTAAACTGGACGCTGTCTTGATCCGGTATGTCATCTGACTAGCACAGGAATTGTGAAAAGACGTGGACATCAGTACTTTTACGGCACATTCCACCGTTACAGGAGTTTTTTCATGGAAAGAAAAGCGGAGGGACGCGCCACAGAGCCGTTCATTACGCGGGACAAAACCACCTCGGTGTTGGTCTCTCAGGACAGCTTTCAGGTGGATTTCAGACGGATTCCAGTTGCTTTCCAGTCGTGTGACTATCCGATTGTGATTGTGCATAAGCTGGACATGCCAGAACATGTCCCGTGAGGCTTCATGTTGCTTTGCGCCGAGCGGCTGCACCGCGGCGTGCGGAACTTCTCCGCACGTCTGTCTTAATGTGCCGGAAAAGTGCTGATGTCCACGTCTTTTCACAATTCCTTTGCTAGTCAGATGGCATACCAGATCAAGTTTAAAAATGAATGGCACATTTCACTGTTACAGGAGCTTTTGTCATGGAAAGAGACGCTGCTCCACCGCGTGTCGCGGTGGAATGTGCCGGAAAAAGTGCTGATGTCCACATCTTCTGCCTTTTTGTGAAAGTCAGACGAGGTCCCGGATCAACAAAGCTTTCACGTTGGAAATGATCTGGTTGTTCCAGCGGGGTGTCAGCCTGTCGATGGGGGCTGGGAGCGTGCCGCGCTCTCAGCAGTTGTGGGCTGTCCTTAAAGCAGCAGTAACACCCCGTAATCTGTTTAATCCCCATAAAATCATCCCTGAAAGCCATATTAATTTTTCGAACGGTGTCCACCTGGAGGTCTCTCACAGTTTCTGGAAAAAAAATTGATGCAGCAAAGCTGCAAATCGTTCAGACATTTATTCGCAATAAAAAATAGACGAGAGGGGTGGACCACACCTCACTCAAAGCCTGCTGACAGGCAAATAACGCAACAGACAGGCATGAAAAAACTCACGCATGCGCACGAAGGTTCGTTTGTCTGATGCAATCACACGTGATTCAAATCCATATGTTTTTTTTTTTTAAATAATAAGGTCGGATACTTTTCTAACAGACCTCGTATATCGCATACCAGGTATCATGGATCAGTTTGGATATGTCAGAATACTTGAAGAGGTCATGTTGCCTTATGCTGAAGAGGACATGCCCTTGAAATGGGTGTTTCAACAAGACAATGACCCCAAGCACACTAGTAAATGAGCAAAATCTTGGTTCCAACCCAACAAAATGAATGCCTCACAGATGTGAAGAAATCATGAAAAACTGTGGTTATACAACTAAATACTAGTTTAGTGATTCACAGGATTGCTAAAAAAGCAGTTTGAACATAATAGTTTTGAGTTTGTAGCGTCAACAGCAGATGCTACTATTATTGTGAACACCCCCTTTTCTACTTTTTTTTTTTTTTTTTTTACTAATAGCCCAATTTCATAGCCTTAAGAGTGTGCATATCATGAATGCTTGGTCTTGTTGGATTTGTGAGAATCTACTGAATCTACTGGTACCTTGTTTCCCATGTAACAATAAGAAATATACTCAAAACCTGGATTAATCTTTTTAGTCACATAGCATTACTATTATTCTGAACACTACTGTAACACCTAAAATAGATCCTTGTCATTTGATTGGTGGTTTGTATGTAAAGTGAAAGGGTTTTTTGTACCATTTGCCATTGTATTCCGATAATCGTGCAGTTTTGGTTCTATTTAGTGTGCAATTTTGGTGCTATATGTTTTGTGCTATTGCATGCCATGACCACTGAGTGCGCTCGCACTAGGTGGTCATTCTTGTAGCACAAAAAAACAAAACAAAACAAAAAACAAAGAGTACACCATCTGCAGGCATTTGCAGTATTAGCTGGGACTTCTCTACCTTAAGTACAAGCTCTGTCGGATTAAGAGCTCTACAAACTGTTGTGATTTTTCGCTGGGCTAAGGAAAGCAGACAGCTGTACACGAAGAAGTCAATACACAGTATCAGGTACGGACTACATTGTCAGGATTGTTAGGCATTATATAAAACACACTAGCGTGTTGCCTGTGGGGATCCACGGGCTCTAGATTAGGTGGTGTTGTAGCTGACATTTTTCAAGAGTTTGTATGATGCGTTTGAATGGTGTGTGAGTTGTGAATGTTTTTAGAACGTTAGACCTCAACAGTTTTTAGAAGAGGAACTCATCTTTTTTATTTCCTGTTAATTATGTAATTTTTTAAATGTTAATTCAATGTCTTAATGTATTTAGAAATTGTGTGGATTCTTATCATTTGCACACTATTATTATTATTATTATTATTATTACTACTTCTATTTTGTCATTTGTATTTAACATATTTACAATTATATGATATACTTACATTGAACTTACTGAATAAAATCACGCACGCCTGCACCCACTCACACTTTTAATCAATCAATCAATCAATTTTTTTTTATTTTTATATAGCGCCAAATCACAACAAACAGTTGCCCCAAGGCGCTTTATATTGTAAGGCAAGGCCATACAATAATGATGTAAAACCCCAACGGTCAAAACGACCCCCTGTGAGCAAGCACTTGGCTACAGTGGGAAGGAAAAACTCCCTTTTAACAGGAAGAAACCTCCAGCAGAACCAGGCTCAGGGAGGGGCAGTCTTCTGCTGGGACTGGTTGGGGCTGAGGGAGAGAACCAGGAAAAAGACATGCTGTGGAGGGGAGCAGAGATCGATCACTAATGATTAAATGCAGAGTGGTGCATACAGAGCAAAAAGAGAAAGAAACAGTGCATCATGGGAACCCCCCAGCAGTCTACGTCTATAGCAGCATAACTAAGGGATGGTTCAGGGTCACCTGATCCAGCCCTAACTATAAGCCTTAGCAAAAAGGAAAGTTTTAAGCCTAATCTTAAAAGTAGAGAGGGTGTCTGTCTCCCTGATCTGAATTGGGAGCTGGTTCCACAGGAGAGGAGCCTGAAAGCTGAAGGCTCTGCCTCCCATTCTACTCTTACAAACCCTAGGAACTACAAGTAAGCCTGCAGTCTGAGAGCGAAGCGCTCTATTGGGGTGATATGGTACTACGAGGTCCCTAAGATAAGATGGGACCTGATTATTCAAAACCTTATAAGTAAGAAGAAGAATTTTAAATTCTATTCTAGAATTAACAGGAAGCCAATGAAGAGAGGCCAATATGGGTGAGATATGCTCTCTCCTTCTAGTCCCCATCAGCACTCTAGCTGCAGCATTTTGAATTAACTGAAGGCTTTTTAGGGAACTTTTAGGACAACCTGATAATAATGAATTACAATAGTCCAGCCTAGAGGAAATAAATGCATGAATTAGTTTTTCAGCATCACTCTGAGACAAGACCTTTCTGATTTTAGAGATATTGCGTAAATGCAAAAAAGCAGTCCTACATATTTGTTTAATATGCGCTTTGAATGACATATCCTGATCAAAAATGACTCCAAGATTTCTCACAGTATTACTAGAGGTCAGGGTAATGCCATCCAGAGTAAGGATCTGGTTAGACACCATGTTTCTAAGATTTGTGGGGCCAAGTACAATAACTTCAGTTTTATCTGAGTTTAAAAGCAGGAAATTAGAGGTCATCCATGTCTTTATGTCTGTAAGACAATCCTGCAGTTTAGCTAATTGGTGTGTGTCCTCTGGCTTCATGGATAGATAAAGCTGGGTATCATCTGCGTAACAATGAAAATTTAAGCAATACCGTCTAATAATACTGCCTAAGGGAAGCATATATAAAGTGAATAAAATTGGTCCTAGCACAGAACCTTGTGGAACTCCATAATTAACTTTAGTCTGTGAAGAAGATTCCCCATTTACATGAACAAATTGTAATCTATTAGACAAATATGATTCAAACCACCGCAGCGCAGTGCCTTTAATACCTATGGCATGCTCTAATCTCTGTAATAAAATTTTATGGTCAACAGTATCAAAAGCAGCACTGAGGTCTAACAGAACAAGCACAGAGATGAGTCCACTGTCCGAGGCCATAAGAAGATCATTTGTAACCTTCACTAATGCTGTTTCTGTACTATGATGAATTCTAAAACCTGACTGAAACTCTTCAAATAGACCATTCCTCTGCAGATGATCAGTTAGCTGTTTTACAACTACCCTTTCAAGAATTTTTGAGAGAAAAGGAAGGTTGGAGATTGGCCTATAATTAGCTAAGATAGCTGGGTCAAGTGATGGCTTTTTAAGTAATGGTTTAATTACTGCCACCTTAAAAGCCTGTGGTACATAGCCAACTAACAAAGATAGATTGATCATATTTAAGATCGAAGCATTAAATAATGGTAGGGCTTCCTTGAGCAGCCTGGTAGGAATGGGGTCTAATAAACATGTTGATGGTTTGGATGAAGTAACTAATGAAAATAACTCAGACAGAACAATCGGAGAGAAAGAGTCTAACCAAATACCGGCATCACTGAAAGCAGCCAAAGATAACGATACGTCTTTGGGATGGTTATGAGTAATTTTTTCTCTAATAGTTAAAATTTTGTTAGCAAAGAAAGTCATGAAGTCATTACTAGTTAAAGTTAATGGAATACTCAGCTCAATAGAGCTCTGACTCTTTGTCAGCCTGGCTACAGTGCTGAAAAGAAACCTGGGGTTGTTCTTATTTTCTTCAATTAGTGATGAGTAGAAAGATGTCCTAGCTTTACGGAGGGCTTTTTTATAGAGCAACAGACTCTTTTTCCAGGCTAAGTGAAGATCTTCTAAATTAGTGAGACGCCATTTCCTCTCCAACTTACGGGTTATCTGCTTTAAGCTACGAGTTTGAGAGTTATACCATGGAGTCAGACACTTCTGATTTAAAGCTCTCTTTTTCAGAGGAGCTACAGCATCCAAAGTTGCCTTCAATGAGGATGTAAAACTATTGACGAGATACTCTATCTCCCTTACAGAGTTTAGGTAGCTACTCTGCACTGTGTTGTTATATGGCATTAGAGAACATAAAGAAGGAATCATATCCTTAAACCTAGTTACAGCGCTTTCTGAAAGACTTCTAGTGTAATGAAACTTATTCCCTACTGCTGGGTAGTCCATCAGAGTAAATGTAAATGTTATTAAAAAATGATCAGACAGAAGGGAGTTTTCAGGGAATACTGTTAAGTCTTCTATTTCCATACCATAAGTCAGAACAAGATCTAAGATATGATTAAAGTGGTGGGTGGACTCATTTACTTTTTGAGCAAAGCCAATAGAGTCTAATAATAGATTAAATGCAGTGTTGAGGCTGTCATTCTCAGCATCTGTGTGGATGTTAAAATCGCCCACTATAATTATCTTATCTGAGCTAAGCACTAAGTCAGACAAAAGGTCTGAAAATTCACAGAGAAACTCACAGTAACGACCAGGTGGACGATAGATAATAACAAATAAAACTGGTTTTTGGGACTTCCAATTTGGATGGACAAGACTAAGAGACAAGCTTTCAAATGAATTAAAGCTCTGTCTGGGTTTTTGATTAATTAATAAGCTGGAATGGAAGATTGCTGCTAATCCACCGCCCCGGCCCGTGCTACGAGCATTCTGACAGTTAGTGTGACTCGGGGGTGTTGACTCATTTAAACTAACATATTCATCCTGCTGTAACCAGGTTTCTGTTAGGCAGAATAAATCAATATGTTGATCAATTATTATATCATTTACCAACAGGGACTTAGAAGAGAGAGACCTAATGTTTAATAGACCACATTTAACTGTTTTAGTCTGTGGTGCAGTTGAAGGTGCTATATTATTTTTTCTTTTTGAATTTTTATGCTTAAATAGATTTTTGCTGGTTATTGGTAGTCTGGGAGCAGGCACCGTCTCTACGGGGATGGGGTAATGAGGGGATGGCAGGGGGAGAGAAGCTGCAGAGAGGTGTGTAAGACTACAACTCTGCTTCCTGGTCCCAACCCTGGATATTCACGGTTTGGAGGATTTAAGAAAATTAGCCAGATTTCTAGAAATGAGAGCTGCTCCATCCAAAGTGGGATGGATGCCGTCTCTCCTAACAAGACCAGGTTTTCCCCAGAAGCTTTGCCAATTATCTATGAAGCCCACCTCATTTTTTGGACACCACTCAGACAGCCAGCAATTCAAGGAGAACATGCGGCTAAACATGTCACTCCCGGTCTGATTGGGGAGGGGCCCAGAGAAAACAACAGAGTCCGACATTGTTTCTGCAAAGTTACACACCGATTTAATGTTAATTTTAGTGACCTCCGATTGGCGTAACCGGGTGTCATTACTGCCGACGTGAATTACAATCTTACCAAATTTACGCTTAGCCTTAACCAGCAGTTTCAAATTTCCTTCAATGTCGCCTGCTCTGGCCCCCGGAAGACAATTGACTATGGTTGCTGGTGTCGCTAACTTCACATTTCTCAAAACAGAGTCGCCAATAACCAGAGTTTGATCCTCGGCGGGTGTGTCGTCGAGTGGGGAAAAACGGTTAGAAATGTGAACGGGTTGGCGGTGTACATGGGGCTTCTGTTTAGGGCTACGCTTCCTCCTCACAGTCACCCAGTCAGCCTGCTTTCCTGGCTGCTCGGGATCTGCCAGGGGGGAACTAACGGCGGTTAAGCTACCTTGGTCCGCACCGACTACAGGGGCCTGGCTAGCTGTAGAATTTTCCACAGTGCGGAGCCGAGTCTCCAATTCGCCCAGCCTGGCCTCCAAAGCTACGAATAAGCTACACTTATTACAAGTACCATTACTGCTAAAGGAGGCCGAGGAATAACTAAACATTTCACACCCAGAGCAGAAAAGTGCGGGAGAGACAGGAGAAGCCGCCATGCTAAATCGGCTAAGAGCTAGTAGCTACGCTAAGCTAGCGGATTCCTAAAAACACGCAAAGTGAATAATGTGTAAATAATTTAGAGGTGATTCAGCAGAAGGAGTGCTTTAGTTAAGGCACGTAAAGATTACACTGGGAAACAAATCGTAATCTAGATAACTAGATCAATCTAACTGCGCAGATTAAACAGCTAACAGATACAGAAAAACACCGCTGTGCTCCGGAACAGGAAGTGATACAATACCGCAGTGAGAGCCAACCACCAGTAGTTGATCAATTACGCACGGTCATTTTCGCGTTCTCAAAAACCACATTCTCAATATCGGATTGTCATGAAACTTCATCATTATGTCAGCAAAATATTATATTTTAGGGCTACTTACCTTTGAATGAGTGCTGTAAAGGCGATCGTGGTCTTTACGCTCGGTAAAGTTGAACAAAATTTTCAGCATGAACAAAGTACATGAAAGAAACGGCAGAATTGAACCGGATAAAAATGTGGTCAAAGAGGAACTTCCTGCCTATGTCATTATAAGGAATTCCATGGGAAATACCCCAGCGAGACAATGAAAAAAGCGATCTTTGTGGGGAATCCTCTGCACACTGTGCACAACAATAAACACGCATCGATGGAATGCGCATGCAGGCCTCGATCGGGAGATTGTCTCGTCCCTAAGTTGGCTATTACAATATAGATAATGAATGTTTTTTCATTCATGCAATGGAAAGAATATTTCATGAGGTGAAAGATGAAACGTTCAGTGGGTGGAGCACTCATAAATGATCTGTTTACTATTTATTCCTTTAATTAATTGTGTGCATCTTGATCATCATGTGATTGTTGTGGGCTGGGGTGTTTGGCTGGCTTGGTTTTTGTTTTCTGTTTCTCCCACCAGGTGGTATGCATTCAGGACTGAGTGGCTGAGCATCAGGACCTCACCCTGAACACCTGAGGCTTGTTATCACGTGCAGGTCATCAGGACTCACAGCTGTGGTGTATTTTGTCTTAATCAGAGATTGCTGCATTTAAACCTTGAATGCACAGTGTGTGATTGCCAGAGACTCGACCTTGTGAGCAGACGTGTGAGATCGACGTCAGGAGAACAATCTCACCATCACGGACGCAGAGACCACTCCAGGTTTGACGCCACAGTCTGTGAAGGAGGATTGGGTGAGGTCTCACGCTCTTCAGCACACTTCCTGAGGTAATTTGGGTTTGGTGACTTTTATGAAGTAATGACAGTGGATTAGGTGTCCCTCACACCTTGTGTTAGTGAGCTGTCACGTTATGCTAATTGTCTAATCAGCTTCTGCTGCAGTGGAGATTTGAACTGAGTTGTTCCGTGCCTGCAGGGTGAGAAGCTGATGTATAGCTTTAAGCCAGGAAGTGTTTGCTGATTGCGTGCACCTTTGAGTTGTGTCTCTCTGTGTGGAGTTGGACTCACCTCATGTTTTCTTTCTTCACAGACTCGGTTTGTCGCGGCCACCTGGGGGGTGTCAGCGGGGTCCCTGGGTCCGAACTGCTGTGGCTCCGGACCATTTGCGCTGTTAAGAGCGCGCCGTGTTTCCACCTCACCAGACCGCGGACGTTTTAGTTGTTTAGCACGTCACTCTGTTATGTTTATTAAATTCTGTTATCTTTTGAACCGTGCTCTGCTTATTTTATGCTGGGTCCTTCAAACGCTGGGTCGGTGCTCCGACCGCGTCGGAAACATAACAGTGATATTAGTTTGCTAAACCTTTTTGGGAACTATCACATTTATGCTACAACATATGGTCTTTAGTTTTAAACAAAAGAAAACAAGCAAACAAAGGAACAAGCCAAGGCTAAACTCATAGCATAAAAGTTAGCAGTTAGCGGTAGCCTCAGCTAAATGTTTTAGCAGTTTTGTTTCATCGTTATCACAAATAACTTCAGTTTCAGTGGATTAACAGTTTTTAGGTTGACTGTGTCCACCACTCCACCACTGACTGCCACTGTCATTGTTTTGCAAATGATTTGTTTGTGCATTATTAATTTATGTGGCAAAATAGGGACTGCAAATTGCTGCTGCAATATTAAAATGGTGTATTTTCTTAATGACATGAGCCAGCTGTGACTCATATAATAGAGTGATGAATACACAGACATGGGGGATGGGGGGGGCGGGGGAAGAGAAATTGTTTTTGTGGCATGAAAACAGATTTTAGCTGTAATTTGAGTTTAAAGGCTGCACCCTTTTCACAGCATTATTCTACTGCATCAGAGTTTGTAGTGACGAATTCTATTTTGGGCATGCAAGAAGAGAATTAGCCAGCTACACCGAACTCTGCTGTCATATTTACAAGTGATTAAGCATTCACTGAGCTGTGACACGCACACACAGACAGCAGAAAACATCATTACGTCATCAGCAAACAACTTTTTCCCTTTAAACTGTGGATCTGAACGTCTGGCTAAAATGATTGTGCATCATATTGAAACCTCCATGCACAAAAACACACAATGTAAGCCCTTCCAGTCTTTGGCTGTGTCATCTGTCACACATTCTTGATGACGTTCTCCTGGCTTTCTTTCCCGTCGGCTTAATGTCGCCCTCAGTAAGACAATGGAGATAAGATCACAGAGGCAGTGCGTTATTTCTTCCTCTGGGCTGCTTTGCTCAGTTTACGTTACAGATGGCTCTGTGAGATACGCCGGCTGTGTTTTATACAGGCTCAGTGTTGCTGCAGCAGATATAGAGATGAATAACTTCCTCTGTGCTGTTTAGATTTCGGCCTGCAGAAGCCCACAGTTGAACTGTTCTCATCACACAAATACAACCCGACACTGACATTTTAGGATTGCTACTTTTATTTTTAGCTGTTCATCACAGCATATTAGAGTCGAAAGCAACTTTTTACTGCGGCTGCACCGCACAGAGAAAGTCATTGTTAGAAAGAACACACATGAAGACAAGGATCCCAGTTAAAGTTTGCTGGAAGCCACGTATGAGACGCTGTCCTAGATTTGACAGATTTTATATCAAGTTAATACAGTCCCCTCCAAAAGTACTGGAACAACAAGGTTGATTCACTTGTGTTTACTGAACACTGAAGACATTTGGGTTTGAAATCAAACATAGACAAAGCAGCGTCCGTCGGTAATTTGTACCAGGATATTCAGTGGGCTTATTGTTGGCTGGATCACTTAGGGTACTATCTCACTGGGCTTCAACTGTTGGAGAGTAGGTGGAGACAAAAAAAAAAAAAAAAAATTGCAACAAAACAGGTGAATTGTGCAATTGGAATTTCACTGAATTAGCACTAGTGACATGTTAGCGCATGTTGCCCAAATGTGGGCCGAAATGCCTCACGGACTGGCAGCAAAAATAGGGCCAAATGTTGCAAGTAGTTACATTGCAGTTCACAATTTTAGCTTCCAGTTCATTAGATCTACCTTCACCCAGTGACCTACTATGCAAATATCACTTGAGCCACCTTGAGTCAGGGATGTAGGATGGAACCACTGTTTGCGCCACTTTTACCCACACTCACAGAAATATGTAACCCTAACTTTTAAGATTTATGTAATTTTATTACATGACACATTCCCATTTACTTTTTCTTAGATAATTTTAATACAAACCTACCAAATAAACCTTACATGATGCATATTCATTACTGTAATAAATCCTATTTATTTGAAATGCATAATCCTCAGCTTTATGTATTTAGTATTAATAAAATATAATTACTCTAAATCAATAATAATGAGAGTATTTATTTAAAATACATAAAGTATATTGTTTGAATTGCATAGTAATTATGTTACCTATACAACATAAATGGCATAGGCAACATAATTACTATGCAATTCAAACAATATACTTTATGTATTTTAAATAAATCCTGTAATTATTATTGATTTAGAGATTTTATTAATACTAAATACATAAAGCTGAGGATTATGCATTTCAAATAAATAGGATTTATTACAGTAATGAATATGCATTGTTTAAGGTTTATTTGGTAGGTTTGTATTAAAATGATCTAACAAAAAGTAAACTGGAATTTGTCATGTAATAAAATTACATAAATCTTAAAGGTTAGGCTTAAATATTTCTGTGAGTGCAGTGGTCTAGTCGGCAAATATGATGTGATCCACCATGAGCTGGGTGTCTGGGATGCAAATATTGCTTGAAAATGGCTCAGATGAGTTTTCCATCATGCATGCTTGACTCAAGCTGGTTTAAGTGATATTTGTCAATTGCACCATTGGGTGAAGGTGGCTCAAATTATTTTTCCACTCTCAGTGTGGCTGAAGTTACATTCCCATTAGTGACCCCTGGCTCAAGGCACCTAAAGTAATATTTTCCATCCGACATCCATTGCTAAAGGTGCCTCAAATTTGCCAACTAGAACATTAGGTGAAGAACTTAATTTTTTTTTCTATCCTAGACCTCTGGCTCAAGTGGCTCAAATGATACTTGCATAAGTAATAAGTTGACTTTTAGAAGTGTAAATTGTCACAAAAAGTTGGAAGTCTGGATTCATCATGATGAACCAGAATAAAAAACAAAAATCAGTGGAATGGTGTCATTCGAGTTCTCCAAAGGCATAAAGTTCAAGGTAAAATAGTCAGCTGGAAAAAATCATCTTTTGGGATGCTCAAGGTGTTATTCTTGTCAGTTTGAGACCCAGATGTAGATCAAGAATCTGACCACATTTGGAGATGAATGAAGTTCTTGTTCACCATGAAAACTCCAGGCCTCACACGAGTCTCAGAACAAGGGAGGCAATCACCTCTTTCAGGTGGACAACTCTGTCGCATCATCACTACTCACCTGACTTAGAACCTCAGACATCCGTCTCTTTGGTCCAATGAAAGAGGTGCTGAGGGGCAAACGTTATTGTGGTAATGAAGAAGTGAAAACTGGTGTAAGGAACTGGCTACATCAGCTCTCAGTTGAGTTTTACGAAGCTGTGATAAATGCCCTCATTTGTACTGTAGGTGGAAAACTGCCACTGAGAGAAGTAGTGACTATTTTGATGAGTAGGGATGTGAACCTGTTGTGAAAGTGTGAGAGCACGGACCCACAACAGGGGGCGCAAATGAACGGACAATGGATAAAGCCAAATACAACACTTTACTGTTGTGAAAGTGCACAACAACAACAGATTACAATATTAGATAAGCTCAAATACAAAATGTCATGTGGGCAGGCTCGAAGATAGGAGACGTCAGTCCGAAGTCGAACCGGAACCACACGATTTCCTCCGCCACCGAACCCCGGGAATACTGGAGCCGCCAAGTCCCGAACTCCCAGGTGGCCACTGCCTCCGCGTGTCGGATCTGGTACTGCTGGCGATGAGCAAACACAGTTAGAAGTGGGTGCGTGTGCACCCAGCAACACGTATGGTGGGAAACCACCTCCACCTCTCGTCGAAAAAAGGAACAGAATAAATGCTGTCCAATTCACACAAGCAACAGTTATTCAAAAAATACAGTCAGCTGAGAAGTTACCTCTTTGGTAGAGCGATATCTCGGCAATGAGGTGGAGATGCCGTCTTGCTGATATACCACTGTCGATCCGATGATTGATGACAGCTGTCACCGGTGATAAGTGACAGCTGTCACCCCGGCTGCTCCTGTGAGGCGGCAGCGCCCTCTGGTGCCTGGAGCCCGCACTCCAGGCAGGGCGCCCTCTGGTGTTGGTGGGCCAGCAGTACCTCCTCTTCAGCGGCCCACACAACAGGACCCCCCCCTCAACGGGCGCCTCCTGGCGCCCGACCAGGCTTGTCCGGGTGGCGGCGGTAGAAGTCGGCCAGGAGGGCCGGGTCCAGGATGAAGCTCTTCTTCACCCAGGAGCGTTCTTCGGGGCCGTACCCCTCCCAGTCCACCAAATACTGGAAGCCCCGGCCCATCCGTCGGACATCCAAAAGCCGGCGCACTGTCCAAGCCGGCTCGCCATCGATGATCCGGGCAGGAGGTGGTGTCGGACCCGGAGTGCAGAGGGGTGAGGTGTGATGCGGCTTAATCCATGAAACGTGGAACACGGGATGGATCCGCAGTGAGGCCGGAAGCTGAAGCCTCACTGCGGCGGGACTGATGACCTTGAGGATTTTGAATGGACCTATGTACCGTTCCTGTAATTTTGGGGAGGCCACTTGCAGTGGAATGTCCTTGGTTGACAACCACACTTCCTGCCCAGGACGATACGTAGGAGCCGGGGTCCGCCGCCGGTCTGCATGGGCCTTTGTCCTCATCCGGGCCCTCAGCAAAGCAGAACGGGCGGCACGCCACACCCGACGGCACTTCCGCAGGTGGGCCTGGACCGAGGGCACACCGACCTCTCCCTCAACCACCGGGAACAATGGGGGCTGATACCCCAGACATACCTGAAAAGGGGAGAGGCCGGTGGTGGACGACACTTGGCTGTTGTGGGCATACTCGATCCAGGCCAGATGGGTACTCCAGGCCGCCGGGTGCGCGGCTGTCACGCAACGCAGGGTCTGCTCCATCTCTTGATTGGCCGTTCTGCTTGCCCGTTGGTTTGGGGATGATACCCGGATGAGAGACTGACCGTGGCCCCCAGTTCCCGGCAAAAGCTCCTCCAGACGTGCGAGGAGAACTGGGGACCGCGATCGGAGACAATGTCTGTTGGAATCCCATGCAGCCGGACGACGTGGTGGACCAGGAGGTCCGCTGTCTCCTGGGCTGTTGGGAGCTTCGGGAGGGCCACGAAGTGGGCCGCCTTGGAGAATCGGTCCACTATCGTGAGGATAGCGGCTGTAACAATCCCGAAGCCTTGCGATGGTCGGCCTTGCCCCTGGCGCAGGTGGTACAGGCCTGGATATAATCCCGGACGTCGGCCTCTAGGGACGCCCACCAGAAGCGCTGCCGGACCACTGCCACGGTTCTTCGCACCCCTGGATGACAGGAGAGCTTAGAGCCGTGACAGAAGTCCAGGACTGCAGCCCTAGCTTCTGGTGGGATGTAAAGTCTGTTCTTCGGTCCAGTTCTGGGGTCCGGGCTTCATGCCAGGGCCTCCCGGACGGTTCTCTCTACGTCCCAGGTGAGGGTGGCCACGATAGTGGACTCCGGGATGATGGGTTCCGGTGGATCCGACAACTCCGTTTTGACTTCGTCTTCATGTACCCGGGACAAAGCATCCGATCTCTGGTTTTTGGTCCCGGGACGGTAGGTGATCCGGAAGTCAAAACGGCCGAAGAACAGTGACCAGCGGGCTTGCCTGGGATTCAGCCGCTTGGCGGTCCTGATATACTCCAGGTTCCGGTGGTCAGTGAAAACCGTGAATGGCACGGACGTTCCCTCCAACAGATGTCTCCACTCTTCAAGAGCCTCTTTCACCGCAAGGAGTTCTCGATTGCCGACGTCATAGTTCCGTTCGGCCAGGGTCAACCTGCGGGAAAAATAGGCACACGGGTGAAGGACCTTATTGGTCTTCCCGCTCTGGGATAGCACAGCTCCTATCCCTGAGTCCGAGGCGTCCACTTCAACCACTAACTGGCGGCTAGGATCGGGCTGCACCAGAACGGGTGCAGACGAGAAGCGCCGTTTCAACTCCTTGAACGCGGCATCACAACGATCCGACCAGGTGAAGGGGACTTTTGGTGAGGTCAGGGCTGTCAGGGGGCTAACTACCTGACTGTAGCCCTTAATGAACCTCCTGTAAAAATTAGCAAAGCCGAGGAACTGTTGCAGCTTCCTACGGCTTGTGGGTTGGGGCCAGTCTCTCACCGCCGCAACCTTGGCCGGATCAGGAGCGACGGAGTTGGAGGAGATGATAAATCCCAGGAAGGACAAAGACTGCGGTGGAACTCACACTTCTCGCCCTCACAAACAGCCGGTTCTCCAACAACCGCTGCAGGACCTGACTTACATGTCGGACATGGGTCTCAGGATCCGGAGAAAAGATGAGTATATCGTCTAGGTACACGAAGACGAATCGGTGCAGGAAATCCCGCAAGACATCATTAACCAAAGCTTGGAACATCGCGGGGGGCGTTTTGTAAGACCGAACGGCATGACCAGGTACTCAAGTGACCTAAGGGGGGTGTTAAATGCCGTCTTCCACTCGTCTCCCTTCCGGATCCGAACCAGGTGATACGCATTTCTAAGATCTAGCTTGGTGAAGATTCGGGCTCCATGCAGGGGCGTGAACACCGAATCCAACAGGGGCAACGGGTATCGATTATGAACCGTGATTTCGTTCAGTCCCCTGTAATCAATGCATGGACGAAGTCCGCCATCTTTTTTACCCACAAAAAAGAAACCTGCACCCATCGGGAGGTGGAATTCCGGATTAACCCGGCGGCTAAAGAGTCCCGGATGTAGGTCTCCATTGATTCGCGCTCAGGCCGTGAGAGGTTGTACAGCCTGCTGGACGGGAACTCACCGCCTGGAACCAAATCAATGGCACAATCGTACGGACGGTGGGGGGGAAGGGTGAGCGCCAGATCCTTGCTGAACACATCCACAAGGTCGTGGTACTCCACCGGCACCGTCCCTAGATTGGGTGGGACTCTGACCTCCTCCTTAGCCTGGGAACCGGGAGGTACCGAGGAACCTAAACATACCCGATGGCAGGTCTCGCTCCACTGAACCACTGCCCCACACGGCCAATCGATCCGGGGATTGTGTTTTAACATCCAAGGAAACCCCAAAATCACACGGGAGGTAGTTGGAGTCACAAAAAAACTCGATCTCCTCCCGGTAAGAGCCACCAGAGGGAGCCCTATCTCCCTGGCCCATCTGCTGTCTAACAGATTCCCTTCAGAGCCCGTGTCCACCAGTGCTGGGGCCTTCAGGGTTAAATCTTCATACAGGATTGTAACTGGGGTCGTGTGGCAATGTGGGTGTGGTCCCACGTGAATGTCTCGGCCCACCCCTAGCCCAGTTTCCAGGGGCGGGCGTTGGCTTTTAACCGCTCGGGGCAGTCTCCTAACCTGATGCTCTATCGAGCCACAAACAAAACACGCTCCGCGGGCCAGCCTCCTCTGTCTATCTGGTTCCCTAAATGTGGCCCTTGCGCTCGTGTCCATAGCTTCGTCAGCAGGGGGAGCTGTCACCACACGGAGCGCAGGGGCCGTGGAGCGTGGGGAGGGCGGAACGCGGTCGGAACCGGAAGGGAGAGGGACGACGCGTGCCCGGCCACGCCCTTCGTCTCGTTCCCGACGGCGTTCTTCTAACCAATTGTCTAATCGTATGACGAGATCGATAAGCCCATCTAAATCCCGCGGTTCGTCCTTAGCCACCAGGTGCTCCTTTAGAACCAGTGACAGTCCATTTACAAAGGCGGCGCGGAGGGCAGTGCTATTCCAGCCGGACCTTGCAGCCGCGATGCGGAAGTCGCCTGCATAAGCAGCTGCACTCCGGCGCCCCTGTCTCATTGACAGCAGCATGGCTGAAGCGGTCTCACCTCTATTTGGGTGATCAAACACTGTTCTGAACTCCCTCACAAACCCATCATACACCTGAAGGAGCCGTGAATTCTGCTCCCAGAGCGCTGTAGCCCAAGCGCGTGCCTCACCACGAAGCAAATTTATGACATAAGCTATTTTGCTAGCATCAGTCGCGTACATGACGGGACGTTGTGCGAAGACGAGCGAACACTGCATAAGGAAATCAGCGCACGTCTCCGCACAACCGTCGTACGGCTCTGGCGGGCTTATGTATGCTTCCGGGGATGGTGGGAGGGGTCGTTGAACGACCTGTGGAACGTCATTGTTTCGCACAGGGTCGACAGGAGGGAGAGCCGCAGCATCGCCCTGAGGGCGCGCTTCCACCTGTGCGGCGAGAGCCTCCACCCTGCGGTTAAGCAGGACGTTCTGCTCGGTCATTAAATCCATCCGAGCCGTGAAAGTGGTGAGGATTCGCTGCAACTCACCGATCATTCCTCCTGCGGCCGCCTGTGCGCCCTGTTCTTCCATTGGCCGTTCAACAGCCGGTTGACGCCCCTCGGGATCCATGACGTTGGCCGAGATATCCTGTTGTGAAAGTGTGAGAGCACGGACCCACAACAGGGGGCGCAAATGAACGGACAATGGATAAAGCCAAATACAACACTTTACTGTTGTGAAAGTGCACAACAACACAGATTACAATTATGATAAGCTCAAATACAAAATGTCATGTGGGCAGGCTCGAAGATAGGAGACGTCAGTCCGAAGTCGAACCGGAACCACAACATTTCCTCCGCCACCCGAACCCCCGGGAATACTGGAGCCGCCAAGTCCCGAACTCCAGGTGGCCACTGCCTCTGCTGTCGGATCTGTACTGTTGGCGATGAGCAAACACAGTTAGAAGTGGTGCGTCTGCACCCAGCAACACGTATGGTGGAAACCACCTCCACCTCTCGTCGAAAAAAGGAACAGAATAAATGCTGTCCAATTCACACAAGCAACAGTTATTCAAAAAACACAGTCGCTGAGAAGTTACTCTTTGGTAGAGCGATATCTCGGCAATGAGGTGGAGATGCCGTTTTGCTGATATACCACTGTCGATCCGATGATTGATGACAGCTGTCGCCGGTGATAAGTGACAGCTGTCACCCCGGCTGCTCCTGTGAGGCGGCAGCGCCCTCTGGTGCCTGGAGCCCGCACTCCAGGCAGGGCGCCCTCTGGTGTTGGTGGGCCAGCAGTACCCTCCTCTTCAGCGGCCCACATAACACCTGTGTGAATATCTTGATGTACCATATGTTTGATCGTGTTCATTATTTCTTATATAACAAAACAAATAGTGTTACTTTTTGACTCACACACACACACACACATATATATTTCCACATTTTCTTATGTTACAGCCTTATTCCAAAATGGATGAAATGAATTTTTTCCACAAAATTCTACACACAATACCCCATAATGACAATGTGATTTTTTTTTTTTTTTTTTTTTTGCTAATTTATTAAAAATAAACTAAGAAATCACATGTACATAAGTATTCACAGCTTTTGTCAAGAAGCACAAAATTGAGCTCAGGTGTCTCTTGTTTCCACTGATCATTCTTGCGATGTTTCTACAGCTTAAGTGGCGTCCACCTGGGTAAATTCAGTTGAGGTGAACATGATTTGGAAAAACCCCTGTCTACATATAAGGGCCCCACAGTTGGCAGTGTCCAGGAAACCAGGCACCATCCCTACAGGTGAAACATGGTGGTGGCAGCATCATGCTGTGGGGATGTTTTTCAGAGGCAATAACTGGGAAACTAGTCAGAATTGAGGGAAAGATGAATGCAGCAATGTACAGAGACATCCTGGGCTCTGGCTGGGCCACTCAGGGACATTCACAGAGTTGTCCTGAAGCCACTCCTTTGATATTTTGGCTGTGTGCTTAGGGGTCATTGTCCTGCTGAAAGATGAACCATCGTCCTGGTCTGAGGTCAAGAGCACTCTGGAGCAGGTTTTCATCCAGGATGTCTCTGTGCATTGTTGCATTCAGACAATTCCTTTGACTTCATGTTTGCTTTGTGCTCTCACATGTACTGTCAACTCTGGGACCTTATACTGTATGTAGGCAAATCATGTTGAATCAACTGAATTTACGTACAGCTGTCATGTAGAGGGAAACTAGCTATAAAGACCACAATGTTTTTCTTGTTGTTGTTATTTTATTTTTCCATAAACGTGAAAATTTTAACATAGGGTTTATGGGAGTGACTCACTTTTAGAGTGAGCCTCAAGTGGCCATTCAAGGAACTGCAGGTTTTAACACTTCTGTATTGATTTCATTTTTTAGCACCAAATGTTGGGACTTGCCAAGAATCCAAATTCAGTAAAGTGGACAGCCCTTAAAGGGTCTTGGTGAAACCTGATCATACTGAAATTCAAATGTGTCTGAGGTACACTTATTTGGGATGTCCAAATTAAAAATTTAGTGAAAATGTGACATATTGTTCAAGTTATCATCAGCACTAAAAGAGTGACGTATATATGGACTGAGTGCATTTCTGTATTCCCCTTACAATCCTCATATGGCAGGGGATAACAAGAAAACACAATTTTAAATTTCAGCTTTTATTTCATGGTATTTACAGTGGGGAAAATAAGTATTTGACCCCTAATCAGTTTTGCAGGTGTTCCTACCTACAGAGAATGGAGAGGTCTGTAATTTTTATCGTAGGTACACTTCAACTGTGAGAGACAGAATCTAAAAAAAAAAATCTAGAAAATCACATTGTATGATTTTTAAATAATTAATTTGCATTTTATTGCATAAAATAAGTATTTGATCCCCTACCAACCAGCAAGAATTCTGGCTCACACAGACCTGTTAATTTTTCTTTAAGAAGCCCTCTTATTCTGCAGTCCTTACCTGTATTAACTGCACATGTTTGAACTTGTTATGTATAAAAGACACCTGTTCACACAGTCAATCAATCACACTCCAACCTGTCCACCATAGCCAAAACCAAAGAGCTGTCTAAGGACACCAGGGACAAAACTGTAGACCTGCACAAGGCTGGGATGGACTACAGGACAACAGGCAAGCAGCTTGGTAGAAGACAACTGTTATGATTATTTATTAGAAAGTGGAAGAAACACAAGATGACTGTCAGTCTCCCTCGGTCTGGGATTCCATGCAAGATCTCACTTTGTGGGGTAAGGATGATTCTGAGAAAGCCCAGAACTACACAGGAGGACCTGGTCAATGACCTGAAGAGAGCTGGGACCACAGTCACAAAGATTACATTAATAACACATGATGCTGTCATGGTTTAAAATCCTGCAGGGCAGCAAGGTCCCCCTGCTCAAGCCAGCACATGTTGAAGTTCACCAGTGACCATCTGGATGATCCAGAGGAGGCATGGGAGAAGGTCATGTGGTCAGATGAGACCAGAACAGAGCTTTTTGGAATCAACTCCACTTACCATGTTTAGAGGATGAGAACAACCCCAAGAAAACCATCCCAACCATGAAGCATGGGGGTGCTCTTCTGCAAAGGGGACAGGACGACTGCACCATATTGAAGGGAGGATGGATGGGGTCATGTATTGCGAGATTTTGGCAAACAACCGTCTTTCCTCAGTAAGAGCATTGAAGATGGGTCATGGCTGGGTCTTCCAGTATGACAATGACCCCAAACACACAGCCAGGGCAACTAAGGAGGGGCTCCGTAAGAAGCATTTCAAGGTCCTGGAGTGGCCTGGCCAGTCTCCAGACCTGAACTCAAGAGAACATCTTTGGAGGGAGCTGAAACTCCAAACCTGAAAGATTTGGAGAAGATCTGTATGGAGGAGTGGACCAAAATCCCTGCTGCAGTGTGTGAAAACTTGGTCAAGAACTACAGGAAACGTCTGACCTCTGTAATGGCAGACAAATGTTTCTCTACCATTTGTTAAGCTCTGTTTTTCTAGGGGGTCAAATACTTATTTTATGCAATAAAAAGCAAATTAATTATTTAAAAATCATACAATGTGATTTTCTGGATTTTTTTTTAGATTCTGTCTCTCACAGTTGAAGTGTACCTATGACAAAAATTACAGACCTCTCCATTCTTTGTTGGTGGGAAAACCGGCAAAACTGACAGGGGGTCAAATACTTATTTTCCCCACTGTACATGTAGATGTGTTAGAACATAGCACCTTTTGCATGAGACCACATAACCTTTAAGTCAGCAAACATATTTGGCCACACAAGTCTTTCAACTAAGCTATTCCAGCAACTCAAATGACCGCGTAGGGTCAATCATCAAACCGTTATACAGGGTTTTGTTTTAGACTTTAATGGCTGTGTTTGTGTTTATCATACCTATAGTACGTCCTTTATCTCAGCAGATATTCTAAAATGTCATAATATATTAATTATTGATGTTATACAATAAAATCAAAGCCTGTAATGTAAAAAAAGCTCAAATAATTCCTTTATCTTTGATACATCAATGGCACAATTTCTGTTTCTGACAAAGTTCTGCTCCTCAAGACCAGGAGCAGAAAAGGCATGTTGGAACACCAATAACTGCTTTAGGAACAGGAACAACATGGGATCACTGTCTTCTGAGGAACAGCAAAAGATGTTAGAGTCAACTTTACCTCGGGAACACAGCTGGAATGGTAGAACTCAGTAGAACTCAGACTCTGGCTGAGCCGGGCATGGAACCAGGCAAAGCGTGGACCCTGTGGGTAGAATTGGGCAATGCATAGACCTTGGACTTGGAACCAGACTGACCATGGCGATTGGAGATTAGCGGTGTGGAGACAGATAAACGAGCAGACTCAAGGCTGACAGAATCTGAACTACAAGGGTGACAACTGACCAAATGAGCTGGACGAAGGAATATATATCCCTGAAGAAATTTCATTTGAGTATTTACTAAATCAGGTAGGGGTACAGTCAAGGCTATTTTGTGGTTTAAATCTGAGGTACATAAAATATGGTTCCTGGTAGGTCTACTCCCATTTTGTCTACTCTAAAATTCCCAGTTCATCTACAGCTAGGTTCCCGGTTGGTCTACTCCCATTTTGTCTACTCTTAGGAAAGTACATAAATCCCATTTCATCTACTCCCTAACCCCTAACCCTAACCGAATGTCTTATAATTCAAAATCTTGTAAATAATTAAGAAAGAATCAGGAAAATACAAGAGATGAAATGGCACTACTCTACATTTCTGAGAGTAGACGAAATGGGAGTAGATGAACTGGGAGTAGACCAACTGGGAACCTAGATGTAGATGAACTGGGAATTTTAGAGTAGATGAAATGGGAGTAGACCTACCAGAAACCATGTTTTATATACCTCAGATTTAAACCACAAAATAGCCTTGACTGTACCTACCCTACCTGATTTAGTCAATACTGTGTAAATACTGGTACAGTCAAGACTATTTTGTGGTTTAAATCTGAGGTACATAAAATATGGTTCCTGGTAGGTCTACTCCCATTTCATCTACTCTAAAATTCCTAGTTCATCTACAGCTAGGTTCCCGGTTGGTCTACTCCCATTTTGTGTACTCTTAGGAAAGTACATAAATCCCATTTCGTCTACTCCCTAACCCCTAACCCTAACCAAACTTCTTATAATTCAAAATCTTGTAAATAATTAAGAAAGAATCAGGAAAATACGAGAGTAGATGAAATGGGAGTAGATGAACTGGGAGTAGACCAAAAGGGTGTGGTCGGCTCATCAAACCTTACCTTCGCAACAGCGTCTTCAAACTGGAAATTCTGTGAGCAGACCCACAGATTTCTCCATCTTGTCAGTTGCATTGAGTTAAATCCACAGTAAATCCATCAATCAATCCAGTTAAAATCATTAAATCCATGCATTTGGGCATCATCGTCACTGCGCCAGTTTGTCTCGCTCTCAGCTGAGAGCGCCATGATTGACACCTGTGCAGCAAACGGTTGAATATTTTGCTACCATCTACTCAATATTTTATGGTCTGAAATCTCACACAATTACCCAATCAGAATTGCGGAACAAATGTAATTGGATTCGAATCTAGGTTTGGTTCTTGAACCTCAATGACTTCAGTGTTTAATTGGTTTTGATGTTCCAGTACTTTCAGAGAAGAATGCATCTGTCTGCATGTATCTTAAAAATAGATGCACTTGGGTGTATATGTACTTGGACAGCTTTTTATTATTATTTTGCCTCTGTGCTCGTACAGTGGAGCTGAAATGAAACAGTGGAGATATGGTTGTAGTGTAGGCAGTTTTTCATTGACCCCCACCTGGCTCCAGCTGCCACCCTGGGATGGCCAGCAGTATATTTATGTACATCCTGGTATACTGAGGCGGGATTGTAAGTGTAGTTTCATGCCCTTAAGTGGTACTAAAAACCTGCTTGGCCCACGGACTTAATGTGAAAAGACAACATGTGACACAAAAATAGTTCAAGGCAAATATGGAAGTGCAAAGATGATCGAAACAAAGGGTGAAAATCACTTGCAGCTTCATCTTTTCTCTCCTTCCTCCGGCTCCACCTTTGCCCTTAGTTTTGTTTGTGATCACTGCGCTCTGACTTGTCGTGCTTATATTCCCGTGTATGCCTGTTTGACTGGCTGTGGTGATACTGTGGTGTCTGCACTTCTGCCCCTGCACAGATTAGGCCTGCTTTTGTCGGGGGGGACAAAGCGCGGGCCCCGCCCTGCTGCTGAGCCGGGGCTTTCAGCATGGCCTCCTGCCAGGGGAGGCTTTAAAAGGGTGGGGGCGCGTGGCTCGTCGCACTCTCACGGCAGGACGACCCACGGGCTTCAAAGCGAAGGTGAGTTCCTGTCCGTCACCCGGCTAGTCAGGGTCGGCCCCCCCGCGTGCACGTACCCCGTCCCAAATCGCACAACATACTGTACCCGCTGGGTGACACTCTGGGTGATGGAGCCGCAGCAGCAAGGAGGAAAAGGGCAGAATAATCAGATAAACCGAGCAGGTACAGCTGAAGCCCCTGGATTCTTTGACCCTTGTCATTTTTGTCTGGAATCTACAAATAGATCCTGATGCGTTCAGTGTCCAGGCCAAAAATACGGCCCATTTCACGAGCCTGTTTGACATTAAACAGCATTACTATTGCTGGGAAGTAACGAAAACTCCACTGACGGCCTCCTGAGCTGCTTAACTGTCCGTAGATGGCGTGTCGGAATTCCAAGCCCTAATTTGCATTTGTGTTTGTTTTGCTGTTCGTGTCGACGGCAAACTTTCCATCACATTTGAATGCAGGTTTGGTTTCGCCTCCTTGCACAGTCACATGGAAAACAACCCCGTGAACAACGTGTGAGGATAACAGGATTTTCCTGATCCTCCCCACCCTCACCCCAGGGGGGGTATCAGGATGCTCGTGTCACTTTGATCTCTGTGCATGGTGGCCCCGCCCTCTTTTCAGCGTTCTTTTGTTGTTTTTCTTCAGGACAAAATGACTCACCACTGCACCAAGTTCTCCGGCCACTGGAAGGTGAGTGTGCACAAAATAACAAAGCCGTACACAGTGCCCCGTCACCTTTATCAGGAGTAGACAACTCGAGGCCCGGGGGCCAGCTACGTCCCTCTTCGTATATCAATCTGGCCCTCACAAAAATGAACAGCTCAAAAACACAAAAAGCCAAAGTGTTTTCATTTGTTAGCAGTCAGTCTCAGAGAGTGTGCACTCATTACGGCGGAGTTAAAGACGTGCACTCTTCTTTGTTGGTATGCAAACGTTTTTGGTACTTTTCAAGTACTTTAAGACTTTTAAAAAATAATGACAAACACCCCAAAACACATTTGTTTTTAAGTGTGAAACAACGTAATTCATGGTCTCCTACAATGTATAGGTAAATAAGGATGTATTTTTATCAGACTTTTACAATAATTTAACTACAGAATGATCATTGGAAACTCTTTGTGATGTAACATCCCCGGTAGTGTTCCAATAACGAAATCAAGTTAGGTTTGTGGCTGTTTTGTTTGTTTTGTTTTAATTTTTTTAAAATGAGTTTGTAACGATACAAAATTAGATTCATAAATTAATAAAACAGCAACAACAAAAAATAAGTTTTGTTGGAATAGCAGAGTTTGCACTTTTTCAATGTTAATGTTGAGGTCAAAGCATCAAAAAAGCATCAAAGACTTTATTTTTAAAATAAAGAAAGACGATCCCTCAATCCTTTGCATAGTAGTTTGCAAGTTGTTGCTTGGTGAAACAAATTGTGTCAAAAAGTTAACATAAAAATTGTACATTCCCTTTTTACTTTTTAAAATTTATTTTTAAAAACAGTTGCATTACTATTAGATTACATTTATATTACTTTAATAAATGTACACATTGGTTGTGCTTTCAAGGTTTTTGAAATATAACAAGCTTCCAAATTTGTAATATTTATAAATAAATATAAATAAGGTGTGTGAGCTGTTTACCTCAAATTAAAAAAATACATATTTTTAATTGTTTAAAACGCTTTAATCGCTTTTCAGTGGTATCATGTAATTTATAAGAAATCAAGCTTATTTATATGTTATCATGGTTTTACATTTACTAAAATAAAAGTGATCATTTGGCACAATTTTGGAATTGTCAGGAATGAGGCACTATGCCTACAAAGAAATCAACTTTGGTTTTTATTCATTTGCCTTAATTGTATTTCTTTTAAATAGATTTGATAATTTGATCAATAGTTTCTTTATTGAAATCTACACAAACTCTTACATACCATTTTTGTTTGAATAGAAATATTTCCACTTTTCCACGATTTTAGTGCCTAAACCTAGACCTTTAGCCCAGCTCTTGAGACAGTGTTGTATGGTCACGTAAAGAAAAATAAATATAACTGCTATAACTGTCCAATAAATAAACTAACTAATTCACAAAAAAAAAAAAAAAAATCCAATAATATGACTAGATTACATTTGTTTTACTTAAATACATTTTTAACACCATTTAATTGTTTATTTTAAATAGATTTGGTAATTTGATAAATAGTTTCTGCATTGAAATCTACACAAACTCTTCCATACCATTTTTGTTTGAATAGAAATATTTCCACTTAAAAACAGATTTTAGTGTCTAAAATTTTAGCCCGGTGCTTGTTATAGTGTTGCATGGTCATGTAAGGAAAAAGAAATACAAGTGTCCAATAAACCAATAAGTAAAGTAACTAACAAATAAAAACAAATCTCAACAATAAAAAACAAATAAAAAATCTCAGTAATATGACTAGATTACATTTGTTTTACTTTAATACGTTTTTAACAGAGTTCACTTTATTTTGTATGACTTGGAATGATCAACAATGAACAATTTTGTCTCGAGTTGTAGAACTATGGACAAAAACATACACTCAACAAAAATATAAACGCAACACTTTTGGTTTTGCTCCCATTTTGTATGAGATGAACTCAAAGATCTAAAACGTTTTCCACATACACAATATCACCATTTCCCTCAAATATTGTTCACAAACCAGTCTAAATCTGTGATAGTGAGCACTTCTCCTTTGCTGAGATAATCCATCCCACCTCACAGGTGTGCCATATCAAGATGCTGATTAGACACCATGATTAGTGCACAGGTGTGCCTTAGACTGCCCACAATTAAAGGCCACTCTGAAAGGTGCAGTTTTATCACACAGCACAATGCCACAGATGTCGCAAGATTTGAGGGAGCGTGCAATTGGCATGCTGACAGCAGGAATGTCAACCAGAGCTGTTGCTCGTGTTTTGAATGTTCATTTCTCTACCATAAGCCGTTTCCAAAGGCGTTTCAGAGAATTTGGCAGTACATCCAACCAGCCTCACAACCGCAGACCACGTGTAACCACACCAGCCCAGGACCTCCACATCCAGCATGTTAACCTCCAAGATCGTCTGAGACCAGCCACTCGGACAGCTGCTGAAACAATCGGTTTGCATAACCAAAGAATTTCTGCACAAACTGTCAGAAACCGTCTCAGGGAAGCTCATCTGCATGCTCGTCGTCCTCATCGGGGTCTCGACCTGACTCCAGTTCGTCGTCGTAACCGACTTGAGTGGGCAAATGCTCACATTCGCTGGCGTTTGGCACGTTGGAGAGGTGTTCTCTTCACGGATGAATCCCGGTTCACACTGTCCAGATGGCAGACAGCGTGTGTGGCGTCATGTGGGTGAGCGGTTTTCTGATGTCAATGTTGTGGATCGAGTGGCCCATGGTGGCGGTGGGGTTATGGTATGGGCAGGCGTCTGACATGGACGAAGAACACAGGTGCATTTTATTGATGGCATTTTGAATGCACAGAGATACCGTGACGAGATCCTGAGGCCCATTGTTGTGCCATACATCCAAGAACATCACCTCATGTTGCAGCAGGATAATGCACGGCCCCATGTTGCAAGGATCTGTACACAATTCTTGGAAGCTGAAAATGTCCCAGTTCTTGCATGGCCGGCATACTCACCGGACATGTCACCCATTGAGCATGTTTGGGATGCTCTGGACCGGCGTATACAACAGCGTGTACCAGTTCCTGTCAATATCCAGCAACTTCGCACAGCCATTGAAGAAGAGTGGACCAACATTCCACAGGCCACAATTGACAACCTGATCAACTCTATGCGAAGGAGATGTGTTGCACTGCATGAGATACTGACTGGTATCCCCCCCCCCCCCCCCCCCCAATAAAACAAAACTGCACCTTTCAGAGTGGCCTTTTATTGTGGGCAGTCTAAGGCACACCTGTGCACTAATCATGGTGTCTAATCAGCATCTTGGTATGGCACACCTGTGAGGTGGGATGGATTATCTCAGCAAAGGAGAAGTGCACACTATCACAGATTTAGACTGGTTTGTGAACAATATTTGAGGGAAATGGTGTTATTGTGTATGTGGAAAAAGTTTTAGATCTTTGAGTTCATCACATACAAAATGGGAGCAAAACCAAAAGTGTTGCGTTTATATTTTTGTTGAGTGTAACTATGAGAAGTACCTGAAATTCATTATTGTTTTCATTCTTTATACCCACTTATTCCAGTAAAGCGCCACTAGGGTGTTGGCGCCTATTCCAACAGTCACAGAGTGAGAGGCGGGGTCACAACCTGGACGGGACGCCAGTCTACCGGAGGGTCACATAAAGACAAACACACACATTCACCTACAGTCAATTTAAAGTTTCCAGTTCACCTAACCTGCATGTCTTTGGATGTGGGAGGATGCCGGAGCATCCGGACGCAACCCACGCAAACACGGAGAACATGCAAACTCCACACAGAAAGGACCAATCAAACCCATGACCTTCTTGCTGCGAGGCGACAGTGCTAAACACTAAACCACCGTGCCGCCCATGTTACTGTTTTGTTCAAGCAATTTGCTATGCAGTAATTCTCTGTTAAAACATGATTCTGCCTCACAGAATCCAGGCAAAATATCCCAGTAAAGCAAAATAACCAAATAGTGCCGCAGATAACAGAATATTTGCAGAGGAATTATTCAGATCTGGTTACAAGCACCAAAGTTTGACTGTGTATACCTTTTGGTACATATTTTAGAAAAATAACGTTTGCCATTTTAATTTTCAATAGGGGGCCATGTAGAGGTCAAATGAAGAACTGCATAGGGGTAAAAAAAAAAAAAAAAAAAGTTCCAATCATATTGAAAGCTATACCACATTATGTGTCTGATCACAACGATTCCAAAAAGGTATAGTTTGGACTATCTGTGACTGAATGTTCTGGAGTCATGGGGTAAAAACAGCAAGCATGGCGACAAAGGTCACTTTCAGTTTGTATAGGGGTCAAAAGTTAAAGTTGCTCCAATTATGGTAAAACATGATCCAAATTATTGGTTGAGTTAGTCGGATTTTAAAAAGGAATACTTTGCACCATGTGTCATGCTTAGTTATCATGTTATGGAGTAACATATGTCACATGTCATAGAATCCAACAGACGTCGACATTGTTTGACCTTTACTTTGGAGACCAAACATTCAACACAGTCAAAACTATTCCATTTGTTAATCCTATTAGTTCAACCAATAATTTGTACCACGTTTTACCAAAACTGGAGCAACTTTAACTTTTGACCCCTGTACAAACTGAAAGTGACCTTTGTCACCATTCTTGCTGTTTTTACCCCAGAACTCCAGAACATTCAGTCATAGAGAGCCCAAACTATACCTTTTTGGAATCTTTGTGATCAGACACATAATGTGGTATAGCTTTCAATATGATTGGAACATTTTTTTGACCCCTATGCAGTTCTTCAATTGACCCCTACTTGGACCCCTATTAAAAATTCAAATGGCTAACGTTATTTTTCTACAATATGTACCAAAAGGTATACACAGTCAAATTTTGGTGCTTGTAATTGGATTTGAACGATTCTTACAGTTATCTGCTGTATTAAAACAGAAAATGTGACAACAAACACATTCAACTGAACCTTTTGTGTGTTACAAAACATTTCATTATATCAACAATGACAGATTTCGCAGCTGTTTTGAAAACACAGGTTATGATTGAAAATTAGAATTTTGACACTGAAAATTAAATAATTGTTTTTTTGGGGGGGTTGGACAAATAATCCATTTAAATTGTGTTTGAGCCATCACGACCCCTGACCTTTAAGTCACCCTGAGTCGTTGTGTCAAACCGACTCCCGGAAAAACATGTTACCCACAATCCTGAGTTTCCAGCAGCTCTTATGTAAGAGCTACAATTTCTTTGCTGTCAGGAAAATTATGATCACAACAAATGATGCAAAAAATTATAGACAAATGTATAAATTATCCCGATTACTGTTACATTAAGATTTACTGCTTCATTTATGCATGATTTTATAAATAATTGGATTCTCACAGCCTTTCCTGTCCTCGTACTTGTGATGTGATTTCTTGGTTGACGTTGTGATGTGTTGTGATGTGGTTCCCTGTCAGATCATAGTGTACGATGAGGAGTGCTTCCAGGGCCGTCGCCACGAGTTCACCTCTGAGTGTTGCAACGTGATGGACTTTGGCTTCGAGACTGTGCGTTCACTCAGGGTGGAGAGTGGAGCGTGAGTAACTGTCTGTGTGCAAAGACCTCAAGCAGAATGTCGCTGTCGCAAAAACAAAGACAGTCCAAACCACATCAACAACTCACACCATACAAATAACCCAAATACATGTATTTTTCATTTTTATTAATGAAAGGGGCATTATACAGTGAGGAAAATAAGTATTTGAACACCCTGCGGTTTTGCAAGTTCTCCCACTTAGAAATCATGGAGGGGTCTGAAATTTTCATCTTAGGTGCATGTCCTCTGTGAGAGACATAAAATACAAAAAAAAATTTAAAAATCCGGAAATCACAATGTATGATTTTTTAAATAATTTATTTGTATGTTACTGCTGCAAATAAGTATTTGAACACCTGTGAAAATCACTGTTAATATTTGGTACAGTAGCCTTTGTTTGCAATTACAGAGGTCAAACGTTTCCTGTAGTTTTTCACCAGGTTTACACACACTGCAGCAGGGATTTTGGTCCACTCCTCCATACAGATCTTCTCTAGATCTTTCAGGTTTGGAGTTTCAGCTCCCTCCAAAGATTTTCTATTGAGTTCAGGTCTGGAGACTGGCCAGGCCACTCCAGGACCTTGAAATGCTTTACAGAGCCCCTCCTTAGTTGCCCTGGCTGTGTGTTTGGGGTCATTGTCATGCTGGAAGACCCAGCCATGACCCATCTTCAATGTTCTTACTGAGGGAAGGAGGTTGTTTGCCAAAATCTCGCAATACATGACCCCATCCATCCTCCCTTCAATATGGTGCAGTCGTCCTGTCCCCTTTGCAGAAGAGCACCCCCATGCTTCACGGTTGGGATGGTTTTCTTGGGGTTGTTCTCATCCTCTAAACATGGTAAGTGGAGTTGATTCCAAAAAGCTCTATTCTGGTCTCATCTGACCACATGACCTTCTCCCTCCTCTGGATCATCCAGATGGTCACTGGTGAACTTCAAACAGGCCTGGACATGTGCTGGCTTGAGCAGTGGGACCTTGCTGCCCTGCAGGAGTTTAAACCATGACAGCATCATGTGTTACTAATGTAATCTTTGTGAATGTGGTCCCAGCTCTCTTCAGGTCATTGACCAGGTCCTCCTGTGTAGTTCTGAGCTTTCTCAGAATCATCCTTACCCCACAAAGTGAGATCTTGCATGGAATCCCAGACCGAGGGAGATTGACAGTCATCTTGTGTTTCTTCCACTTTCTAATAAATAATCATAACAGTTCCTGCTTTTAAACTCAGATAAAACTGAAGTTATTGTACTTGGCCCCACAAATCTTAGAAACATGGTGTCTAACCAGATCCTTACTCTGGATGGCATTACCCTGACCTCTAGTAATACTGTGAGAAATCTTGGAGTCATTTTTGATCAGGATATGTCATTCAAAGCGCATATTAAACAAATATGTAGGACTGCTTTTTTGCATTTACGCAATATCTCTAAAATCAGAAAGGTCTTGTCTCAGAGTGATGCTGAAAAACTAATTCATGCATTTATTTCCTCTAGGCTGGACTATTGTAATTCATTATTATCAGGTTGTCCTAAAAGTTCCCTAAAAAGCCTTCAGTTAATTCAAAATGCTGCAGCTAGAGTACTGACGGGGACTAGAAGGAGAGAGCATATCTCACCCATATTGGCCTCTCTTCATTGGCTTCCTGTTAATTCTAGAATAGAATTTAAATTCTTCTTCTTACTTATAAGGTTTTGAATAATCAGGTCCCATCTTATCTTAGGGACCTCGTAGTACCATATCACCCCAATAGAGCGCTTCGCTCTCAGACTGCAGGCTTACTTGTAGTTCCTAGGGTTTGTAAGAGTAGAATGGGAGGCAGAGCCTTCAGCTTTCAGGCTCCTCTCCTGTGGAACCAGCTCCCAATTCAGATCAGGGAGACAGACACCCTCTCTACTTTTAAGATTAGGCTTAAAACTTTCCTTTTTGCTAAAGCTTATAGTTAGGGCTGGATCAGGTGACCCTGAACCATCCCTTAGTTATGCTGCTATAGATGTAGACTGCTGGGGGGTTCCCATGATGCACTGTTTCTTTCTCTTTTTGCTCTGTATGCACCACTCTGCATTTAATCATTAGTAATCGATCTCTGCTCCCCTCCACAGCATGTCTTTTTCCTGGTTCTCTCCCTCAGCCCCAACCAGTCCCAGCAGAAGACTGCCCCTCCCTGAGCCTGGTTCTGCTGGAGGTTTCTTCCTGTTAAAAGGGAGTTTTTCCTTCCCACTGTAGCCAAGTGCTTGCTCACAGGGGGTCGTTTTGACCGTTGGGGTTTTACATAATTATTGTATGGCCTTGCCTTACAATATAAAGCGCCTTGGGGCAACTGTTTGTTGTGATTTGGCGCTATATAAAAAAATTGATTGATTGTTGTCTTCTACCAAGCTGCTTGCCTGTTGTCCTGTAGTCCATCCCAGCCTTGTGCAGGTCTACAGTTTTGTCCCTGGTGTCCTTAGACAGCTCTTTGGTCTTGGCTATGGTGGACAGGTTGGAGTGTGATTGATTGACTGTGTGAACAGGTGTCTTTTATACAGGTAACAAGTTCAAACAGGTGCAGTTAATACAGGTAAAGAGTGCAGAATAAGAGGGCTTCTTAAAGAAAAATTAACAGGTCTGTGTGAGCCAGAATTCTTGCTGGTTGGTAGGGGATCAAATACTTATTTGCAGCAGTAACATACAAATAAATTATTTAAAAAAATCATACATTGTGATTTCCGGATTTTTTATTTTTTTAGATTATGTCTCTCACAGTGGACATTTACCTAAGATGAAAATTTCAGACCCCTCCATGATTTCTAAGTGGGAGAACTTGCAAAATCGCAGGGTGTTCAAATACTTATTTTCCTCACTGTAAATGAAATGTATTATTATTATTATTATCATTATTATTATTACATTTATTTTGGTGCGCTAGCATGATGGAAACAGGATAATTTCCTTTTCAAGCAATTTTGAACCCAAACTAGAACCTGGTAAGATTGAGAAAGAGGAGCATAAGCTTAAACAGCGCCACCTGAAGGAGAGAAGTTTCTATTGTGGTGGTGTCATTAAATGTTAGCCTTGTTGTTTTTCCATTATGTATTCCAAATTTTCCAAATTTGCATCTGTATCCTATCATTAGGATAACTGTTTTCATTTTCACACTGTTGCTATGGGTTCTGTTGTGTCTGTTGTGTATGTTTGTATTAACAGCAGTGGTAGCCTTGGTGACCACCAAGCCTAGGCTTGTGAATTGAAAGAAATGGACAAAAAAGGTGTATTGCATAATCTGGTGCATCAAAGTTAACCAAATTTTTATCCTTTTATCATCACTATATGTCATTTTAAGAAGGAGATGTATAAAATTATAGCATTGATTGTTTTTGAGTTACTGTGATCAGATGTGGTGGACTCATTTCCTCTCTATTCCCTTGCAAATTTGTTGCAAATTATATGTCTCCAGGGGAACTAACATGTGATTTTAGGGTTTACAAACGTTTTTGACCGTTCAGCTTTACTTACTATGCCAGCAAAAAAAAAAACCCCAGTGGACTAAAAGTTATCGAAACTAAATTTAGCGGAAGCTAATTGGTCCACTGATGGTTTTTGAAGTTAGCCGAAAAGCTAATCTGCTAACAAACATGTTATCTTCGCTAATTAGCGGTTAGCAGATTAGCGGAACTGTGCCCACCACTGCACTCCACTATAGACGCCTTTACGGTATCAAATCTCATGCGTAATCACGTTTTCACTGGGGAGGCCGAGATTTCGTTATCAGTGTAAACAAGTGTTTGCGGCAACTTGTTTGCAACATTGCGTTGCTATGGAGGTGAGTTCAACCAAAATATGTATTTAGGTGTTTAACTAAGATAATCGTGAGTCTTTAATGTGAGTTTTATATATAAAAAAGAAAACTTGTTGCTGTTAGGGTTGTGTGTCAGGAACAGGTTCTTTTTGGGTATCCTTAAGAAATGATTTGATCCATCGACATCAATAGCCTTTTTGCTTAACGATTCTCTTATCGGTCCTTCATATCTGCCATTGTTTTTGGGGGTGTTTGTCTGGAAAATGATCATTTCTCTACATTGATTACACACCCTGCAGTGGGTCTGTATAATCAACTGTTTCTGCAGAGCAGCTTTGCTTTGAACCTTGAACAATGAAGAAGCGCTTCGATGTTCGATCTGCTGCTTCAGTGGTTCTTTGTTTTATTTCCCTTTATGTTAATTTTCCCCGCTAAAACCCTAAAGAGCATATGTCTGTGAGCAATATTTACCGTTTTTATGTTAAACCGACCTGTTATGGTCTTCTGAAACAGTTGATAGGTGTATTTTATAACTTAAAAACAGGACTGATGCTAACACGTTAGCATGTCTATGGCATTTTCAATGTTAAAGTTAGCAATAAACTGAGCCATTATCAAGCCTCCCTCCCCAGCGCGGAAAGGATTCTGGGATACTCTAAAACCGGGAATGACATAAACATGCCTCCACCTAGCCCCACCAAGAAAAAAGCCCCCCTTTGGAGCCGCCGCTGGCATGCAACAACGCGAGAGTCCCATTGTGTCATGATGTTCAGATGGCTAAAAGACCTTTAAGTGACACACTGACTGTGAATGTGTTCCCTTTCTTTTCCCAGCTGGGTGGGTTATGAGCACGCCTCCTACCAGGGACAGCAGTTTGTCCTGGAGAGGGGCGAGTATCCCCAGTGTAATGCTTTTGGTGGTAGCAATGCCTATCACATTGAGAGAATGACTTCCTTCAGACCTATCGCCTGTGCTGTAAGTAGCTCTCAGGGCAAATTCAAGCCTTTTCGGACACTTGATGTAGATTTGAGTGGCAGGAATAACAGCACGTGTTTGCTTTTATTTCAACCTGTAGAACCACAGAGAGTGCCGTATGACTATCTATGAGCGTGAGAACTTCATGGGCCGTAAGGGTGAACTTAGCGATGATTATCCCTCCCTCCAGGCCATGGGCTGGTGCAACAATGAAGTCGGCTCTCTCAGGATCCAGTCTGGAGCGTGAGTGTTCACTGCACAAACATTATTACCTGTTTTTGCACCCGGAGAGTGTAAAACCTGTGTTTCTGTGATTCAATAATACCGTGGGTTTTGTGTGGCCTTCACGGCTAAAATATGTTATTAACTGTTCTGTTTGTTGCTATGGTGCAGTTTAATGGAAAATAGTCTTGTGGCACCCATTTGGATGCTATTTAGAACTTAAAACTTGTCATTTAAAGTCACAAATGTATTTATTGTGACCAAAAACTTTCTTTTTCTCTAAATGTATATATATATATAGTTTGGATGTTTGGATTCATTTTTTTAATGTAGCTTCCCATTTTGGACACCATCTTGAATATGGAGCTTGAGGTCTGCTTTTATTTTTGGGAACATCCTGTATCTGTGTCTCAGTTTGCAGTTGCCCTGGATCAAGACTGGTTCCAGGATTCTAATGGCCTATGTATCTCAGCAGTGACAGTCACGTCTCTGGGTCCTCAGCCTCTGGGATCGAGAGACACCTGGGAAGAGTTTATGGAGCCATGAGGTCACTGGACAGAGGTGTTTAGTGATGCTGAAGTCTTTGCAGGAGAATGAAGGTCCATGTCTTTTAGGTCCTGGTGCTGCCTGACTTACAGTAGGGTTGTGAGACTTGGATGCAAATCAAAGGTGATGACTGGATGACTTTGGAACAAGGTCTTTTTGGAGGATGCTTGGTTATGACTGGAATGACTTTGTTTCAAATGGGTGGTTACCTGGGGAGACTAAGATGAGGAGTCTCTCTTGTATAGTGAGGGAGCGTTAGCGATGACATTTTTGTCCAAGGGGTGCATTTCTCTATGCATGATCGAGCACATAGGTGCCTTAGTGCTGAGGACCCTAGTAGCTGGAGAAGGCCAAGGGGATGACAAGGCTTCACCTGGCTGCGGCAGAAGGATGGTTATTTTAGAGATGTGGGAATGGACAAGGTGTCTCCTGGGTGGTTGCCATCCGCGGTGTGATGGATGTGCAAAGCATGGCACAAGTGCATGCTCCAAGACTTGCTTTGACTTGGATGTCATGTGTGGGTTTGGGCTCATTAAATGAACCTTAAAAAGCTGGTTTATTTTCATTCTGGGGTGGGTCCTAGCTAGAAGTAGAGGTATATCCATTAAAATCCCTGAGGACCGTTGGTGTGGGTGCTATCCCCAGATAACGTAAGAGCAAATGAGAGCCTGTGATGCCTCCTGGTCATGAAGCCACTCCACTTCAGGTTACTGGAACAATGCAGATGAAGTGTCTTGCACAAGGACACAACCTATGAGCAGGAATTAAACCCATTGGCAGCCCAACTCCTGTCCCACTGAGCTTCCTGCTTAGCTATTATTATCTCTGAACAACCACTAACCATTCCACCAGATTAAATTCATCATGGTTCCAAACAGTTTGAGTTCAAAAGTTATGACTTTGAGTTTATCTTTTCATGGCCAACCAGGTGAAAGGTCATGTGACCAAGAGAAAGGCGACATTAGTGTTTAATGCTAATTATTTGCCCCACGACCTGATCTTGGATAAGCGGTTGAAGATCAGTGTGTGTGTTTGTGTGTATCTTTAGCCGATTCCTTGGAATAGCTTATTGGTTAGCACTGTTGCTGTCACTCAAGCGCTTCCTGCCCTTTCTGTTTGGAGTTTGCATGTTCTCCCTGTGTTTGCGCGGGTTCTCTCCGGGTGCTCCAACTTCCTCCCACATCCAAAGACACGCAGGTTAGATAAACTGGAAACTTTGAATTGTTTTTTGTTTCCTGTTTTCTGTCTCTTCAGCTCTATAACACTCTGTAAAATCTTGTAACTGTTAGAATGGCCTAAGCAGAGGGTCACCCCTCTGAGTCTGGTCTGCTTGAGGTTTCTTCCTCAATATCATCAGAGGGAGTTTTCCCTTATCACTATCGCCTGTGTGCTTGCTCTAGGGCTTGGTAACGTGAGACCTTACTTGTGTGAAGCGCCTTGAGGCAGCTTTGGTTGTGATTTGGTGCTATAAAAATGAAATAAATTGAGTTTAATTGAATTGACTGTAGGTGTGCATGCAGGTGTGAATGTTTTTATCTGTCTATATGTGGCCCTGTGACAGACCGGCGTCTTGTCCATGGTGTAACCCACCTCACACCCTATGGCTACTGGGATAGGGTCCAGCTACCCCCCCACGGCGTGACCCTTAACTGGAGTAAGCTGCTTTAGAAAATGAACGGATGGATGGACTTTTAACTGATTTTTCTAAAAAATCTAATCACTTTATCCTTGGTTGACCATCAAAATTTCGCCATGTCTGGTCCAAACCTCATCAAATCTCTGCAAGTTATTTTGTTCACACATGGACAGATGGTACACATGTACTGCCTCTGCACACAGGTGGAATAACCGCAGCAAGACTTTTACGACTCTTTTGCAACACGTTCATATGTGGTTTCTTCTCATTCTGCCTTGTCTACAGATTCGTCTGCTACCAGTACCCTGGTTATCGTGGCTACCAGTATATCATGGAGTGTGATCGTCACTGTGGGGAGTACAAACACTTCAGAGAGTTTGGCTCTCACTGCCAGACTCCTCAGATCCAGTCCATCCGCCGTATTCAGCAGTAACAACAACACCCTAAACTCTTTTCTCCAGTGTGACCCTTCACTTTCGAACCCTGTTGCCTCCCAGAGCTGAATAAACTGTCTTTCTTAAACCTCACCAACTTCCATCAGAGTGTCTGCTTATCGAGAGCGATGGATCGCAATCACTCCCACACAGTTTGCACTGTTGGAGCGGATACGTGGTGTCAAGGGATTTGGCAATAAATTTAACTGGATCATGTTGAAATGGAAAACAATACAGCTTCCATATCCATCTGACAACCACATATGTACATCACAAATATTTACCAACAACACATTCACATTTATTATTTAAAATTATGGCTCCAGCATTTGTTCATTATATGAATTTCAGTATTTTTAAATGAATGGGGGGTTTTGTGGTGATTCCAAGAAAAAAAAAGACTGTAATAACAGTAGTAAACAAGATTACTGCCACATTAAATGTATAATATTGTACAAATACTTTTGAAACATCATGAAAAACTCCTAAAACTATAATGTTTTCAAGATGAATATGCTGCTATTCCATACATATTTGGACAGTGACACAATTTTGGAATTTTTCCTCTGCACATAACCTGTGGAGCTGACATGAAACAACTGAGGTGTGCTTGTAGTGTTAACTTTTATCTTTAATTCAGAATCAGAATCGAATTTACTGCCAATTAAGTTCTCACATACAGGGAATATGATCTGGTGTTATTGGTGCATAAACAACAATAATAAAAAGAAAGGAAAAATACTTCTGTAAGAAGTATAAGAGTCAAATAGTCAAACAGCCTGTTTGACTATTTGACTAAATGTTCACTGTTAAATAAATATAACATAGTGGAATGGGACTGTGCAAAGGAATATGATTGGAGAGCAGGTGTACAGCAGACAAACCTTTTGTCACCCTCCCCTCAGCCATCTGCCAGAGGGAAGGGTGACAAAAACTTTGTGTCCTGGGTGAGAGGGATCGGCCACAATCTTCTTTCCTCAACTCAGGGCCCTGGAGGCATACAGGTCCTGTAGGGATGGCAGATTGCGGTCGATCACCTTCTCTGCTGTGTGGATGATACGCTGCAGTTTGCTCCTCTCCTTGGCAGTCACAGCAGCGTACCAGATGGTGATGGAAGAGGAGCTGATGGACTCAATGATGGCAGTGTAGAAGTTCACCATTTTTGGCAGGTTGAACTTCCTCAGCTGCTGCAGAAAGTACATCCTCTGTCTGGTGGGTTGGAGCTGGTGGTTGTTGTTGTGAATGGTAGTGGGACTGTCCCATTGTCTTTCAAATCTGCAGTAAAACTTGTTTGATTGATTTGCTAAACAAAGGTCCTGAGTGGGGGAGGTTTGGTTTGTAGGTGGTGATTTATCCAGACAGAAGTGGAATCACTGGCTGAGAACTGATGTTGGAGTTTCTTAGAGTACAGCCGTTTAGCTTCCCTGACCACCTTCCCAAACATATACTTTGACTCTTTAAACCTGACCTTGTCCCCGCTCTTGTAAGCGTCCTCCTTCTGCATCCTCATCTGTCTGGGTTTAGGACTGAACCAGGGTTTGTTGTTGTTATACCTGACCGTGGTTCGTGTTGGAATGTAGCAGTCTGTTTATATAATCGAATTAAATGAATTTGTTAGTCCCAGTCCAGATGTTGTGAGGAGTTCACCTGGAGTTCTGAACTTTATTTACACTATCCTGACCACTGAAGTCATTATCTTTATCAAGATAGAAAATAATACTATTAGTTTGTCAAACAGAAACATATATAAACGCAATAGGTCTGATCCTCAATTAATTTCATTGTGAAATTAAGATAAAGATGAGAAATAATTTGAGTTGAAGTTGAAAGAAATCTGAAAGCACTACACTGGGAGTTACTATGGAGTACATCATAGAGAAATTAATCTCACTCGTGTATATTCTTATACTAGTAGCAAAATATACAATGTCAAAGATGGTTAGTGACTGTCATGTCACCCACCAAACAGAGAAAAAACATTTCCATTCTACGAATTTGCTCTTACAGAATATCTCAGGATGGAAAACCTGATGTGAAGAAAAAACCTGAGGCTAATTGAAAAGGGATAAATTGAGACTTATGAAAGTGAGACTTCTAATAATCACTAAACAAATGGTGAGATATTTATCACGACAAACCATTCAGACAGTAAAACTGAAGTCACTACTTTACAGAATACAGATTGACACAAAAAAATACATAATTTTCTAACCTTTATTCAGCATTTTTTGTCATTTGTCATATTATTAATATTACATATAATACTTGCTTATGAAAGCTTACAACACTGTCTTCTGTCAGCTTTTTGCTGCACCCGAACGCTGCACAAAGCGGCATTTTCAGATCACTTTAACCCAAGTTTAAGTCAGTGAATCACTGATGTCTATTTAATCTAATGCCTGATCATGCATAATAACACTAAGCAAGATGGCGGCTGCCTAGCAACAGCCCACGGACTGTGCCCGCCATATAGTGTATTAAATAGAAATCAATGGTCAAGGACCATGTGTTTGTGGGCGTGCAACCACATTCCCATGTTAAACAAACGCATGCACAGGCGCCTCTAGCTTGATGTAGATATTCCATCCAGGAATTGATCAAGAGATGATCTTCCTCACCACTGATGGACAGCCACAACGATGAAGACAATGGCGAAGATGATATGCCGTCTGAGTCAAGTTTCCCTGAAATCCACCACCTACCAAATTCATTTTAGAAAAGGTCAACAAATTTCATTTTCCACCTGATTTGGACCAAATGTAGTACACCCTTTGGAGGATTCCACAATTGCCCTAGCAAGGTCAAACAGAAGTCAAGAATTTTGGTAAAGATCAAGGTCAATGGGGTCAAATGTCAGATAGACATTACCATCTTCATGCTGCCCGAAATGTTGGCAATTGCTGCAAGTGTAAAACCACATGCACATCTTCACCCAAAGCTTTTTGAAGCCAGTTATGAAGACAGTTCTCCTCTGCCCCCTGAAAACACCCCTACCCACAGATACTACTACCTGGTAAATATAGTAATGTGAAGCTTCAGCCACCAGATGTGATCATGCATTTCACCTCCTAAAGAGAAGACTGAAAGCAGAAGCTTCCCTGAGAGTGGAGTAGATAACTGTAACAATTGTTCATTTCTGGAAACGAGCACCAAATTTGACACAAATACTCCTTAGACATTACTCTTTTGTAAAAGCATGTTAGCCACTTGAATTTTCAATAGGCGGCCAGGTAGGGGTCAAATGAAGAATTACACAGGGGTCAAAATTTTTAAATGCTCCAATCATATTGTAAACTATACCACATTATTTGTCTGATCACAAAGACTCCCAAAAAAAAAAAAAAAAAAAAAAAAAAAGTATAGTTTGGACTATCTATGACTGAATATTCTGGAGATATGGGGTAAAAACAGCAAGAATGGTGGCAAAGGTCAATTTCAGTTTGTACAGGGGTCAAAACTTAAAGTTGCTCCAGTTTTGGTAAAAAGTGATGCAAATTATTGGTTGAGTTAATAGGGCTTTAACCCCTTAACGCCCGAATTCATATAGCTGTATATAAAAAAATGTTTTGTGTGTGTTTTTGCCTTTAAGTAGATGGTAAATAATGTTGACATTATTAATTTCACTTTTGCACAAAAACTAGATAGTAATATTGGGTATTCTGGTAATGACTTTATTTTATAATATTATAATAATAATGATGGTATGTTGCAAATTTGTGACAACAGGCATACAGGTCAATTTGGTAAGTTGCATATTTGAGTCAGAGATTGTAGCATATATGCGACGATGGGCGTTAAGGGGTTAAAAAGGAATACTTTGCAAAATGCGTCATGCTTAGTTATCATGTTAAAGGGTTACATATGTCACATGAAAATTCAGTAAGGTATATCTTACATATTATATTCCAATTCTAAGGTGGAACTATGCTAGTATATAAAGGTATATCTAAATATTTAAAAAGGAGGAGTAAAATAGAAGAGTAGAAAAGAGTAGAGTCATAGAATCCAATGGACATTGATCTTGTTTGGCCTTTACTTTGGAAACCAAGCATTCAACACAGTCAAAACTATTCCATGTATTAATCCTATTAGCACAACCAATAATTTGCATCACTGTTTACTGAAATTATAGCAACTTTAACTTTTGACCCCTGTACAAACTGAAATTGACCTTTGCCACCATTCTTGCTGTTTTTACCCCATAACTCCATAATATTCAGTCACAGATAGTCCAAACTATACCTTTTTGGAATCTTTGTGATGAAACAAATAATGTGGTATAGTTTTCAATATGGTTGGAGCTTTTTCAAATTTTTACCCCTGTGTAATTCTTCAGTTTACCCCTACCTGGCTACCTATTGAAATTGTAGGTGGCTCACGTGTTTTTACAAAAGAGCAATGTCTGAGGAGTATTTGTGCCAAATTTGGTGCTTGTTTCACCATTTGAAAGATTCCTCTGTAAATATTCTATTATCTGCTTCACTGTGAAACAATCGACAGCTGAAAGCAGCTGCTGCACAGCCGATTCAAAGCAGAACCCAACAACTTGGTGATGTCAGACACTTTCAGGATTTATACAGTTATTATTGCAAGAAAGAGAGATGGAACCAAATAATATTGACTTTAAAACTTTTCAGTGCCAATATTTGTCGTCGGCCAAAAAGCTGTGCAGTCTCCAGCATGCAACAAGAAACAAATAAATCGCCCTTCTTATTTTGCAGAACTGACTACTGCAGTACCGCTACCGGCCAGGAAACGGCGCTGTGCTTCTATCGCGCTGAACAACAGCTGCTGTGCAAAGTCACCGGAGCGTTTATATAAAATTATAATCAGCAGAGGCTGCTGTGCTTCGTGATCTTCGAGATTCGCTGCGGAAAACACGGGAGGATAATAAACCGAAGCGCATTTGTGTGTCTGTTTTTCACTTTCGAGCAGAGAGCAGAGCCCCCCCCCCCACCGTGGGTTTATTTCCTGCCTCTGCGCAGCATTAAAAAAAACAAAAAAATTTACAATCGTAATGCAGCAATCATCAATTGCTACGCGTTCACTATCATTAAATCAGCATTATTTATTTGTTTAAAATTAAAAAATACTGACATTGCGCAAAAGCTCTAAAAATAGCCCAAATCGAACGCGGTCCGGCTCCGGTGTCGCCGACGTTCGGCTCCATGTTTTACGAGCTTCCCCGCTGCAGTGGGAGGAAGTGGAACCACAAAGCGAGGAGCGCTGAAGAAACAGACAAAATAAATAAATAAATAAAATACACTAAATATATATATTAGATAATATTTATCGAAAGGAGTTCAATATGTGCCATATTGGTGCGGAAAAGCGAGCAGTTTGAGCTGCACGGAGCGGAGTTCTCGGCGTTCATCCAGCTCCGGAGGCTGCAGCGGAGTGTTGGCGCTTCCCTCGCCGAGTGAGGACTCCCTCGGCGCGGACAGCCTGGTCAGCAGGAGCCGCTCTTCGGCTGGAGGAGCGCGACGACTCGTTTTTATTTTACTCATTTACCCAAGAGGAGCAGGAGGAGGAGGAGGAGGTCAGCAGCATCACCGCAGCGTCGTATGAGGGATTTTTTTTTAAATAATTATTTTTTAACACCACAACTGTATATTTTGTTTTTAACCCAAGCGACAGTTTAAGGCGAAGAGTAAAAAGTGCCAGTTAACCACCAGTAGCACCTCCTTACGGGAACAACAACAGCGGACTAAATTATTTTTCAGCACCAACATTTTTTTTTTAATTTTTGTGGGGGAAATATTGCAAGACTTCCCCAATTCGACTTAGCCAGTTAACTCGCCCGCGTTAGCTTAACCTTCCTGTCGGTGTTAAACAGAGCCAGCGCTCATTTGCTGCTTTATCAGCTCGTTAATATTCATATTTTAAACCGTTAAAGCAAGACAAAGTCTATGAGTATTTTAGTTTTTTTTTTTCTTTCTTGGTGAATGCACCCATCTGGTGAACAGGTTTCATTTCGCTAGCTTAGCATGCTAACTAGCTGAGGAATCGAATATCGGTATCGGCGCCTGGACTTTTTTTTTTGGTGCTAAATTTCATTTATAAAGTCGCGTATTTTCAGGCGACCTTATTTTATTTTTTTTTAAATTGCGGTGTGTGTTCGGTGGGGTGCAGGGGGACATTTCGGGCTTCCACAGGAAGCCAGCAGCGTGCGGAGTTCACGGAATGCAAATGATGAGCGTGGGCTCCTCTTCTACCTGTGCGCGTGTGCTTTTATTTGTGTCCACACGCACCTGAGAGACACTCAAGATTTTCGTGCACCAGCTGCGACGAACTGACCCTGATGATACCGTTTTTTAACCTGACGGCCAACGTCCCCCGTCCCGAATTTCCCTTTTTTGGGCTTTCTGGTTTTTGTCTCAGACGAAGGAAATCGGCGTTTTTATTTTATTTTTTTTAACTTAAAATTTGAGAATTTTATAAGCCTCACCGGACATCCACCCACAGCCCACGAGACTTGTACGAGCTGGTTTTAAATCAGAACTTATCTTTTCTCTGCGTTATTTAATTTTTTTTTTTTTGCACTAAATGGGATTCCACGTACTGTGATCTGGTGTTGGGATTCCACAGACGGCGATCTGGCTGCGGGAACCTGTCACTCAATGTCTTCCCCCATCACTTCATCTTTTTCTGTGCCAGGGATGCATGTTTGAGGCCACCGGACTAGACTACAGGACACCTGGTCAGCCTTGGCCCCGTTACGCACGTTGGCCCTCGATGCTGCTCGTATCTGGGTGACATACTTTTGGGCTTTTTTTCTCCCCCTTCCACGTCCCCAAAAAGCAGCTCCCACGCCGGTGTTTTATCGATTCGGTCGTCTCAGGGTCGAAGATGGCGGACCTCGAAGCGGTACTCGCCGATGTCAGCTATTTGATGGCGATGGAGAAGAGCAAATCTACTCCTGCAGCCAGAGCGAGCAAGAAAATCATCCTGCCCGAGCCAAGGTAAGCACGTTTACAAGGAGCCTTTTTTATGTGCTTGGCTCAACTATGTGTTTGCATGGCCAGTTGGAGGATATTTTGGGCGTGCTGTGCAGCCGTACAGGGAGGTGTATGCATGCTTCCTCATATAGGATTTTTTCAGATTCTGCATGCATTCAGCAAAGGATTTCTTCATATTACAGTGAAACAGCATCGCACTGTAGTTATTTGATTGATATATTAGAGAACATCATTACTGGCCTGTTAACTTAATAGGCATTAACCTCATGTAGATTTCACATATGTTGTGACCTGATGTGGTTGGTTGAGCAACTAAAAGATGCAGTATATTTCACAAAATACTGCCATCAGATGGTTATGTTTTTGCCCGGTCTCCCAAAATGATCTTTTAACCACCCTCCATTTGATACCAGTTACCTGGAAATCTGTTTTGCATATAAAACACATTTAACTTGGCTGCTGTTGAGCAGGAGCATCTTTACCTAGTGATGTCATGAGCAAATACCCTGCCCCCCCTTTTCAAGTCACCCAAGTAAGTAAGTCCCTTTGGCTCCTCCCTTGTTTTTCACTTGGGGTGGGGTCTGCATGTTGAATCGGCACAAGTTTTACACCAGATGCCCTTCCTGATGCAACTCCACATTACATGACGAAATGTGGTAGGGATGGGGTTTGAACCGGTGTCGCCCCGTAAAAATCACCCCTCCCCCGCCTTCACTGCGCATGTGTCATTTTAGAGCATCAGCAGCGATTCACCGATTATTGCCTCGTTTCTGCTTAAAACTGCATTCCAGTCATCATCTGTCTCAGCGACAGATATCTGAAGCTTTTGTACAACACTCGTTTCCACATAAATTCAGCGCTATTTCATAATAGCGTGATCAGAGAGCGACGGCAATACGTCTGAGTCTGACTCTCTGAGTCTGATTCTACACACAAAGGGATTAATGTGATTATTAACCATCAGATGAAAAAGTAAAACTTCTTAAATCATTCTAAAGTCAGTTTTAAGCAGAAATGAGGCGATAATCGGTGAATTGCTGCTGACGCTCTGAAATGACCCATGCGCAGTGAAGACAGACAGATTTTTTTTGGGGGGGAGGGCATTCGGTTGGCAACACTGGGACCCTTTCGCATTGAAACCAAGCGCGCTTGTCCATCACCCCGGCTATCCAAGTCACCCAAGTATCTGCTGATAATGAGTCCTGATCCTATAATTGTTTTTTGAGATTATTTTAGCACTGTAAATGCAGGGGTGGTGGCCAAGTGGTTAATGCGCTTGGTTTAAGTTCAGAAGGTTCCGGGTTCAAATCCCACCCCTGCCACATTTCTCCATGTAATGTGGAGTTGCGTCAGGAAGGGCATCCGGCGTAAAACTTGTGCCAATTCAACATGCAGATCCACCTTGGATTTGCTGTGGCGACCCCAAGTGCAAACAAGGGAGCAGCCGAAGGGACTTACTTACTATTTTAGCACTGTAAATAATTTCTAGTATAATTAATCAAATATGCACACAGTAGATGACTTTTCCTCAGGGAAAGGCTGACGTACAGACCTTGATAAATACTTTAAAAGCAATATAAGAATGAAAAGTATTGCAGCGTTTTCAAGCCTTAAAGTACAAATCTCCCTTACTGTGCAAAAGTCTCATCTGCCGTAATTTTTTAATGATTTATTGAATTAAAAAAGTGTGTTCATAACATAGAAAACATATGAAAGGATGAAATGGAATTTAATGAGGAAGTTTGTCATTAATTTTATATATATATATATATATATATATATAATCATTTCAGTTTAATGTAATTTTATGTCAAGCACTTTTTCTTTTTTCTTGGCATAGTGTGCAGCTATGTTGTTTTTGATGATAAATGTTTTTGAATGATTGAATGCTGTTGTGATGGAAAAGGAAATAAGTATTTAGCGGTGTAATTTAATCTCACTAAGCTCGACTTTCCAGTAAATCCTCATTTAAGATATTCTCAGTTGGCATGTGAATATAAACCACATTGATTGATGAAAAGACAAGAATGTAATTGAATGTTTGACTGTTCTACTTGTCTTGATCTAAAAAAAAAAGCTTTAAAAAAAATATATATATATACGAGTATGTGTATATATATATATATATATATATATAAGCTTTGGCAGTTAAACAGAAATCTTAATGCAGTGCTATTTTGCGTTTTTTTTTATTTTTAATGTTTATTATTGATGTTATAACCTTCTAAATTTGCAGTAATTTGTGTAATCTGGCATTATTTGCGCACACACTTGTTTAAGTGTTGTTATGGTTGAGCGATATTTTAAAGTATAATTGAATGAAGCCAAAGCAGGTAAGTATTTACACTCAAGTGGAATAAAGAATGTTCATTGAATGCTGAAATATGATAAGCCTGAACAAATAGGTCCTGAATTCCCAAAGCAAGTACGTTTAAACATTAATGTCTGTGAGTCTATCAGTTTATATCTCTGTTATGAAAATCATCACTATTAAAATTTAACTAATATCATAGCCTGATTAAAGAAATGACATCACTTTTTTGTGTTATGTAAAAATTTTATGCCAAAGTTGTGGTATACGGTGTGTTAAAAAAGGGGGGAGACACCATGCTGCACATATTGATATAAAATTTATTTTCAAATATGCAAAATGTTTAATATTCACACTGCACAAATACCCCAAACTTATAAGATGAGATGTAACTGTGCTAAGAATGATAGTGACCAACAAATACATCATTACTTGAGGAAATCACAATTTTTTTTGGGGGGGGGGAATTCTGTTTTTAATCTGCCCTCGTTATTTACAAATTCTTTGTCTGTAGGTGTCCATTCATTGCATTATTTCTTCTTGTCTGAAGTCCTCCACATTCACTCGCCTTACCAGCAGTCTGTCCCCAGTCAGACAGCAGACGCTCCATGTTGTCACTGTCCAAAGAAAGTTTTATTTGCAGTACATCTTGGCAGATTAAAGCCATTTTATTAAAACACAAAGCGTAACGATCACAGTCTGTACTTTGCAGAGTCCAACAGCAGTTTCATGCTGATAAATCTATAACAGCAATCACGGTGGTACATTGTTAGTCTCTCTGGCAGGTGTCAACCCAGCGGCCGCCACAGGACGCCACTAAGCAACACCATTTTAACTTGCTCTGCGCTAGAAAGTGCTGCAAATACAGAAGAAATATGCATGATTTAGTGTGGATGTGCATGTGCCGGTCTGCTCTGTGTCAACCTGATCCTGTCAGATCTCAGGAGCTAAGCAGTGCAGCATCTGGTTAGTACTTGGATGGGAGACCTCTTTGGAACACCAGCGGCTGTGTGTGTTTCTCCAGGTGAAACTGGAGTTGGGTCAGCAAGGGCATCCGGTGTAAAACCTGTGCCAAATACCTATGCGGATTTGACTGGATCCACTGTGGCGACCCCGAACAATAACGGGAGCAGCCGAAAGGGCAACAACAACAACAAAGCATGGATGTAGATGTGTTTGGATACATTTCAGTGTGGACACACGCTGTTGTCGTATATTTTCCACCGGACAAATTATTTCAATCCTTGACTAATCCGTTTACTCAATCCGCCACAGTGTGACGACACCTTTATACTAGTTTGTCCTTATGAAATCATTATTTGTGAATCAAACTACTGTGGTCCTAGTTCTTTCACTTCTGTTTTATTGTTTCAGCATTAGAGGCAGCAAATCAACTGGGATGTTTGGAAAAGGGTGACATAAAGTCCCCCTTTCAGCACAGCTTCATTTTTATAGGGATTCTGGAACAGGGTTTTAAAACACGGGTGTTGCAAGGGTTTCGAAATGGTCTGAACAGTGTTTCGAGATGGTCATCAGTAATATGCAGTACTGATGAAAAGTTTTGTTATCTCCAGCCACACATTCTATCTATTCTTTAATCCGGTAGTTCCCCTGCTGGCCTATTGTATATTTTGTCCCGTATTTGCCAACGCACTGGGCGTCACGTTTCTCCATGTGGTTGTGAGCCTGTTAGCCGGCACTCGCATGAAGGTGGTTCGTAGCTGACAGTCATGTTAAGGCAGTTGCTAGGTGATGCTCACATGAAGGTGTGCAGATGTTTATAATTTATCCGGTAGGTGTCAGACATTTCTGTGGGATATTACACAGGTAAAACAAAGTAGCTTTTTTAATTGAGGTGATTGATCAAAGGTCACAGTGAATTTACATGTTCGCCCTTATTATCTGCTCTTTTTAATTTTGGCTTTAATTCTCACCAGGAGTTGGCCTGGCAGCCAGTTTCGCACAGTGCACTGCCAGCTCCTCACACCACAGCCACTTTGTAGTGCTGCACATGTAGTCATATTAAACTTGGGGTTTCGATTCATACCTCTATGTGCGCTAACTTATTAATGACTACGATTCTCATGCATTTTCATTTATGGCATCAGCTGTTTCAAATCTTTTTTTTTTTTTTTTCCTGTGACCAATGATAGTGTGCCATTCGGACAATATGATGTAAAACTGTGGGAAAATTAAAGTAAATACAGTGAGTGAGTGAGACTGAAGGAAGCACTTATCAGATCTTTAGCTTGATCTAAATTCAAACCAAACACGCTGGTGTCTCAAGTTACTTCGTATCTGTTATTCTTAGCTTTCAGTTTCATATCCCTGCTTGCTTTGGGTACTTCAGTTCAGAATCCTGAACAATAAGATGCTGCTGTGCAGCCCGGGGAAACTGGTGCGGGTCCAGGCCAGGTGGAGGAGACAGCAGTGTGGCAGCCTGAGCCCGCTGCTCCTAGTGGTGGTGAGGAGCAGTGAGGTGATGCACCAAGGTCAGTTGTGGGTGAGCAGCTGCTCATTATTTAAGTCTGGGACGTGGTGCCTCGAAATGCATTTACAAACAAAAAGCTCATGCTCATCACCTCAGGTGTGCGTGTGTTTAATCAAACAAACAAAATGCTCATGTTGAAGCTGTTGTGTTTTATACTCTGTAGGAATTTTTAAAAATGAGTATAATAAATGGTTATATGCGGAAATAAAATGTGAGAGAGAAAGATGATCTTAATTCTAAGCAAGAGAATTGCAATTCTCATTTTTATCCAGAACCGCACAGTCCTGTGTCATAGCAGGCGATGCTAGGCGTTTTCCTGTTGGCGAGGTGTTACGACACTTTGATGTCCTTGAGTCCACAGCGAAAACGCTGTAGAACGGGTCCTTTGTTCAGTTTGACAAACGAGACACTGCTAATATGTGAGTGGAAAGGGAACAGTTTTTATGACAGAAATATATCATCAGCTGATTGCAACAATGGATGTTGGAGTCGGTATGAAACAGGAAATCACAAATTCCATCACTCCAAAGTGCAAACCATGTGTTCAGTTTCTAGACACAAATTGCTACAGCTGTGATTATTATTCTTTGTGTATCTGAGGATATTTGAATAGAGACTGGTGTAATATCAGTTATCAAGTTGAATATGGCTTTATACACCCCGCGATAAACGAGGGACCACTGTATATGATAAAAATCTTTATCAAGTTGTTCACCAATGAATATGGCTTTTTACACTCTTCAGAAAACCATACAACATTTATCATTTATAGGTATATGATAAAATCGTTATCAAGTTGTTTTACCAATGAATATGGCTTTATACACCCTGAAGAAAAACATACACCCTGAGGCCGAAGGATTGAATTCAGTTTTTCAGGCCCCGAAGGCCTGAATGGTGGCCACATTCAGGCCTGAATGAAGGCCACAATGGCCATTGTGCGCCATCTTTAAACCGGTTGTAACACTCCTTAATCTGTGTGATGCCCATAGAATCGTCCCTGAAAGCCATCTGAATCTTCCGAATGGTTTCCACCTGGCTCTCTCTCACAGTTTCTGGAAAAATTTGATGCAGCAAAGCTCAAAATCGTTCAGACATTTTCCTCGCAATGAAAATCCGATGAGGGGGGTGGACCACTGCTCACACAAAGCCTGCTCACAGGCGAATGACGTCACCGACAGGTGTGAAAAAACTCACGCATGCGCACGAGGATTCAAGCTTGGCTGATGTAATCACACGTGATTCAAATCCATATAGTTTTAAAAAAAAATAAAACTATCGGTTTCTTTTCTAATAGACCTCGTATGTGTATATTTGTGTGTGTGTGTGTGTTTGTTGTGACATATTGATTACTCTTTAAAGTAATGGCATTTTTTTTAAAGCAATATCATTATATCGGTGGCACAAAATGGTCTTCAAACAACATCCCTAATGTTGTGATATTATCATTTATCATGATATTTTTTGAGGCAATACATAGTGACAGCCCTATCTTGGATTTCATTTACAGCAATCATTAAGAAATGCCAACAACCAGCAGTGGGAAGTCTGTCTGGAGTATGGCTGCAACTGATTATGTTCATAAGCTATTAATCAATTATTTTCTTGCTTAATGGATAAGTTGTTCAGTCAATAAAATGATAGAAATTAGTGAAAAATTAAGATAAGTGTTTTCCAGAGCCCGAGATGATGCCTTCAAATGTCAGCCCGAAAGATTCAGTTCACTGCCAGATAGTAAAGAAATGATGAAGAAACAAGCAAAATTAACCAGAAAATATTCACATTTCAGAGGCTGAAATCTGATCATTTGGATAAAAAAGGCTCAAAATGAGTAAGCAATTATTAGAACAGTTTTATTATTCATCAGTTATTCATTTTCTATACCTGCTTATTCAGATTAAGGGTCACGGGGGTGCTGCAGCGTATCCCAGCGGTCTCTCAAGGCCACGTACATTGAGGCAAATAAGTATTTGATACACTGTGGATTTGACAAGTTTTCCCACCTACTAAGAATATCGAGGTCTGTTTTGTTTATCGCAGGTACACTTAAAGTGTAAGAGACAGAATCTAAAAAAAAATTTGAAAAAAAATCACATTGTATGATTTTTAAATAATTAATTTTATTATTTTATTGCCTGAAATAAGTATTTAATCACCTACCAACCAGCAAGAATTCTGTCTGTCACAGACCTGTTAGTTTTTCTTTAAGAAGTCCTCCTATTCTGCACTCTTTACCTGTATTAATTGCACCTGTTCGACCTCGACACCTGTTCACACACACAATCACACACACTCCAACCTGTCCACCATGGCTAAGACCAAAGAGCTGTGTAAGGACACCAGCGACAAAATTGTAGACCTCCACAAGACTGGGATGGACAACAGGCAAGCAGCTTGGTGAGAAGAAAACAAGTGTTTGTGTAATTATTAGAAAGTGGAAGAAACACAAGATCTTCCTCAGTCTTCAGTCTTCCTCAGTCTGAGGCTCTGTGCAAGATCTCACCTCGTGGGGTAGGGATGATTCTGAGAAAGCCCAGAACTACATGGGAGGACCTGGTCAATGACCTGAAGAGAGCTGGGACCACAGTCGCAAAGATTACATTAGTAACACACTATGCCATCATGGTTTAAAATCCTGCAGGTCACGCAAGGTCCCCTGCTCAAACCAGCATGTGTTCAGGCCCATTTGAAGTTCCCAGTGACCATCTGGATGATCTACAGGAGGCATGGGAGAAGGTCATGTGGTCAGATTAGACCAAAATAGAGCTTTTTGGTATGAACTCCACTCACCGTGTTTGGAGGATGAGAACAACCCCAAGAACACCATCCCAACTGTGAAACATGGGGATGGAAACATCATTTTTGGGGGAGCTTTTCTGCAAAGGAGACAGGACGACTGCACCTTATTGAAGGGAGGATGGATGGGGTCATGTATTGCGAGATTTTGGCAAACAACCTCCTTCCCTTAGTAATAGTATTGAAGATGGGTCATGGCTGGGTCTTCCAGCGTGCTAATGACCCGAAACACACAGCCAGGGCTACTAAGAAGCGGCTCCGTAAGAAGCATTTCAAGGTCCTGGAGTGGCCTGGCCAGTCTCCAGACCTGAACTCAATAGAAAATCTTTGGAGGGAGCTGAAACTCCAAACCTGAAAGATCTGGAGAAGATCTGTATGGAGGAGTGGACCAAAATCCCTGCTGCAGTGCTCAAACTTGGTCAAGAACTACAGGAAACATTTGACCTCTGTAATTACAAAGGTTTCTGTACCAAATATTGATGTCTGTTGTTTCTATTGTATCAAAATTTCATGCAATAAAATGCAATTTTTTTTTTTTTTCTAAATCATACAATGTGATTTTCTGACTTTTTTTTTTAGGTTCTGTCTCTCACAATTGAAGTGTACCTATGATAAAAAAATTACAGATCTGTCCATTCTTTGCAGGTGGGAAAACATTCAAAATCGACAGTGGATCAAATACTGATTTGCCTCACTGTATCGTCAGACAAATACAGTCACACCTCCAGTCATTCTTAAGGTTTCCAGTTCAAAGAACCTGCATGCAAGTGGGATTAAGCCATAGCACCCAGAAGGAATCCACGTGAACACGGGGAGAACATGCAAACTCCACACAGAAAGGCCCATTATGTTGGAATCTCACTGAGAAGGATTTTCATGTCAGAAAACACAACCTTTTCATCCGCCATCAAAATAATGTAACCTTGAAATTGACAAGGCGCTATGGGCGTGCTGTCGTGTTCAATGTGTTGCATCCTTGTGCAGTCAGTCTTTGAAAGTGCTATTTGCGCAAGGACCGGCCGTCCCCTCTTTCCATCTGTTTTTTTTTTTTTAGGGGGGGGGACCCAAATTGTCCCATTGTGCTGCCACAATGCATGGGTTTTAGGTGTGCAAAGCTTTACTGGTTGAATCTTGTGGAATTGTTTTGGGGAGCTCATGCCATCAGAATGATTTGGTGCCACATGATCACTTTTGGAACTGTGGCGTTTTCCAACTTTGGCATAGAGCCCAAGGCTTTATTCATGTTGTGGGTGCAGCTAGTGGTGATCTGTGAAAGCCGTGAATGTCAGGTCAAGTTTCTCATTTTGTAATGGCTTTACAGTTCTTAACACACCAGCAGTCCAAAACCCACTGATAGTGAATTTATAGTCATATTATGTAAAGGACTGATAGTCATCCATTCATTTTCTATGCCAGCTTACTCCAGTCAAGGGTCATGGGGGGCTGGAGCCTATCCCAGCAGTCATAGGTTGTGAGCTTGGGTACACCTTGGACAGGACGCCAGACGGACAAACACACTCACACCTGTGGACAGTTTTAAAATCACCAATTCACCTAACCTGCATGTCTTTGCAAGTGGGGCACAGTAGGGGCCAGACAGGAAGGGATCCCACAACCTTCTTGCTGTAAGGCAACAGTGCTAACCCCTAAGCCACTGTGTTGCCCTAAAGAACTGATATTATTTTTTTCAAATTTGTTCTTATACTTGAGCAGTGGTGAAAATCAAGAACTGGTTCCACTTGAGAATCTGTTGCAATTTTTTTTTTCAGTCATCAGTTCATCTTATCAATGCCAGCGTGCTTTTTTTTTTTTTTTTTTTTGACAGCTCTGTGTTGTAAGATCACATGTCATAATTTCAGATTAGGGGTCTATACTAGGAGTCGATGCTTTCCATCAGTATATGCACAAAGTTTGTGCGTGTCATTTTGCTGTGTTTTAGCATGTTTTAGCATACGCAGCTAAAACTGGAGCAGACCAACGATGAGTTAAACTTTTCTCTTTTAAATCCACATGTCTGTTTGTGAGGATGGCGCATGTGGGCCTAAAAATATGGATCAAACCTTCTTACCTGTCAATCAGGTAAGAAGGTTCTTTCAACCATTTATTGAAAGAATATCTTGGGGTTCTAGTCTTAAAATCGGAGCAGTTAGGCTTAGGGAAGACATAAATATAAAAATGGCAAGGGTGGGGTTTGAACCGGGAACATTCCGCACTGAAACCAAGCGCACTAATCACTTGACCAGCACCCCGCTTAAAAAAAAAAAAAATTCTGTAAGCACTGTTAAATACATAAATGGTTCCATACTGTGATTCATATTATTGGTCCAGTCACATGTGATGTCTTGAGTTCTAAGAGACGTTATAGAGTCCTATTTGAGATATAACATCATAATGCATAACTTATTGCAGCCAGGAAAACTGGCATTGATACTGAAAACAATTGTTGGCCTTAATTTTTCCACACAGAAAATTGAAAAAGAATTGGATCATGAGGCAGAATCGATAATGACGTTAATAGAATCTTGTCAATTCCCATCCCTACTCAGGGTTCTAACTAGGATAAAATTTTAGTGTAGTGGTAATGCAGAGGGAGCGAAGCGACTGGGGGGGGGACCAGGGGGACTTAAAACCTATTTTTATTCTCTTTCTTATGAGTTGTTTTTATTTTGTTATGTTTTATTATTTTACTTTTGTTTTTAATTAGGTATTTAAATTTTTTTTTATTTATTTATTTATTTTAATTTTTTTATGTTGAACTGTTCTGTGTGAGGCACCTTGAGATGGCTTTTGTTGTAATTTGATGCTTTATAAGCTGATTAAGTTGAAATTGAACAATTTATTGAGTCTTAAAGTAAATAAATATGAAATTGGTTACTGTATCCTTAAACTCTGGACATAATAAAGTCTACATGGTGGATCCTTGATCTCTGGACATAAACAGAAATAAAATCTGTTAGTTTTTGTCAAAAGCATTTCCTTTCAGACATTAATATTGGCATTAATGTCTTTCCACACCTATGAGCTGCAGCTCTTGCAGACGCGCTGCAGGTCAGGTTTATAAAGAATGCAGGACGTCTCATTTTGGGAGGAAAAACGTTTTAGTCGATTGTAGTTTATTGTCTGTATTGCAACGTTTGTAAGAGGTGTCATTTTATTTAAAGCGGCGATTCGTTTTGACGTTATTAATTCCGAGCGGACTCTGTCTCAGCAGAGAGCCGCGCAGCGTTTAAAGCTGTGACAAAACGGAGGACGATTCTCGTTTCTCGACTGCAACAAGACAAGAGTCCCCGTTAGTGACTTTAATCCACACCAAAGTGACTCATGATATTTTAATGGCTTTCAGAGGGGTTAAGAAGCGGACTTACCGCTTCTGAAGAGCAGCGAATCAAAGAGCCACGAGCCATTGAATCGAAGCATTGCTTAGATTCACGCTTCAAACTGAAGTCGCGCTGCAGAAACGGTTGATTACAGACGCTGTAATGAAAATCGTAACAGTCCAAAATTATGGCGTAACGGGCCGTAACGCAAGTTTGCGCTAGCTAGAACCCTGCCTACTCAAGTGTCATTAGTATTTTTTCACTTGCAGTTGGGCCAGTGGGTCAGAGGCCTACTTACACAAATGAATTTTTACTTGGGCATATAATTTTTTTTTTTTATTTGATTATCAAATAACAAAGAATTTAAATTATTAAAAAAAAAGTTTGTCAAGTATTGTCCTCATAAACCTTAATACCCCTGTTCCACAGAGCGCCATTCCTTCCCGTTTCATCCGGTGTCGCCGACCGAAAGCCCCCCCCCCCAAAAAAATTGGTCCCCCTCTCCCACGAATGCGTTATTTTGGAGCATCAGCAGCGATTCACTGATTATCACTTTGTTTCTACTTAAAACTGAGAATGATTTAAGAGGTTTTATATTGTCATCTGATGATTAATAATCACATTATTCCCTTTGATTGCTTTGGGTCTTGAGTGTCTCAGACGTGCTGCTGTGACTCTCTGATCGCTTCCCCGCTTTTTATTATGTAATAATGCTGAAATTATGTGGAAATGATTATTGTACAAAAGCTGCAGATATCTGTTGCTGAGACAGATGATGGCTGGAGTGCAGTTTTAAGCAGAAATGAGGTGATAATCAGTGAATTGCTGCTGATGCTCCGACATGTCGCATGTGCAGTGAAGCCCCAGCAAAGGCGGAGAGGACCGACTTTTAGGGGTACCATTCGGTTAGCGACACTGCAGTAGCAAACCAGGGCACGTTTTGAAGCATCACAGTAACTTCTTGATCCATCTTTTGTCAATCTTAAACAAACTTGGTATACGCAGTAGTTATGGCTGTCGTCCACAACAGTTTTGAAATTGAGATGAAATTTTCAAGCAGTTCAAAAATTTCATCCCCGATTCGCCAAATCTGCGCCATTGCGTGGCCATTTCTGGGTGTCGCTACTCTTAACAGCTTCAGTCATGTTTAAATGGGGTCGTCTTAGTGAGTGCAGCTTGAACATTGTCAAAATTTGAAGCAAAATTGATGTTTGTTGCAGTTCTGGCTGAGAATGCAGCCAAGTGCAGCTTTGCTTTAGTTTTCGTGCCGGTTGCCAGGTTTGTGCTTTATACGACAGTCTGCTGGATTAAGCCATTTCATCCCAGTTTTGCACTTTTTCTGTCTTGTGGGGGATTGAAATAGAACAGTGCCCTGTGGAATAGGGGTGTAAGATATGCAGATGGTAGCTTAATATACGAGGTCTGTGATGAAAAAAGCGGTCCTTTTTGTTTTTTTCAAAAAATAAATGGATTTGATTCATATGTTTTTACGTCAGACAAGCTTGAACTCTCGTGCGCATGCGTGAGTTTTTTCACGAGTGTCGGTGACGTCATTCGCCTGTGGGCAGGCCTTGAGTGAGGAGTGCTCCACCCCGCCCGTCGGAATCTCTTTGTCTGAATAGCCGCTGCGGACGGCGCGTTGCTTTATCAACATTTTTTCTGGACCTGTGAGGAATATCCGTGTGGACACTATTCGAGAAATTAAGATGGTTTTCGGTGAAAAGTTTAACGGCTGATGAGAGATTATGGGGTGTTTCTGTCGCTGTAAGGACTTCCCACGGAGCGGGACGTCGCGCAGCGCTTCCAGGCGCCGTCGTCGGCCTGTTTCGACCTGAAAACATTCTAATTTAAGGCTTAATTCACCCAGGACGTTGTGAGAGAACAGAGAATATTCAGAACAGGCCGGCATAAGGACTTTATGCGGACATTCCACTGTTTAAGGACATTTTGTAATCGACTCGGCGAATCTGTGTGCGCCGCGACAGGAAAAACACCTCCGTGTTGAAAACCATTTGTAAAATTCAGGCAGCTTTTGATGGCTTTCAACAAGTGAGTAACTGAGAAATTGTTTAACAGCTTGGGTATGTTCCAACTTGTCCAACACGGAGGTGTTTTTCCTGTTGCGACCCCCCCGCGGTCGGGTCCGGCCCGACATGCGACTCTGTCCGCACGTTCTTTCATTACAAAATGTCCGTTAACAATGGAATGTCCGAATAAACTCCTCATGCCGACTTCTCCTGAAAGTTCTCTGTTCTCTGATGACTTACTGGGTCAACAGAGCCTGAAATGTGGAAGTTTTCAACTTGAAATGGCGAGACGCTGCCACCTCGAAGCGCAGATCGCCGTCAGGCACCGTGGGCTGTCCTTACGGCGACACTACCAGACCAAAATCTCATCAGCCGTTAAAATTTTTACTGAAAACCAGCTGAATTTATCGAATGGTGTCCACTCAGTTGTGCCTTACAGTTTTTGAAAAAATTTATATCAAACAAAGCAGCAGTCTCTGAGCCATTCCTAAACAATGAAAAAACGATGAGAGGGTGGGCCACTCCTCACTCAAAGACTGCCCACAGGCGAATGACGTAACCGACAGGCGTGAAAAAACTCTCGCATGCCCACGAGGATTCAAGCATGTCTGATGTAATCACACGTGATTCAAATCCATATGGTTTTTGAAAAAAATAATAAGGTCCGTTACTTTTATCACAGACCTCGTATTTCTCTCACTGTCACAACATTTAATCAGAAGCCATGCAATATAACACATACGTTGACCACGTTACCCCTGAACTGAGAGTTAATTTTTCATGGATAAAATACAGAATCAACTTTTATGTTTTAACATGTTTATCGTCCAGACTTGGACCTTGGTGAAGGGGGGAAAATGGATTCTTAGATGCATCACGATGCGCGTGTGGATGATTCTGAAGCCATTCACGAATGTCAGTCAGTTTTAAAAATGTTAATTGTGGGGGTGGAAACATGAGTGTTGGCCACCGTTAACAGGCGTTTTTCACGTTCCTTATGTAAAGCTACATTTATTGAGTCGTTTTTGATCCAGAAATACTCTTTTTAACTTCAGTAGATTTGCCAAAGGGCTTTGCTCCAGCCGCTCTGTCGTCGCAGCGTGCTGCCTGTCTACAACACGCAGCGTGGAGCCGATGCAGGTGCTGCACTCTGTAATCAATCAATCAATCAACTTTTTTTCTTATATAGCGCCAAATCACAACAAACAGTTGCCCCAAGGCGCTCCATATTGTAAGGCAAGGCCATACAATAATTATGAAAATAAAACAAAAAAAACCCCACATGTTTTTGGACTACATGTGACACGCTACAGAACAAGAAGCGCGTAATAACAAGTTTTGGCTTCATCAGAACATGGTTTTAAACTAAAAAAAACAAACAAAACTGTTTCGTGATTGAGTGCTTTTACCGCAAAAGAATCTCTGTGCTTTTCTCTCTATCCTCTGTCAGCGCATTAGCGGTTCAGCTGCCCGCTCCACTGAAAGCAGGCTGATTGTCTGTTTCATAAAGGGCTCAGAAACAATCTAAATGGCTTATTTGCCAAGTATCATCGCTGTCATTTATAGCTGATTATTTAAGATGAACTCAGCAACTATTGTCATTGCAGTGGACAGTGCACGTGTGCACAGTTCGTCCCGAGGAAAATACGCGTGCACGGGATGAGAAGAGATGACTTTTGGACATAGCTTCTGCAGAGTGTAGTGTCAGCAAATCAGCAGTGCAGTAAAGTTTCACCATTATCACAAGTCTTGTTCCTGTTTTTAGTTATTCTGGCAAAAGAACAGTAGATTAGTGCAGCACAGCCAGAGCCCACAGCCAAGAGCACACATGCATCGCTATGAAGCGCACCTTTGTTGGAATGGTAACAGTCCATACTTTGAATCAGTCACATACATGAACCCAGCAGTTGCACAGGGGGTTTAAGCAGTGGGAACTGTGGGGGTCAACACCCCCCCCCCCCCCCCGTGTTTTAGAATTTAGATTCACTGAACGAGAGCCACATGTGCAAATATCACTGAGCTGCTAAAGAATGTACTGGGAGTAAATTAATTAAGGATCATTACAAATACCCTGTAATACACAGCGCCAGGGCCATCAGCGCCATCATGCCCATTTTACAGTTTAGGGTGTTCGCTCTGTTTTCTCTCATAAATTTGCTTAAAGTTATTGAAATTTGTCGGTTTGCAGCCACATGGAGTGATTTTTCTTGTCTCCATTGATTTCCTGTGTAAGATCGTAAAGCAGACATCTCCCAGTGATTCTGCGTGCAAGACTCGCACGTCATTGGTCGGGTTAACTTCACAAAAAATAAAGAGCTGCTATTGGTGGAATATCATTTTTTTCCACGGGGAAAGTTCACAAACACCTTCAGCTTCTGTTCGTGTGAATCGTGAGGAAGCGCAAGCAGGAAACGAAGGATTATTTTGTTGCTTTTTGTACCATCTCTGGTGGTACCCAGCATCCGTGAAACAGAACCGTCGGAGCCTCTGGGATGTTGCAGTCAGCCGAGCAGAAAGAAAAAAGCTCACCGTGAATAAAGATGTTTTTTGTGTGTGGAAAAAAACAAAAAAACAAAACTTAAAAGTATATAAAAAAAACACTCCTGCAAATGCAACAATTTAAAAAAAAAAAAAAAAAAAAAAAAAAAAAAAAAGCAAGATCGATACTTGCATGGAAATTAATTTTATTTATTTATTTTTCGATTTGTGGGCATCCAAGCAGAATCTCTTTTTTTCAGACCATGTTTTTCCTCGTCTCTTCTGCCTATCGAGTTGCAGGAAATGCCTTACATTGGTATTTAAAAAAGGAAAAGTGGTTATTGCGCTTGGTTCCAGTGCAGAAGGTTCCTGGTTCAAACCCCACCACATTTCTCCATGTAATGTGGAGTTACGTCAGGAAGGGCATCTGGCATAAAACTTGTGCCAATTCTACATGCGAGTTCCACCTCGGATCTGTTGTGGTGACCCCAAGTGGAAAACAAGGGAGCAGCCGAAGGGACTTACTTTTGCTACAGCCACCCCCCCCCCCATTTGAATAATAATAATAATAAATCCTCTGGTGGCGCCTCCCCCGTACCCAAGTGCCACTATGGTCTAAATTCCTGGGTAGAGCTCTGTATGTCCATGAAACCATGATTGACATGAAGCCGTGAGGAGGCTCTTCAATGCAGAAATTGTTCAGTTCGTTAGTTTAGTCATGCAAGCAACTCATATGGCACAGAAGTGATCTCATTGAATGAACTCACTCACAGAGCTCCAGTTGACTGTTTTTTGATTGATCACTTGGTAAACGGCAGCATTTCTAGTAAATGTATTTCTCTCTACATACACTCTCACCTTGTCTCATGTACAAGGCACCGTGAGAGTCTGAACATCTTCTGTCATGGTTGTGGGTCTGCAGAGTGTGATTTGATTGAATAGGGATGTGGTTTTTGAGATCTTGCCTTCAGATAACAAAGGCTTGCGTATTTTGACGTTGCGAATCCGGTTGAGTAAAATGGCAGTTCGTATGGCTTTTGTAAATCTAGGGACACTGCTTGCCAATTTTCATAACTCTTATATGGTTTAGCTCAGTTAATATTCCAATTTGGCTGACTGTTCTGGCAGATGTGCAAAATAAATGATTCGGCAATGATTTTCTGAGTGTTACACACTAATGGTTATACTGCATGTAAATTTTGATTTTAAACTGCAATAGCTGATTAAACATGATAGTCTTTCTTTCATACACAAAAGCAGAACTGCTTCTCGACAGATTTATGGCATTAGTTTTATTATGCATGCATTGCCAATATAAGCTTTCAGGGTGTGCCACGGTTTGTTTCTTGGGCAGGTTTTGACCACAAGTAAAATAAACTGTGTGTTTCATAATGCACACCTAGCAGTAGCAATGCACTCTAGGCATGGGTCAGTTTGATAACCGTATCCAGCTCCAACTTCCAGTGTTATTAAATTAAGCCAACGCTGAAGAGACAAATCTTTCTTTTCATAGACCCCCATGCTAAAATCCTCAACTTTACAACAGAAACAAAACATGTCTGCAATCTGGTACAGATTTTGGTCTCTGTAGCTAGTTTCGCAATTAATGACAGCTGTGCAGGATGTTTTAAATTATGCATCACCCTTAGCTATTATAAATCATAAAAGTTAGCACAGTTGAGGCGTGGTTGCTTTGAGTGACATGTATTGTGTGCTGGCAATGATTCACGGCTCCTCTCACAGCGGCTGCTGACTTTTGTGGACTAGACTGTGTTTGTCCTCTGAGCATTTTATTACAAATATGCAAGATACTGTGGCTTGCTCTGTGGTTAATGGTACTGGCAGACAGTCGAAGTCGGTGCACCAGTATTTCCACCAAGTCAAATTTTAGTGTCAGACAAGGAATCAAAATCCAAAGTTGGCCTGTTAGCCTTAGCTTTTCTTGTTTTGATATTTGAGATTTTGGGGGTGAGTTGTTCAGTTGAGGCCTCATTCGTCGCACACCAGTCTTGCCTGTGCTACATCTCTTTACTGTGCACAGCTAACTTTGGCCTGTGTTGGCTGTATCAAACAAAAATAATAGTAATGTTCAGGATAAGGTTAAGAAGGGTATGTTGTTAACATGAATTGACACTCACCTTGAATTCTTGGAACTAGATCTGGATGCCTTCCTTTTAAGCGCTTTGCTAAATTTGTGGAGGTGCCTCCTTTCATATGAATGGTGTAATTGCACCGCTTACATATTGGCTTTTGTGAATCACTTTTTTGTCGTTGATGATAGAGATACTAGTGTTAGAGGAACCAGTGTTTTACTGGAACCAGGTTTCTGTGCTCAACCCTAGCCACTGTGTACCGTGAAATTGGTAGTCAGCCCATGACCAGAACTGATGGGTTTGAACAACACAACACCTTGTATGTAGCAGTAACATGTATTGGACTTAAGATTGTGTATGTACAGTAGTGTTCAGAATAATAGTAGTGCTATGTGACTAAAAAGATTAATCCAGGTTTTGAGTATATTTCTTATTGTTACATGGGAAACAAGGTACCAGTAGATTCAGTAGATTCTCACAAATCCAACAAGACCAAGCATTCATGATATGCACACTCTTAAGGCTATGAAATTGGGCTATTAGTAAAAAAGTAGAAAAGGGGGTGTTCACAATAATAGTAGCATCTGCTGTTGACGCTACAAACTCAAAACTGTTATGTTCAAACTGCTTTTTTTAGCAATCCTGTGAATCACTAAACTAGTATTTAGTTGTATAGCAACAGTTTTTCATGATTTCTTCACATCTGCGAGGCATTAATTTTGTTGGTTTGGAACCAAGCTTTTGCTTGTTTACTAGTGTGCGATATATAGGCCCAACACCATAGTAGGAGAAACATGCCCATATCATGATGCTTGCACCACCATGCTTCACTGTCTTCACTGTGAACTGTGGCTTGAATTCAGAGTTTGGGGGTTATCTCACAAACTGTCTGCGGCCTTGGACCCCAAAAAGGACAATTTTACTCTCATCAGTCCACAAAATATTCCTCCATTTCTCTTTAGGCCAGTTGATATGTTCTTTGGCAAATTGTAACCTCTTCTGCACATGTCTTTTATTTAACAGAGGGACTTTGCCGGGGATTCTTGCAAATAAATTAGCTTCACACAGGCGTCTTCTAACTGTCACAGCACTTACAGGTAACTCCATTTTGATGGTGTTTTCCATTTTCTTCCACGCGTCTCTGTTTTTTTTTTGGTCCATTTTAAAGCATTCAAGATCATTGTAGATGAACAACCTATAATTTTTTGCACCTGCGTGTAAGTTTTCCCCTCTCCAATCAACTTTTTAATGAAACTACACTGTTCTTCTGAACAATGTCTTGAACGTCCCATTTTCCTCAGGCTTTCAAAGAGAAGAGCATGTTCAACAGGTGCTGGCTTCATCCTTAAATAGGGGACACCTGATTTACACCTGTTTGTTCCACAAAATTGATGAACTCACTGACTGAATACCACACTCCTATTATTGTGAACACCCCCTTTTCTATTTTTTTTTTTTTTTTTTTTTTTTTTTTTTTACTAATAGCCCAATTTCATATCATTAAGAGTGTGCATATCAAGAATGCTTGGTCTTGTTGGATTTGTGAGAATCTACTGAATCTACTGGTACCTTGTTTCCCATGTAACAATAAGAAATATACTCAAAACCTGGATTAATCTTTTTAGTCACATAGCACTACTATTATTCTGAACACTACTGTAGTCGAAATGACTTTATCTCTGGGTTATTTTCCAGTGAAATATTTAAAGCACCACAGTCACATTTTCTTGTTTGTTCCAAATGTATTAAAGCATTTTTTTTAAACTACTGATCAATTTTGAATGAAGGCCGTAGATGTGCAAGCTGTTGAATGTGGTTTTCGTTTCTACAGGCATGTATTGTTTCAGTTTTTGTCACCATGGCCTGAAAATCATCTTGCAGAAACGTTTCTGACCAGTAGACCTCAGCGGAAAATTGCTCACCCCCCCCCCCCTTTTTTTTTATTGTCAAGTACTCATGAAAGTTTATTGCCCCATAAGTACATAATTAATGTATGTCTGTCTTCATGTTCCCATGTCTTCAAATACATTTGACCTTTCATAAAGTAATATTGCTGATATGACAATAGACACCAGTTTGATGTATAGTGCATCTGGAAAGTATTCACAGCACTTCACTTTTTCTACATTTTATGTAAATTCATTTTTTCCCCTCAAAATTCTACTCACAACACCTCATAATGACAACATGAAAAAAAGTTTTTTTTTTTTTCTTTTGCAAATTTATTTTGAAAGAAGCTAAGGAATCACATGTACATAAGTATTCACACTCTTTGCTCAATAATTTGTTGATGCACCTTTTAGCAGCAATTACAGCCTCAAATCTTCTTGAATGTCACAAACATGGTGCACCTGTCTTTGGGCAGTTTGGTCCATTCCTCTTTGCAGCACCATCAAGCTCCATCAGGTTGGATGGGGAGCGTCGGTGCACAAACATTTCCAGATCTCTCCAGAGATATTCAATCATATTCAGGTCTGAGCTCTGGCTGGGCCACTCAAGGACATTCAGAGTTGTCCTGAAGCCATTCCTTTGATATCTTTGCTGTGTGCTGAGGGTCATTGTCCTGTTGAAAGATGAACCGTCGCCCCAGTCTAATGTCAAGAGCGCTTTGGAGGAGGTTTTCATCCAGGATGTCTCTGTACATTGCTGCATTCATCTTTCCCTCAATCCTGACTCGTCTCCCAGTTCCTGCCGCTGAAAAAATCCCCACAGCATGATGCTGCCACCACCATGCTTCACTGTAGGAATGGTGCCTGGTTTCATCCAAACATGACACCTGGCATTAATGCCATAGAGTTCAATCCATGTTTCTTCAGACCAGAGAATTTTGTTTTTCATGGTCTGAGAGTCCTCCAGGTGCCTTTTGGTAAACTCCATGTGGGTTTGCCATGTACCTTTTACATAGGTTGTGAATACTTATGTATCTAGGGGTAAAACCTGCTAGTAAAATAAATTGGAGAATGCTGAAGTCAAAGAATTCGGATATTTACAAACGAAAACTCAAAACTCACACTTGCCTTCAACCGCTTACTCCATTTAAGGGTCACAGGGGGCTGGAGCCTATCCCAGCAGTCATAGGGCATGAGGTGGGTACACTTCGAACAGGACTCCAGTCTGTCGCAGGGCCACATATAGACAAACACATTCACACCCACACACACACACACACCTACGGACACTTTAAAGTGTCCAATCCACCTGTCGTCGATGAGTACAGTCTGAGAGATGCACAGAGAGATGCTGCAGCGCACACACAGGACAGAAATCACCCACCCTGTCCCTGAAAAGTGCCAGCAACAATGTGGTGTTGTGTGATGTGCTTTTGGCAAGTAGTGACATGTTTGTGGTGGACAGTGGTGAGTGCTACACATGCCTCTAAATGACACACGGGTGCCTTCTCTGAGAGAGAGGGGCTTATTTCTGCTTGGATAAGATGTAAATTACTCTGGTCAACACAGTTTTTCTTGCATGGAGGTTTTCAACGGATTTTGGGTAAATTGCGGGCTCTGAATCCGAATCTGGTGTTAGTTTTTGCCAATCACATCATGTTATTGAAATATGAAAACATATTTCTCATATCAAGCATTGAAGCAAAAGCTGCAGTCTCACACACCTCTTTGGCGCCATAAATGATATTACGGCTCTTTGTTCACATTTTGCGAACCTGGTTTAAAAACTATGCTTTTGAACCTACCTTTGTGCAGGATTAGTGGAACATGAGTGAATGAGCAACTTTTGCGTATTCAATCAACATGCAGATTGCAAAAAAAAAAAAAAAAAAAAAAAGTGATGTGATAGAGGAAATCTGAGCTCAGATTCGGATTCAGCACCCCTGAATTACCCTAAATCACTTCTCAAAGTCCATGCAAGAAATTTATTTATTTTTTGTATAACAGTGCCGCCTTTAACTTTCTGTCAAATACACACAGCTCCATCACCACCCAGTAGGGTTGGGTATCGAGAACCGGTTCTTTATGGGTATCATTAAGAAATGATTTGATCCACCGGTATCAATAGCCTTTCTGCTTAACGATTGCCTTATCAGTCCTTCAGAGCAGCCATTGTTTTTCAGGGTGTTTGTCGGGAAAATGATCATTTATCTACGTTGATTACAGACCCTGCAGCGGGTCTATAGCATCAACCGTTTCTGCAGAGCGACTCCACTTTGAAGCATGAACCAATGAAGCAGTGCTTCGATCCGCTGGCTCGCTGGTTCTTTGATTCGCTGCTCTTCAGAAGTGGAAACTCCGCTTCGTAACCCCTCTCAAAGCCATTAAAATGTTAATTGTGAGTCACTTTTGTGTGGATTAAGGTCACTAACTGGGACTCTTGTCTTGTTGCAGTCAAGAAACGAGAATTGTCCTCTGTTCCCGCTCCAAATGTTGCGCGGCTCTTCGAACTTCAAAGGTCGAAATTAGTAACTTCAAAACGAATCACCGCTTTAAATAAAATGACACCTCTTACAAACGTTGCAATACAGACAATAAACTACAATCGACAAAAACGTTTTTTCCTCCCAAAATGAGACGTCCTGCATTCTTTATGAACCTGACGTGCAACGCAGCGAGCTGTAGAGCTCAGCTCAGATATGGAAAGACATTCATGCCAGTATTAATGTCTGAAAGGAAATGCTTTTGACAAAAACTAGGATTTTATTTCTGTTTATGTCCAGAGATCAAGGATCCACCATGTAGAGTTTATTATGTCCAGAGTTTAAGGATCCAGTAACTAATTTCATATTCATTTACTTTAAGACTCAATAAAATGTTGTTCAATTTCAATTTAATCAGCTTATAAAGCGCCATATTACAACAAAAGCCATCTCAAGGTGCCTCACACAGAACAGTTCAACATAAAAAAATGTAAATAAAAAAAAAAAAATTCAAATACCTAATTAAAAACAGAAGTAAAAGAATAAAACATAAAATAAAAACTACTCATAAGAAAGAGAATAAAAATAGGTTTTAAGTCTTGGCTTAAAAATGTCCACGGACTCTGACTGCCTCACTGAGGGCCATGTACTGGTAAACCCAGAATTCCAAACATTGTAATACAGACAATAAACTACAATCGCCAAAAATGTTTTTTTCCTCCCAAAATCAGACATTCTGCATTCTTTATGAATTACATCCTGATGTGCACCACAGCCAGCTGCAAGAGCTGAGATGTATGAAAAGACATTCATGCCAATAATGTCTGAAAGAAAATGCTTTTGACAAAAACTAGAGATTTTATTTCTATTTGTCCAGTTTAAGCATCCAGTGACAAATTTCATATTTATTTACTTCAAAACTCAATAAAATGTTGACATAGAAAACCTGTAAAGCCTACTTTTAGTATACAGAAAATGTACAGTAGTGTTCAGAATAATAGTAGTGCTATGTGACTAAAAAGATTAATCCAGGTTTTTAGTATATTTCTTATTGTTACATGGGAAACAAGGTACCAGTAGATTCTCACAAATCCAACACGACCAAGCATTCATGATATGCACACTCTTAAGGCTATGAAATTGGGCTGTTAGTACAAAAAAGTAGAAAAGGGGGTGTTCACAATAATAGTAGCATCTGCTGTTGATGCTACAAACTCAAAACTATTATGTTCAAACTGCTTTTTTAGCAATCCTGTGAATCACTAAACTAGTATTTAGTTGTATAACAACAGTTTTTCATGATTTCTTCACATCTGCGAGGCATTAATTTAGTTGGTTTGGAACCAAGATTTTGCTCGTTTACTAGTGTGCTTGGGGTCTTTGGCTTGTTGAAACACCCATTTCAAGGGCATGTCCTCTTCAGCATAAGGCAACATGACCTCTTCAAGTATTTTGACATATCCAAACTGATCCATGATACCTGGTATGCAATATATAGGCCCAACAACATAGTAGGAGAAACATGCCCATATCACGATGCTTGCACCACCAAGCTTCACTGTCTTCACTGTGAACTGTGGCTTGAATTCAGAGTTTGGGGGTCATCTCACAAACTGTCTGCAGCCCTTGGACCCAAAAAGAACAATTTTACTCTAATCAGTCCACAAAATATTCCTCCATTTCTCTTTAGGCCAGTTGATGTGTTCTTTGGCAAATTGTAACCTCTTATGCACATCTTTTATTTAACAGAGGGACTTTGCCGGGGATTCTTGCAAATAAATTAGCTTCACACAGGCGTCTTCCAACTGTCACAGCACTTACAGGTAACTCCAGACTGTCTTTGATCATCCTGGAGCTGATCAATGGGTGAGCCTTTGCCATTCTGGTTATTCTTCTATCCTTTTGGTGTGGCGCTGCTCGACACAAGCGGCAGCCTCTCCAGTAGCTCCGTCTGAAGTGCGTCTTTTCTTAAGTTTTCTCTTTTTTTTTTTTTCCTCTTTGTAAGTTAGTACACACGTCTGGTGTGAATATATTATTATATCCGATGGATATGTGCACTTCATTTATTTCATACACGCGGGCCAGCAAAGAATATTGTGTTTATTCTCGGGAAGAACTGCTGGCCCTATGGCCGAAGGGACGCGAGGGCATTGTCCACACAATCCCGGAGGAGCTGAGGCGGAAGTATCGGGGCTGCAAAGCCGGCGCTAAGCTAAAGGCCAGGCTAAAGGCTAAGAGCGCGGTCAAGCGGCGATATAAACCCTTGGTTCCGTCGGTGGTCATGGGGAATGTTAAATCGCTGACCAACAAATCCGATGAGCTGGCGGGACTGGTGAAGAATCAGAGGCTCTACAGGGAGTGTAGTCTACTGTGTTTCACGGAGACGTGGCTCACTAGCGATACTCCGGATGCTAACGTGGAGCTACCTGGATTCACTATACTGAGAGCGGACAGGGACGCGATGCGAAGCGGCAAGCTTAAAGGTGGGGGACTTACACTGTTTATTAACAACAGATGGTGCAACCGTCATGTAAACATAAAGGAGATTGTCTGTTGTCGGGACATTGAACTGATGGCGGTGAGTCTCCGACCGTATTACATGCCGAGGGAGTTCACACACGCCATCTTTACGTGTGTTTACATTCCTCTACGGGCTGATGCACAGACAGCGTGTGAGGTCATCCACTCCACCATCGCAGTGCTGCAGACACAACACCCTGAGGCCTTCTTCGCGATCTCTGGTGATTTTAATCATGTCACACTGAACTCCACTCTCCCTGCTTTTCATCAGTTTGTGGACTGTCCCACCAGAAAGAACAGGTCTATTGATCTGATGTATGCCAACGTGAGGGAAGCATACACAGCTATTCCACTACCACCACTGGGAAAATCAGATCACAGTCTGGTTTTTCTACAGCCTCAGTACAAACCACTGGTACTGAGGCAGCCCATTACTACACGTTCATTCAGAGTCTGGTCTCCTGAGGCAGAAGAAGCTCTCAGGGACTGCTTCGAGACTACTGACTGGAGTGTGCTGCAGGACACACATGGTGAGGACATTGATGGGGTGACACACTGTATCACGGGCTACCTGAATGTCTGTAGGGACGTTGCTGTTCCCATAAAAACTGTACGTTGCTTTCCAAACAACAAGCCCTGGATCACCAGTGATGTCAAGAATCTTCTAAACCAAACGAAGAGGGCGTTCAAAGACGGAGATGGGACAGAGCTTAGGCGTGTATGGTACGAACTAAAGGCTCGCCTTAAAGAGGCCAAGGAGTCCTACAGGAAGAAGGTGGAGAGAAAGCTACAAGACAACAACATGAAGGAGGTCTGGGATGCAATGAAAACCATCACAGGCTGCAAAAACAGCAGTTGCAGCCCAGTAGATGGGGGTGTGGGCAGAGCAAACCAGTTTAACGACTTCTTTAACAGATTTGATTGTTCTACCTCTGCAAACCCCCATCAACCCCTCCTGCAGCATTTATCACTTCATCACCATCAAAACCCCCAGCAGATCAGCCCTCACCCTCATCATCACTGTCAGCACCAAAACCCACAGTAGATCAGCCCTCGTCCTCACCCTCACCATCCTCCCCACCATCATCATCATCGTCACAGTCAGCCGGAACAAGCACCCACTCTCACCGTCCTCCCTCCTTCACGGCAGACCAGGTCAGGAGAGAGCTAAGGAGACTCCACCCCAGGAAGGCAGCAGGCCCGGATAAAGTGTGTCCCAGAATGCTTAAGGCCTGCGCCAACCAACTGGGGGAGCCCCTCCAGCATGTTTTCAACCTGAGCCTGCCTCTCGGAAAGGCCCCAGTCACATGGAAGACATCCTGTGTCATTCCAGTTCCTAAGAAGGCACACCCGAAGGAGCTGAATGACTACAGGCCAGTCGCTTTGACATCCCACGTGATGAAGACCATGGAGCGACTGCTGCTGAGCGTCCTCAGACCTCAGGTCAGACATGCTGAGGACCCACTGCAGTTTGCATACAGGGAGAAGGTGGGAGTGGAGGATGCCATCCTCTACCTCCTTCACAGGGCCCACTCTCTTCTGGACAGGGTAACAGCACTGTGAGGGTCATGTTTTTTGACTTCTCCAGTGCCTTCAATACCATCCAGCCCCTGCTACTGAGAGACAACCTCATGGAGATGGAGGTGGACACTCATCTGGTCACCTGGATCACTGATTATCTAACTGCAAGACCACAATACGTCAGACAGTAACTGCACCTCGGACACAGTGATCAGCAGCACTACAGCGCCACAAGGAACCGTGCTCTCTCCAGTTCTGTTCACTCTGTACACATCAGACTTCAATTACAACTCGGAGTCGTGCCACATGCAGAAGTTTTCGGACGACACTGCTATTGTGGGATGTGTGTGAGAGGGACAGGAAAGAGAGTACAGGGACCTGATACAGGACTTTATGGAGTGGTGCAAATCAAACCACCTGCAGCTGAACATGCCAAACAACGGAGATGGTTGTGGACTTCGGAAGGTCCGGGCCCACTCTGCAGCCAGTCTCCATTGAGGGGGTCGATGTGGAGGTGGTCCAGACTTACAAATATCTGGGGACACTTATGGACGATAGGTTGGATTGGTTAGCCAATACTGACACCCTCTGCAGGAAGGGACAGAGCAGACTGTACTTCCTGAGGAGGTTAGGGTCCTTCAGGATCTGCCATAAACTCCTGCGAATGTTCTACCAGTCTGTGGTAGCCAGTGTCCTCTTCTTTGTGGTGGTCTGCTGGGGGAGCAGCATGAAGAGGAGGGACGCCGGGCGACTGGACAGGCTGGTGAGGAAAGCTGGTTTAGTGCTGGGAACAGAGCTGGAGACACTAACGTCAGTGGCAGAGAGAAGGACCCTCAGTAAACTGCTGGCCATCATGGACAATGTTGAGCACCCTCTGCACAGCGCCATCATCAGGCAGAGGAGCTCATTCAGCGGCAGACTGCTGTCCCAGTCCTGCCACACGGACAGATTCAGGAAGTCTTTTGTCCCTCAGGCCATCAGACTGTTCAACTCTTCCCATCTCAGTAAGAAATAATCCTGTGACACATCTGTTTGACCTTTTTATTGCTTTCTTTTGCACTACCAACACTGTTTACACTGCTTACTTCTTTGCACAACCTACACTGTTCACATTGTGTACTGTTTACATCTGTGCTACCTCCTCACTACTGCACTACTACATTTACTCCTCCGTCATATTCTCTGAGACTGGATGCTGTACTTGCACACAAATTTTATTTTTATTTTTAGTTAGTAGCTTTTATTGATTAGTCTATTTTTCTTTTATTTATTTAACCCTATTTTTGTGTGTCTGGTGCAATGTTTTCCGTTTTCTTCCACATGTCTGTTTTTTTTGTCCATTTTAAAGCATTGGAGATCATTGTAGATGAACAGCCTATACTTTTTTTGCACCTGCGTATAAGTTTTCCCCTCTCCAGTCTACTTTTTAATCAAACTACGCTGTTCTTCTGAACAATGTCTTGAACGTCCCATTTTCCTCAGGCTTTCAAAGAGAAAAGCATGTTCAACAGGTGCTGGCTTCATCCTTAAATAGGGGACACCTGATTCACACCTGTTTGTCCACAAAATTGACGAACTCACTGACTGAATGCCACACTACTATTATTGTGAACACGCCTTTTCTGCTTTTTATACCAATAGCCCAATTTCATAGCCTTAAGAGTGTGCATATCATGAATGCTTGGTCTTGTTGGATTTGTGAGAATCTACTGAATCTACTGGTACCTTGTCTCCCATGTAACAATAAGAAATATACTGGATTAATCTTTTTAGTCACATAGCACTACTATTATTCTGAACACTACTGTAGGTATCGATAAGAAATCGGATCGATAATCAGAATCGATAATGGTGTCGTTATCGATTAAAATCTTATCAATACCCATCCCTAGTCCCGACAAAATAGCTGTTTTAGAGAAAACCACATTGTTTAATTTAAGTAATTCAACCCATCTGCACAGTGCAGCCCCTGATGTTTGGCAACACTACAGTTTCTCAGTTAATAATTAAGACAGTGGAGAAAGTCTGGTACATCGTACCATAGTTATATGCTGCCATTGCCCATTGGCGGTTGGTATGTTGCTGGTTGTGCGTTGAACCTCACCCAAAGTGAGTGACAGTAGAAGAAGGAAAACTGTGAGTGCAGTGCAAACCATTTAAGCAGAACAAAGCAAATAACAAACACCAGAGGTGTTTTTTATGGCAGCTGATCATACACCATTGTTGAGAACATGAGTATTGCAGTAATTGAGCCATGTTACAAGGGTTTCCCTCTTATTTAACTAAAACAACAACAAAAACCAAGCAGTTTAATGTTCTATTTCTTAATTCCACTGTACTGAATCATAACTTGGAGAAAACTGTGATTTTTATGTGCTGTTAGAGTATAAGCTGCAGTGAAAACCTAAAAAGCCATTTTGACACAAAGGGTTGGGGGGGGTGGGGGCTTCATTTGAGGAGTAGTGTCATTATGTTTTTTGTTTTTTTTTTGTAAGCCACAAACAGAGCTGTAACTACTCAGTGATGGATACTGAGCTCTCAGTATAACAATTAAAATTTAATCATGTGTGCAGTATCTTTCATGACAAAGCTGCAAAATAAATGAAATGTCATCTCATCTCAGCCAGTCGTGGTTGTAGCACCGGTGCCTCATTCAGATTTTGTTTTATTGAAGATTAACTAGCTTAATTAATTTTTAAAAAGTTTGGGTGAAGAAGCTGAAGCTTCATATTTGTTTAGTTGTCATAAACATAAAAATATGTAAAAGCCAAGGGTGTGTGTATTTTATATCGCTACTGTAGGTATCGGATTCTGCATTTCACTGTGCTTCTTTTTTTATTGTGCTTTTTTGATGCGCAATCAAAAGCACATGGTACATTTGGAGCGTGTCCAGCTCCACTTGGCTAATTACTTGGAGTATAAAATAGGTGCAAAGTAATGCGCAGGGTGCACAGGGGTTGTTTTTAGTCATTTACTTACTAAATGAATTTTGCTGATGAACTTTGACAGTGAGTTTTTTGTTTTGAGGAAGTTTTGTAGTTTTTTTTCATGGTTAATTTTTGTTTAATGGTTGCCTTTAGCTCAGTGTTACTGGGTTAAAGCAGAAAATATACATGCATCATGAACCTGCTTATGTAAGGCGTGTCAGAATATTGCACTGCATAGACAGCAGGAAAACTCTATTGCACTGCATAGCCAGCAGGAAAACTCTGCACTCCACCTCAGATTTGTGGCGGTCTACAGTAGAGTAGCATTCTTTTGCGTCACAATAGTACTTAATGTATCAACACTACGCTAATCTGAGTATCAAAGCCTTTTTTTTTTTTTTTTTTTTTGGTAATCCCTCGACATTAATCTGATTTGGCGGAGTGTTGCTTCGCCGTCCGTCGTTTCCCCGAGGCCTGTGTGTCTCAGTTCACAAACCTCTGTATTAATGTTTGTCAGCTGCAAAGTACAGGTGTCTCTAAATGTACAATGCGATGATTTGTCAGTGTGGTTTATTAAGTGGGTTTGTGTCGGATACAGCATGAGCTTGATGGGCTGTAATGTACAGGGGAGCCTCAGAGATAAAAGCCTCAGCTAATGGACTTGTAAAACTGTTGTTGCTGTTGAGTAAATCAGTTAATAGCCAAAGCTTTCAGCAATACAGTTATGTGATAGTTGTTGCAGTTTATTTCGTCATAAATGGAGGAGCCTGAGTCTGATGCGTTCATTGCTTTGGTCATCTGAAAATGTTTGAGGGATATGCTTGAATTGGGGATGCACCGATACCACTTTTTTCCAGACTGAGTACAAGTACGAGTACATAGATTTGGGTACTTGTCGATACCGAGTACCGATACGAATACTTAATGATACCATTACAGTTTTCTGATTACTTTGAAAACATATTTTATTCATCAGCTGTCCCTTACTTTTTGACTGTAACTGTTATGAATATCATGAGCTTTGTTCTTATTTACAAACATTTCACTTAAAATCATGTAACTTCACTTTTTAACAACAACAAATTGTCCTTTAATATTGTGTGTTTCTTAACAAACATGACACTGCCAGACATCTGACTGAACTGAAATGTAACCTGTGGACTTCAGCACTACAAAATATTCAACACCAGGAATTGAACTGAAACTGTCCATCAGTAAGTTTATTTGTCTGTGAGGACTAAAAGCCTTTTTGAAAATGTGAGGGACAGATTCATTTTGATGAAAAGAAGCTTCTCTGTGTTAACAGCTGTGACTGTTTCTGTTTTTGTCTATAATGTGTGACACTGAGCTAAACAGCCTTTCACTCTCCACACTATTTTTTTTTTACTTTTAATTATATATGTACCAGTAACCTACATAAATACAAACCGTAAATGTTTTTTTCCCCAAAAGTGGAACATGTAAATATTGGTGGAGCACGGCATGCGCACACAAGCACATGCACACACAGTGTCGCGCAACATCTCCGCAACACACTGAGGCAAAATGGAGCAATTTTAACATTATTTTTTAGCATTATTTTTTTTCTTTGTGGATCATGGGATAATTTCCTCAAATTCAGACAGAATCGCCTGTTGCCTGTGCTAACTGAGCCGTTAATGAGGCGCAGTGACTCAACTTCTTGCCCAAATTGCGGCTCGTGGAGGTTCCGAACACAGCGTCACAGACATTCTGCAAACAGATTACACCTGTAGCGGACTGAGCTAATCTCCCATCGGCCTGAACATCCACACCAAGGGCTGAAACTCGCCAACCTGATGGGCAACCTCCACTGCTGAAACCCTGATCTGAGTTCTGACGGAGGAACGGTGCAAATGCCGACATCACGGAAGAACCTTTTTCAGCCATACGAGGAATTAAAGTATTTTCAGATGTTTTCCAAACTCAGAAGGCTTTGTGTGGATAATTTTTCTTCAGGATCGTATGTTGACGATTTCAAGTGAAACAGGTTAAGACTTTACTATTTACTCTATATGTGTGAATTTACTCCGCGTGATGGACTGCAGCTTTCAGCCAGTTAATGGACAGCATTGACGGACGTATTTCGATTTAAGAAAGCCTGTAAAAATCCATAAATTAGCCGCATCATTGTTTAAGCCGCATTGTTCAAAACGTATGAAAAAAGTAGCGGTTTATAGTCCGGAAATTTCAGAGCGTGTGGATGAAAATCCCCCATTGCGAGGTTGACATCACGCTGCTGTAAAGTGGTATCAGGTGACGTGGTATCGGAGACATTTTATGATTACAAGTACGAGTAAATGAATATGAGGTTGGGCCGTTACCCAATATTGGTATCAGGATCGGTGCATCCCTAGCTTGAATGGTGTCGATGTCTTAAGAAAAAAAAAATGATCCTTGTTTGTTTTATATTGTAACAAATGCGGATAACATAAGATGACAAGAAATCAGTGGATGTTTTATCGCTGTAAAAAAAAATGTTTAGTGTGCAGGCTGACTGCATGGTTTCATATCTGCGAAGCACCGTGTGTGTGTGTGTGTGTGTGTGTGTGTGTGTGTCTGTGTGAGAGAGCATGCTTGAAGCTTTCAGTTTCATGCTTGCGGGGAGATACTTTAAATATGGTACTTTGGAGATAGCGTTGTGCTGCCACATTCTCAACAGGCCAAGGCTATGTCCTCTGGCAGAGATGCAAGGTTTTGACAACAGCACTGGAAGCAGCTGAGACGAGAGGCGTTGGGGGGGGGCAAACAGATGACCCACTGTTATCGAGAAATCCACGAGAGATGAGACACCGTGAGATGTGTGAGAGGTGGTGGTGGTAATGAAGAGATGTGGAGGACTGGACAGGTGGTTCATGTGCCCTTCATAGTTGGAGTCCTAGAAATGGCATAAAAACACCTTGTTAACAAGTACACACATTTTTTTTCGCACTTTTGGAATTGTGGTTTCCTGTCTCACAGATGGCCTTTGTTCATTGTTTGAGCTCATTTGTTGATGTTTTAGTCACCCTTTTTTCCGCTTGAGTTTGCAGATCAGCCAGCAGTTGAATGTGGCAGATGATTTAAAGAAAAAAAGAAAAACTCAACGTCAAAAAAGGCCAAAAAAAAACATTGGTGAGGTACAATTATTCATGACTAACTGTATGTGAGCCTAATGTCTTATCTTACTACAAACATAGCAGAGTGTTCCTGTTAATGGTTTTGACCTTGAGCCTGTGTCGTGACCACAGATTTATCCCAGTTGCTGTGTGTCTGTTGAAGATTACTCACAGTTACGGTCTCTCCCAAATGCCCTAAGCTAACATAGTGCAAGTCTGTGTTGCATGTTCCCCAACAATTTTTTAAGCCATTTGTGTGATGTCAAAACAATAGCATGATGTGTCGTACCTCCTGTAGCACTGAGGAAGTAATGCACAGTTTGGTCAGTCGCCATGTTGGAATTATAAATCCATTATACATGGTGGTCCAGCGCTCTCAACACAACTTTAATGAGACCTGACACAAGATCCAAGACAGCTGCTCCCTGTTGCTAAATTAAAATGCAAACAGCCTTCATCTCCCATATTAGCGCTTTTGTTCTCCCAGCAAGAGAGATGTCCTCTGTCTGTTAGTGTGCATGTATGGACAAATAATTGGACTTTGACAGACTGGTGCAGATACACCATCATTTCCATGTTCTTCACAATATTTCACAAAGTGCACTATGTGGTAGGGCTGCTCGATTATGGAAAAAATCAGTATCACGATTATTTAGGTAAATACTGAAATCACGATTATAAAAAAAAAAACGATTTTTTTTTAGTTACACAATGCATTTATTCAGCATTTCTCTCTCTAAAAAAAAATTGTTAGACAATGTGCGCAAAACCTCCAAATTGAAAATGTACTGTACCTTACCTGTATAAAACATAAAATGAATAAAATAAATATTAAAAATATCATATACACTCAACAAAAATATAAACGCAACACTTTTGGTTTTGCTCCCATTTTGTATGAGTTGAACTCAAAGATGTAAAACTTTTTCCACATACACAATATCACCATTTCCCTCAAATATTGTTCACAAACCAGTCTAAATCTGTGATAGTGAGCACTTCTCCTTTGCTGAGATAATCCATCCCACCTCACAGGTGTGCCATATCAAGATGCTGATTAGACACCATGATTAGTGCACAGGTGTGCCTTAGACTGCCCACAATTAAAGGCCACTCTGAAAGGTGCAGTTTTATCACAGAGCACAATGCCACAGATGTCGCAAGATTTGAGGGAGCGTGCAGTTGGCATGCTGACAGCAGGAATGTCAACCAGAGCTGTTGCTCGTGTATTGAATGTTCATTTCTCTACCATAAGCCATCTCCAAAGGCGTTTCAGAGAATTTGGCAGTACATCCAACCAGTCTCACAACCGCAGACCACGTGTAACCACACCAGCCCAGGACCTCCACATCCAGCATGTTCACCTCCAAGATCGTCTGAGACCAGCCACTCGGACAGCTGCTGAAACAGTCGGTTTGCATAACCAAAGAATTTCTGCACAAACTGTCAGAAACCGTCTCAGGGAAGCTCATCTGCATGCTCGTCGTCCTCATCGGGGTCTCGACCTGACTCCAGTTCGTTGTCGTAACCGACTTGAGTGGGCAAATGCTCACATTCGCTGGTGTTTGGCATGTGGAGAGGTGTTCTCTTCACGGATGAATCCCGGTTCACACTGTCCAGGGCAGATGGCAGACAGCGTGTGTGGCGTTGTGTGGGTGAGCGGTTTTCTGATGTCAATGTTGTGGATCGAATGGCCCATGGTGGCGGTGGGGTTATGGTATGGGCAGGCGTCTGTTATGGACGAAGAACACAGGTGCATTTTATTGATGGCATTTTGAATGCACAGAGATACCGTGACGAGATCCTGAGGCCCATTGTTATGCCATACATCCAAGAACATCACCTCATGTTGCAGCAGGATAATGCATGGCCCCATGTTGCAAGGATCTGTACACAATTCTTGGAAGCTGAAAATGTCCCAGTTCTTGCATGGCCGGCATATTCACCGGACATGTCACCCATTGAGCATGTTTGGGATGCTCTGGACCGGCGTATATGACAGCGTGTACCAGTTCCTGCCAATATCCAGCAACTTCGCACAGCCATTGAAGAGGAGTGGACCAACATTCCACAGGCCACAATTGACAACCTGATGAACTCTATGCGAAGGAGAGGTGTTGCACAGCATGAGGCAAATGGTGGTCACACCAGATACTGACTGGTATCCCCCCCAATAAAACAAAACTGCACCTTTCAGAGTGGCCTTTTATTGTGGGCAGTCTAAGGCACACCTGTGCACTAATCATGGTGTCTAATCAGCATCTTGATATGGCACACCTGTGAGGTGGGATGGATTATCTCAGCAAAGGAGAAGTGCTCACTATCACAGATTTAGACTGGTTTGTGAACAATGTTTGAGGGAAATGGTGATATTGTATATGTGGAAAAAGTTTTAGATCTTTGAGTTCATCTCATACAAAATGGGAGCAAAACCAAAAGTGTTGCATTTATATTTTTGTTGAGTGTAAATTATTTTTCTGTTTTCCTCTCCCTTCCCTGTTGTCACTGACCAGTTGGTCAGTGTCTTTGGGCATCTCCCTGACTTGTGCTACTAGGACATAGTGTGGCTGCATTGTTTTTGTTTCAATTTATGTTTATTAGTTTGTGTTTTTGTCATCATTCCCTTGACCATGTCTCCTTATCTCCTTTTGGAGAAATTTACAAGAAACAAAGTAAATAAACATAACAATACATAACCAAACAAAATAATAAATATAAAGAAACACTAAACAGTTTATATATAAAAAAGGGGGGGGAAAAAAAACGGAGAAAAACGATGGAAAAAAATGCCCGAAAAAAATAAGTTATTTAAAGTTAAGCTTTTGTGGTGTCTGAAAAAAGCTGTAGCTTTATTTGGTAAAAATAAAAAAGACTGAACCATTTACAAATTAAAGCGTTACTCAGATCAACTGTGCTAAAAGGCTAAGCTAATGTTAGTCGATCATTAAACCTTCACAGCAGTTCAGTAAACGTCACGTTTTATTTTTACATTATTCTCACCTTGATAAAGCTGCAGAACTAAACTCCGTTGGGCAAACTGGGACTTTGCATATATCCAAAAAGTGGGAGATTTCGGACTGAGTGGGTCTGCTCTATCACCCCGGCTGCCTGCCTCGCTCTGCCCAGGAATGATGCCTGAAGGCCGGCTTCTCCGTGCGGATTGGCTCGCTGTCGCGATTCGATCGATATCTCACCAAGTCGTCAGTCCTCCCTCGGTCGGCGTCACTCCGAAAAGTAGCTGAAAAAAGCTTCTCCCAGCAGGGTGATGGGAGAATCGTTCTACTGCTGTTTTTTTAAAGCGCTTTTTGTGGTTCAGGCGATGCAAATTCAAGAAGGCGATCGCTGAACTTTTTTCAGGTTGTGGAAACAGCCAGAGTGTGACGTAGCAATCCCGCCCCTTTGCCGCTTCCGAAGCGACGCGTCTGACGTCATGCATCTTGGGACACGTTGATGGATTGGTGTGATGAATGGCCCTTAAATCGTTTCAATCGATTATACGAGTTTGGAGATCGTTTGATACAAATATCGATATCGCGATCGAAATTCTTTTAATTGCACAGCCCTACTATGTAGTGACATGCTTTTGTCTCTTTTGCACTCATATTGCACTCACTCAAATTGTTTTTCTTGGGGAGCTTTTCCATGAACTCTTTAAAAAAAAAAAATTAAGGTGCCAGTGAGGCTGTTGTATTGAAATATGAATCACCGCATCCCATTGTTGGTCTTCCATCTCTGTTTCTTTTTAACTGTCTTTTATTGTTTGTTATTAATGGCAATTACAATTTAGGCTAACTGCAAGCACCTCATATCGGCTGATTATATTGTCTCATTATATATATTATATCGGCTGATATGATCTGATATAATGTCAGGCAACTTATGAACCTGTGTTCATAGGTTGGACTCTAATGTCGAGCATAAGAAAAAAAAAAATTGTCAAGTACATGGTTTATATTCTGTATGACACATCAGCAATGTACCGTAATTTCTGGACTATAAACCGCTACTTTTTTCACATGCTTTGAACACTGCAGCTTTTACAATGATGCGGCTAATTTATGGATTTTCACAAGTTGAAATACGTCAATTGATGCTGTCAGTTGATTTCCTGAAAGCTGCGCTCCTCATGCGGTGTAAATTCAAACACAGTGTAAATACAAGGTCTTACCCGTTCATTTTAGTGAAGTAAAGTCCCCCTTTGGCACTTTGCGCCAGAGTTGCACCATCAGATCAGTTAGCAGAGCGGAGCCTTCTCCCCCCACCCTTCCACACTGGTTCTCTGTCTTCGCGCAACAAGTCGATAAAGTCACAGCGCCCCATTAACGTCTCATTTACCACAAACTCCATCCGATCCTGGCTGCACACGATGAAAGGTAGAAAAATAAAAAGTTAAAATTACTCAGTTCTCCGTGTGGAGCAGAGACACTGTGCGCACATGCTGGGTGATGTGCGCGTCAGTATTTACGTGTAACACTTCAGGGTAGAGTGCCTTGACTAGAGAGTGGCGTCAACTCGGAACATGGCGCCATTTTGGGTTCAACTGTGCTGAACTACTAAATGAACCATTTATGTTTTTAAATCATTTAACCACATACAGCAACACATCCAGGTACAGGTGCTATCAAAATAAATATTAAAATAGTTAAACTATCAAATTTTCATAAATTTGCAATTTATGATGGTTTATTTAATTAATTTAAAGCCTGATTTATGCAGCTGCTGCTCTGTAACTCCGTGCCATGCAATGATGTGCGTGACATTTTAAAGTTCTCCGTTTCTGGATTATACTTTATGCTGGACTAATTTGACCCTCAACAAGCTTTTCTTTCTACAATCATCACGTCCAAATCAAAGGTAAGCTGTACATTTTCCTCTTTTACTGACTTCGTGCTGTAAATGTGATGCAGACTTTTCTGATCCATTTATCAGCGTGTGCGCGCTATAAAATCTATTATAATATGATGGGAGACAAAGGATTAAAAGCAGAAAAGTGTCAAATCACAGCCTTTTGTGTTTGATTTAACAGGTGCACATCGGGCCGCGTGTCCGAGTCTGTACACCCTTTGAAAAAACTAAACAGTCAGACCTTTAATCACAAAAATCACAGTGTTGACACTCTCCCACTTTCCACAAATGGGTGAGTGTCAGAGCTGAACTTTAATTTTTACCTCTGCACGTCTAGACTGCTTTTTAATGGAAATACGGGACATTTTATCCGATGCGAGTGAAAAATTCGCTGTTTCAAAATCCGTTATACGAGGTCTGTCCATAAAGTATAGGTCCTTTTTATTTTTTTTAAAAACTATATGGATTTCATTAATATGTTTTTACGTCAGACATGCTTGAACCCTCGTGCGCATGCGTGAGTTTTTCCACGCCTGTCGGTGATGTCATTCGCCTGTGAGCACTCCTTGTGGGAGGAGTCATCCAGCCCCTCGTCGGAATTCCTTTGTTTGAGAAGTTGCTGAGAGACTGGCGCTTTGTTTGATCAAAATTTTTTCTAAACCTGTGAGACACATCGAAGTGGACACGGTTCGAAAAATTAAGCTGGTTTTCAGTGAAAATTTTAACGGCTGATGAGAGATTTTGAGGTGATACTGTCGCTTTAAGGACTTCCCACGGTGCGAGACGTCGCGCAACGCTCTCAGGCGCCGTCGTCAGCCTGTTTCAAGCTGAAAACCTCCACATTTCAGGCTCTATTGATCCAGGACGTCGTGAGAGAACAGAGAAGTTTCAGAAGAAGTCGGTTTCAGCATTTTATCCGAATATTCCACTGTTAAAGGAGATTTTTTTAATGCAAGACATGTGGGCGGATTGCAGCGTCGGCTCGCAGCCGCTGCGACGCTCCGCCACAGGAAAAACACCTCCGTTGGAAGCCTTAAGGACAAGTTGGAACATGTCCAGCTGTTAAACAATTTCTCATATACTCACTCCACTGAAAGCCATCAAAAGCCGCCTGGATTTTACAAATGGTTATCAACACAGAGGTGTTTTTCCTGTGCCGCCGCACTGCGCCGGCTGCGTCCCGACGCGCGGACCCGTCCGCACGTCTTTCATTAAAAAAAATCTCCTTTAACAGTGGAATATCCGGATAAAATGCTGAAACCGACTTCTTCTGAAACTTCTCTGTTCTCTCACGATGTTCTGGATCAATAGAGCCTGAAATGTGGAGGTTTTCAGCTTGAAACAGGCTGACGACGGCGCCTGAGAGCGTTGCGTGACGTCTCGCACCGTGGGAAGTCCTTAAAGCGACAGTATCGCCTCAAAATCTCTCATCAGCCGTTAAAATTTTCACGGAAAACCAGCTTAATTTTTCGAACCGTGTCCACTTCGATGTGTCTCACAGGTTTAGAAAAAATTTTGATCAAACAAAGCGCCAGTCTCTCAGCAACTTCTCAGACAAAGGAATTCCGACGAGGGGCTGGACGACTCCTCCCACAAGGAGTGCTCACAGGTGAATGACGTCACCGACAGGCGTGGAAAAACTCACGCATGCGCACGAGGGTTCAAGCATGTCTGACGTAAAAACATATGAATGAAATCCATATAGTTTTTGAAAAAAATAAAAAGGACCTATACTTTGTGGACAGCCCTCGTATACGGTGTTTATTACATGGAAAACTTTTTTTGTCCGGTGACTGCGAATATCTGGTTTATACAACAATGGTTTAGTTGAGTTTCACTGTACATGGGACTGAACAAGAAATTTACCTCGCAAAGCTTTGATGATTAAGGGTCATTCCATGTCAATTCAACGCATACGAGGGGCCTCATGCACTTTCAAACTTTAATCAAATATTCCCAGACTACTCAGAACAGCAAATCTGAAGTTTGAGGCCTGTAGGCCAAGTAGTTTCTGAGATATGGCCAATTTAGTGTGCATGGGGTCTGCCGTTTTTTTTTAGGCAAAAATTATGGCTGTCATTTCTGGAGCCATGTTCAAGGTAGAATATCTCAGCAAATAATGGACTTAGAGGCCTGAACTTTTCTGTGGCAGTTGTCATGGACACTCAGACTTGGACTATAGTCACACAACAGACATTGACATTAAACTGTGAAGTTTATGTATGCTCAAACTATGGAAAATATTACATTGACTTGCGACACTGAAGCATACCATTACACTCAGAGAAGCCTTTCCATTTCTTGGATCCTTAATGCCAGCTATACTGGCTATGAAATATGTAAATTTGGCATATCTGTGGTAAACAGTTATTGTGGGAGAAACCTCTGACATCTGAAAAAAGCATTTTGTGGTTGAATTTTATTAGAAGAAAAGCTCATGTGGGCAGTAAATAAAACTCTTCAAACTGATTCCATTTTGAAGGTATTGATATCTACTTTATGTGTTATAAATATGGCCTTCTTTATGAAAATTCTTCGTAAGCATCCAATTATGGCTAATTAGTGCACTCGTGTGGAAACCTTGGGGAATCTCCCTGGCAGATCTATGTATAAGCATTCTGGAGTGTGCCATGAATCATATGAATGCCGTGTTTGCACACAATTAAAATGAAATTGTCATTTCAGCACTAGAAATGCATTCGCGAATTGACATGGAATGACCCTTAAGTCACTTCCATCCCACACAGCTGACTTCTTTTTCCCAAATTTTTCTTCTGTTTGGATCTGAAGGGAATCTGTACATCTTGAAGTCCTTGCTGTGACTATTTGTAAAACCAAATGCACAACAACCCAGCATTTTCAGCGAATAAATAAATAAAATGGCTTGATTTACATGCAGACTCATTAACAGCCAATGCTATTTTTGCCCTAAGATGGCACCATGAGGCACGTGACTGATTTTTTTCGACTTGTCGTGGTGCCACTCTTTCTAATGAAGGCACACTACTTCAGGGGAAAAAGCATTTATGGTACATTTTTAATTAAAAGTTAAAAAATCTTTCTAACATCTTTCTGTATAAATATCTCATGTTACAATGTGGGCCTATTTATGTACAATTTCTTTTTAAAATTGGTGGGTGCAGCTAATATTCAGGTGCGCTCTATAGTAGGGATGGATATCGAGAACCGGTTCCTTTCGGGTATCGTTAAGAAATGATTTGATCCACCGACATCAATAAGCTTTGTGCTTAACGATTCTGTTATCGGTCCTTCAGAGTGGCCGTTGTTTTGGCGGGTGTTTGTCAGGAAAATGACCCTGCAGCGGGTCCTTAATCAACTTTTCTGCAGCGCAGCTTTGCTTTGAACCTTGAACCAATCGAAACAGTGGTTCGCAGATTGAAGCAATGCTTCGATCGATTGCTTCGTTTATTTCTTTCTTTTGCTTTATTTTCCCCACCGCTAAAACCCTAAAGAGCATACGTCTGTGAGTATTATTTACCTTTTCTATGTTAAACTGACCTGTTATGGTCTTCTGAAACAGCTAATAGATGTATTTTATAACTTATAAACGGGAGTGATGCTAACGCGTTAGCATGTCTATGGCATTTTCAGTGTTAAAAGTTAGCATTTAGCAATTGCAGCCGTCATCACGTTCGGGTGCATTTGTAATATTCCTTAAATTTATTTTTGCTTATATATTAATAATCTAATGATTATTATATACAATTTTAGAGAAAGAGACAAAAACAACCTGAATAGAAACACAACAGAAAATATATAATAGCAACTAACAATGAATATAAATAAATACATAAATACATACAGAAATAAATAACTGTTTCCTGTGAACACCTAGTGACTCTCACACCTCCATTTCATCCCTGTCTTATTTAAGTTTAATGACAGTTTGTTGCGGTCAAACCATATTTTCAGTTTAATTTCTTCAGTGATTTCCTCCAGAACTATCTGCCAAACTAGAAAACTGCTGCATCCTAGTAAGAGCAGAATACTACTGGAATGAATCTGAATAAGGAAAGTTGTTTTTTTTTTTTCCTCTCTAAATGGATTCAGCACTCACTCCAGTTTATCATCTGGAATAGTCCCAGATTGCATTTCAGAGCTTCTAGAATTGAAACATTTTCGTGCAGGTGGTGTTAGGGGGTAATTTTGGGTTTCAGCTTTTTTTTGTTTTTCACCACTTTCATCCCTGAATATGAGTTGTGTTTCACTTTTGTGCAGATTAAAGTTACTAACTGGGACTCCTGTCTCGTTGCGAGAAAGAAACAAGAATCGTCCCCCGTTCTGTTCACACAGCTCCAAACGTTGTGCGGCTCTCTGACAAGTCAAGATAGAATGATAGAATCCAGTCTGAATTAATAACTTCAAAGTGAAACACGGTTTTGTTTATTTTTATTTATGTCCAGAGATCAAGGATACAGTGACTAATTTCATATTTATTTACTTTAAGACTCAAGGAAATACATAGAAAACCTGTAAAGCCTACTTTTAGTACAAAATTCACGAGGTATCGATAAGGGAATCGATAAGGAATCGGATCGATAAGCAGAGTCGATAATGGCATCGATATCGATAAAATCTTATCAATACCCATCCCTACTCTATAGTCTGAAAATTACAGTAAGTTTTCTGGGAATTACCGGCTTTCCAGATGTCAAGCAGCTTACATAATATTCAATATTCATGGATGTAGTGTGTTTGACTACTATTGGCTTGTGTTAAAGAAAACACACTTCACTGACTGAATACCACATTTTATGGCTCCCACTGCTTTTCAGGTAACTGGAAGATGGATTTGTGTTGTGCACCTTTAGAGCCATTGCGTCGTCATTGTTGAACTCTTCATAACTCATGATAACTCTTCATAACTCAAACTAGTAAGAGGACAAAACACTGTAACACATACTGTTAAAATAGTTGTATTAACATGAAGACAAAAGTCGTCGTTTGATACTTTTTTCAGTGCGTAAGTGGAGTAATAGAACATGACTGCATGTGTGATAATTTCTGAGTTTATCTCAGAGGCTGGCTTTGTTCATCCCGCGTAAATCTGCTCGCTGACACATTCAGGCACCTAGCAGCTTCAAGGAAATCTGGATTTAACATCTGACTTGTTTTTACTGTAAACCAGATAATTGGTTGCCCATAGATAGAAATGGGCTTTCGTTGGTAGTGTTATATCATTGAAGCTGGCTTCCTATGTGATGTTGTCCGCTAGTGATTTAATTTACCTTTCTGTAAGATAACGGTAATGTTGTTTAGTTCCATGTGGCAAATCCATAGAGGCAGATTCTTTTTGTGATGAGACTGAGACCATTTTTCACTGGGTCAGAAGCTGAGCACTTAGTCTGTGGTATGTTATCAACACAGCCCCTTTACATGCCCACATATAGAGTGTTACATATGCCAGTGACATCCTGTTAATATGTTAAATATTTACACTTCTGCCTATTTCCAAAAGCATGAAATGACCAACAACATAGTGTTTTTTATGGTATCAATGTGAAGGCAAGCAGTTTATGAACACTGGCCAATATCAGTTACACCTTTTTAAAGGTTGTGAATTTTGAACATTTTCATCATTCTTTAAAGGAAAAAATAGTATTAAAGTAATAGTAAAATAAGGATGTTTTTGTTATGTTAATGTGGATCAGACTCCATCTCAGTGAGTGTACCTCGAACTTTAATTATTATATGGAAGACTATTCATCTGAGACTTTGCTGGCAGGTAGATCGGTTGAGATGACCTGGGACTGTTGCACATATTACAGTCATCTGGCTGCTTTTAGATGAATTGATTAATCATTTAGTTATCAATCAGGCCTTTCTTCAGAATTTCAGAGCATGATGGCGCTAGAAGTCAGGTGCGTCTCATCGCGGAGAAACTCTAGCATTTTCCCTGTTTCAAATACCAATGGAAGCAATTTCCTGCAAATTCAGCTTTACATCTTATCTGAAATTACAAACTAAAGGCCTTGTCACACCCTGACGATTTAGCCAGCATATGCCAACCATATTAAAAAACGCTGGCATAAGTTCAATACGTTAAGGGTAAGTTGAAACACACTGAAGCTTGCTGATGTTTGTACTGATAAGCTAAGCTCCTTAAAAAATTTTGGGCATGCTGAAAATTTTCAACGCATGCCTGCGTGTTGCTCATACATCCCGCATATGCTGGGCACAAGTTGTAGGTAAGGTTATGTGATTGTTAGCAGATGTTTCTTGTAATTTACTCATAAGTCTAAATCCGTCCATTAATGCTGGAAAAAATATAAAGTCTGACCTGTTCATTTCAGTCCAATTCACCATCACAGACAAACATGAATCCACATAAAGCTCCTGATTTTTGAAAATCACCCCAGAAAATCCTTTAATTCGTGGCTGTAAATGTAGCGTTTTAAAGCAAGTCCCTTGGTGGTTTTTCGTGCTCCAGGTGTATTTCTCATGTCGATACTGCGCTCTGAACACATGGAAGCGCTGTGATGATTTAAACTTTCAAAGCGCCGTCGCTGTGGTGCCATCATCAGGTGACCTGATCGATCGATCAGGGTGATCACGCTTGATTAATGCGCTGTTGAAACATTTAACGCGCCGTCGCTGTCGGTGATCACCACACTGACAGATCACACAGCACTTCATTCAGCTCACACCTGATCGCGGTCAACTGGCGCTTTAAAAGTTTAAATCATCACAGTGTTTCATTATTCAGGTCTGTGATGACCTGATCAGCAGAGGATCAGACTTGAAGCAGCCAGTGCCTTCAACATTTAAAGAGACAACCATTCATTCACGGCAGCGTTTTCCACAGCCAGTCCACTCATCAGCATTCTGTACACAATGAAAATGGTCCACCAAGATAAAAAATGAACAAATAAAATAAAGTTAAATTACTCTGTTTCTGACACACAGACGCTAGATAATCGTCAAGGCGTGACAGCTGCATTAATTTATTAGACGTACGACAGCGTGTGCCAGAGTTTTTAATACGGCAGGCATACGCAGGCTAAATCATCAAGGTGTGACAGGGTCTCAAGGCGTTGTGCATACAGAAAGGGATATGATCATTTTCTTTGTTGTTTTCAAAAACTGTTCTGTAAACACAGCACCATTTGAAGAAATCTCTCCATACCATAGACTGTAGTATATTGTATGTGGCGCTGCTGCACACTCACAAAAAAGGAGATGAAGACATGGAGCATGTGCATAACCGGTGTAAGGAGCTAATCAATGTAGCAGCAGAAGCTAGGACTTTACAAAGCGGCACACTAAGTAAAATAAAGCCTTTTAAGAGAAAGCGGGTTCATGCTGACCATCTTAAATAGGCTTGTTGTAAGCAAAAGGACGCACACATACATGCACTCAGCCCAGTTTTTTGCACAGGCTGCATTCATGTGCATTTGTAGCCTGATTGACTGAGGATTTTGCTGACCGCCAGCTCTAAAACTCATAATGACATGAAAAAATAATTACCTGGGATAACAGAAAGGGAACCTCATAAATTTGAAAATCTGCATGATGGAGCAATGCCATTATTCCTTTGCTTAAGAAGAGCCCTGTCAATATCCCTCGCATTTTGATTATTTTGATATTTTGTTTTTATCAATCGACTATGCCAAAGAAATTCCGTGAGATTTAAGAAATGTAATTTCAAATGTTGCTAGTTCAAATCCACTTTAAACCAGTATTGCATTTTTAGATGTGTGTGTGTGTGTGTGTGTGTGTGTGTGTGTGTGTGTGTGTATATATATGTGTATATATATATATATATATATATATATATATATATATATATATATATATATATATATATATATATATTTTTTTTTTTTTACAAGATTATAAGTAGGGCAGCAATAGTTTCAGTCCAGCTTGACACCTTCTCTCTTTGATGTAGAACAGCTAAAACCAGATTGTTTTTAATTTAGATCCTATTTTAGATTTTATCACTGGTTTGGAGCTGAGAGATCAGTGAAGGTAAAAACATAGTTTGCCATAGTTGAAAACATATTTGAAAAGGTTTGAAAGAATTTTAAAGAAGCTGGGATGAGGACCTTTTTTTTTTTTATTTTTTTTTTTAATGGATTTTAAAACTCAATTTACGATCTAAGTTCCAGCTTGAACGTCCGCAAATCATCAGACACAACAGGGTTATTCCCATTCCACTCCAATTCCATTGGTTGCACAGTTTATTTTTCTGTAAGTAATTCGGTTGACACGTGAAAGGGTGTGGTCTGCTTGTCAGAGCTTACCGTAGCAACAGCGTCTTCATGCCAAACTGGAAATTCTGTGAGCAGACCCACAGATTTCTCCATCTCGTCAGCTGCATTGAGTTAAATGCATGGTAAATCCATCAATCAATCCATTAAATCCACACATTGTGGCATCGTCATCGCTGCACTACTTTGTCGCTCTCGGCGCAGAGTTATATATCAAATATGAAACGGTCGAATATTTTGCCACCATCTACTCAATATTTTATGGTCTGAAATCTCACACGATTAACCAATCAGATTTGCAGAACAAATGTAATTGATTCGAATGTTTTTTTTTTTTTCTTTTTTCATTTTTGTACCCCCCCCCCCCACCAACGCCTGAACAAATCCTACAGCACAGTTTTATCTTATAAATAGTGTTCATAATATATATATATATATATATATATATATATATATGTATGTGTATGTGTATGTATGTGTATGTGTATGTATGTGTATGTATGTGTATGTATATGTATATGTATGTATATGTGTGTATATGTGTGTATATGTGTATGTATATGTATGTATATGTGTGTATATGTGTATGTGTATGTGTGTGTATGTGTATGTGTATGTGTGTGTATGTGTATGTGTATGTATGTGTATGTGTGTGTATGTGTATGTGTATGTGTGTGTATGTATATGTGTATGTGTATGTGTGTGTATGTATATGTATATGTGTATGTGTGTGTATGTATGTATATGTGTATGTGTAATATTCTCAAAAACACATACAAAAAAAAGAGAGAGAAAAAGGAAAAGTGAGGAAAAGGGCTCCCGTACAAATTCAGTCATCATTCCGTGGTTTAGGAAGTGTCTTCCAGAATATAGTAGATACTCTAGGTCCCACATAATCAAAGAATGGAGTTCATATATCATAAAACATACCAATTTTACCTTTAGCCCAGTACGTTAGGTATTCCATGGGTATAAGATTGAATATAATCTTAGGCCAATCTGAGAGTGCTGGCGGCTTATTCAATATCCATTTTAACCCTAGTGCTGCTGCTGTGTTTACCAGTAGGCTTCCTTCCTTATGCCGGCATGTTAAGCATCCCCAGCCTGTCTGTGTGCCAGGCTGTATTACAACAAAGTGAAAATTCATGTTCAGTGACAACAGCCAAATCTCTTCACTGTAAGACACAGTACCCATATGAAAGTCATAATAAATCAGTAGAATAGAGAATGTAGAATGAAACTTGATCTTATTCCCTGTACTCCTGTTCAATGATTATCCTGATATGGTGAACATGAAGAACTGTCATGCAAGAATATGACTTGCCCTTCCAAAAATACTATGCTGAAATATGAGTGATGTCATTATTCAACCAAGTATATCATTTGCAAGGACTTCACAATTCCATCGTGGTTCTGGGTGGCACTGAAAAGGGCTATTGGAGGTTCGGAATCAGATGATCCTGAATGAAAACTGGATAACTGGTGTCCTTGTCCCCAGCACCTGTCCTTTCTATGAGCCTCTCAAGTGAACTGTGGACTTTACGCCTCCAAAATGCCATTTATCCAGGGTACATCTATGAGTTCTGCAGGCTCCAGTTTGCCGTCATCTGACTCAACACCCAGGAAGACACCACTGAATCCCCTATTATATTTCCCTAAATAATTCTTTATTCCCTAGTTCAACGTTGTCAAATATGATGTCTTCAGCATCAACACTGCTTGCTGTCGCCGCACCATGATTCAATCGCTTTCTCTGGTTTCACTCACGTGGTCGGACAACTGCCCTATATTGAGGAAGAGACTTGTCTAACCAATGCAAAAAGAGCATTAGATCCAGGCGTATGTCTGACGTACACATGTGGATTGCTAATCCTTGCCTTTCATTGGTTTTAATGCCGGTTCTGGGTGTGCCCTGTCAACACTAAGTATAGCGTACCAGCAGCCAGTGAAAGTTTCTCTGGGGAGCGATATCTAGAGGACCGGCAGGGAGCATATTGTATGGTGGTCCGCTATACATCGACAACTGGCAGCACTATAGTTATAACAGTGTTTTTGCGTGCAGCATATGTTAACATATGCAACAATTTTCTTCTGTAAGTCCCTTTGATTTGTGTATGTGGCATTCCTAGAAGAAGACATACCAGATTAGGGATGGATATCAGGAACCGCTTCTTTTCGGATATCGTTAAGAAATGATTTGATCCACTGACATCAATAGTCTTTTTGCTTAAAGATTCCCTTATTGGTCCTTCAGAGCGGCCGTTGTTTTTGAGGGTGTTTGTCGGGACATTGATCATTTCTCTACGCTGATTGCAGATCCTGCAGCGGCTCTGTAATCAACCGCTTCTGCAGCGTGACTCCACTTTGAAGCCTGAACCAAAGAAGCAGTGCTTTGATCCATTGGCTCGTTGGTTCTTTGATTCGCTGCTCTTCAGAAGCGAAAAGTCCGCTTCTTAACCCCTCTCAAAGCCATTAAAGTATGTCAATCGTGAGTCACTTTTGTGTGGATTGAAGTCACTAACTGGGACTCTTGTTGCAGTCAAGAAACGAGAATCGTCCTGCATTCCGTTGGCACAGCTCCAAACGCTGCGCGGCTCTCTGCCGAGACAGAGTCCAGTTGGAATTAATAACTTCAAAATGAATTGCTGCTTTAAATACAATGACACCTCTTTTCAAACACTGTAATACAGATGGTCGTTTCTGTGATTTGAAGCGAAACGTCCTCACGTCAAGCAACCCAGTCCAGTCGAAGATTCAAGCTTCTCTACTGTAATAGACAATAAACTACAATCAACTAAAATGTTTTTTTCGTCCCAAAATGAGTCGTCCTGCATTCTTTATGAATTACATCCTAACGTGCAGCACAGCCAGCTGCAAGAGCTCAGCTCAGATGTATAGAAAGACATTCATGCCTATAATGTCTGAAAGGAAATGCTTTTGACAAAAACTACAGATTTTGTTTATTTCTATTCATGTCCAGAGATCACGGATCCATCATGTAGAGTTTATTTATGTCCAGAGTTTAAGGATCCAGTGACCAATTTCATATTTATTTATTTTAAGACTCATTAAAATGTTGTTGACATAAAAAAGCTGTAAAGCCTACTTTTAGTGTACAGAAAATTCACAAGAGGTATCGATAAGGAAATCGATAAGGAATCGGATTGATAAGCGGAATCGATAATGGTATCGATATCGATTTAAAATCTTTTCAATACCCATCCCTATACCAGATCCAAGCCCATGTCTTCATTGAAAACTAGATTTAACTTTGAGACTACTTTTACCCAGACATCCTGAGTATGGGCACAGGTCCATATACGTATAGTGTGTGTGTATATAACTACCAACCTAACACACATATCTGACTTTTCGGGTCCATCCTATGTAAAATTTGAGCTGATATCTGAAGACAGTGTAATATCCTGAATTTCAGTTCCTTTGCTCTATTACATATAAATATGTTACTTGCACATTCCCATGTACCAGTCCCTGTAGCTTCATCTATCTCCATTCCATGATCTTAAGCATTTGCAGGATTGTGTCATTTACTTTACTGGACTTACAAAGGGCCTCATAACAACGTCTTACTACAAACCTATTACTACATATTTTATTAAGTAATTGTTCAGTTGGTGACATTTCCAAAGTGATTGTATGCCCAGTGTGATTCTGAATGAAACATTTAACTTTCAGGAACCTACAAATGTGTTCGAGGTAAATTAGATTTTAACCTTAACTGGTTGAATGACATCATTCTATCACCTTCAAATAAGTCTTTCAAAGTTTTGATGCCTGCATTTTCCCACAAAGAAAACCCATCATCTATCAACCCTGGAGGAAAATCTGTATTTCTTTGTATTGGGGTAATTGGCAAAAGCACATTAGTTCTCTTTTCCCATTTTTTAAAACATATTCCAAGTCTTTAGATGTAAGCCATTTTGGGTGATGTCTCAACACATTTTCCTACTTAAGAGTCAAGATATACCGGCACAAAACTTTGTGCTAAAGGGTTGGGCTTACTGTGTTAATAGGCATTTTGTAATGCAAACCTGATATCAGCCAGTCAGAGTGTCACCTGTCCTTTTGTTTGAACTGGAGTACACCAGACACACAGCGCTGTGGTATTAAGGAAGGAGACACAAGTGAAAAAGGGATTTTTCTGTTTTAAAGGCAGAGCTTGACATTGGTGATGTCCTTTTGTCTTGTGGGCCATAAAAATGGCTCCTGGAACACAATGGCATGGCGTTTGCCAAAGCAGATTTTGAAATTGGTGGTATTTGCATAAATATTACTTTATCACACAAATTAAAAAGAACAATCAAATATTAGCAGTGAAATGAATGAATGTGTAATTCAGTTGTATGACATTGGAAGGCTGCCCGACGACCAGGATCCTGCTGTCCCATCACAGTGGTTGCAGTTGAGGCAGTTTGAAAAACAGGATTTATCACAAATGCAGTTGGTCAGCATTTAACTGTGCACAACCTGTAGACGTAGGTAAAAGTTGATATTAAAAAAATACTTATTTTTCTTGAGGCATCAACCAAAGTTTGAGACCCATGACCTTGAGATGCATTTTAAACAACCCCCCCACCCCCCACCAGCGAGCAGTGCTGCTCTGAGCAAAACTGCTTCATTGATGCCACAGATTAGAGAATTATTAGACTGATTGAGCTTATAGAAGGGCCCCTTTGTCATTCCATATAAATTTAACAAGTTGCTCCCAGGTCAGATTTACTTTATTTTCACAGATTTTATAGGTTATGGGCAAAATATATAAAATATAAAACACTAGGTTCGTACTCCAAATAGTTTTCCTTCCAGAAGGTCTGAAAAATGGGACATAGCCTATTTTGTTGTCATCTTTGAACAGATGATGCCTTGCTATTGCACATTGTAAACCTAATAAAATTTTCCTGAGTTACATAGTTTTTAGTTTGTCGATGTTCAAAGAACAGGTTTTTTTTTTTTTACCCAAAAATCCATTTTCCAAGTCCCCTGCCTGACATACCTAAACTCTGTTGAAATAAAAGGAATGTGGTTTTGACAGTATCTTGTGATGACATCATTTTAAGACAGAAATATGTATCCTGAATGATTTATAGTTTTTCCATTTATGTCAGTCCTACTTTGAGACAATCAGAGTGGGGCTAACAGCCAAAATACACTTTTTTGGGGGCTTTTAATGGTCAAAAAGGAAAAGGTGAGTTTGCATGAAAATGTACATTTTTTTAGATCCTAATGCCATTACCTGTTAGCCAAAAATCCACGATACTTAGAGTCGGAGTCCTCATATTGTGATAGTATTGAATCAGATATAAGTGTTATCACACCCCTATACAATGATGATAGATTTCCAAAGCTTGATTGGATTGAAGAGCTTGTACACATGACACTGCAGTTGACAAGCAAACATAGTTGTTTTTTAGACCATAAGCCAAAAAATAAAGAAAAGCATCATAAAGGCAACATTGTTTGCATTGGATAATAAGTCTTATTTATTTTGTAACATTTTTCACAAGAATTCAGTTAAAAAGCATTTGGTAGTGATCTGGAAAAACTATTCATCCACACACTAGCCTAAAGAACATAGGCCAAATTTCTTGAATGTTGTGTTTATTGAGTCCCCTGTACTGAAAATGTACTATAGGGCTGAAACAATTAGTCGAGTAACTCGGATAATTCGATTACAAAAAATGTCCGAGGCACATTCTGTTCCTCGAAGCTTCATTTAATGTTGTAGTACATATGCCAGGCCAGTGTGTGGCGTTGTAACATCCCCAGAAAAACAAGAGAAGAAGACTAGAGCATAACAGCTAATCAAATTAGCAACGATAGCTACACCTTTCCAATGCTACACACAGAGTAAATATCACCTTTTAAGGGAAAGACGGTCCATATTGATAATCTGAAATAGACCTACTGTGCATTTAAAGCAAAGCAGTGTGTTTGTCTATTTTTAAAACACACGGTCTGCTTGACATTGATATTTGCCCAGTGGCCGGCTGCTGTCCCTCTGCCCAGTGTAAGGGGAGCCCCTCACACAGCTACAACTCTGTTCCCGGCCACATTGACAAAGTTTCTGAAAGAAGATAAAAAAAAATCATGCTGGGACCCTGTCCGTTTAAAACAAACAAACAAACAAAACCCTTAAAAATGTTAATAAAACAAAACCAAAAGACACATCCCATTGCCATTTCAGCAAAATGTCAAGACTTTGGCGCAGTGCCATTGCTTAGTAGAGAAAGCCCTGGACTATTGATGATGTTCAAAAATGCAAAAGTACTTTTTATCCGATGACTCAATTAATTTTGTTGCACTGAGGATGTACACAGTTTTTTTTTTTTTTTTGTAGTACACGCAAGCACAAGCGCCGACCCGGTTGTGTGAGCACACGTGTGGCAACGACACAAGCGAGAGGATGATTTGATTGAGCTAACTGATGGTGCTAACTCTTGTAACACACACACACACACTTTTGTGTAAGCCATCTGGATGCATGAAGAGCTATTCAGATGAAAAGCTGACGTGATTTTTGGCTGGACTGAGGAACTATACAAAGTCTTTTTTTTATGGAAGTTCGAAGTCAGTGCACAGCAACACTGGACTACACATCACAATTTGGTCTTGAGCACCAGTGGAACACCAAAATGTAAGTCCGTGGGTCAGCTGAGGAATGAAGTGCTGTCAAATGTCTTGCAGCTGATCGGTCTGTGATGGGCCAACTCACATTATTCACAGCTCAACATTTCTGCTGGCCTACTTCTGCAGTGCAGGTGCTCTGCTTTTCTGTCAAACAGCTTTACGCTCTTCATTTGTTTCCAAATTGACATCAGTAATTACAGAAGCTGTCTGGTCCTTGTGAAATCGTGCTTTTTTTAATGTGACTTTAAAATCCTACGGTTGTGCTTCTTTGGAAACCTCACAGTGATGAGAGCAACAAAGGAGCCAGTCATTTACAATGTTACGAGTATATTATTGAATTTATGCAAGACATTTATATATGAACACTTTCAGGTTAATTTAGACTTATCAGGGCTGCGAAGGATTGACATGAATCCACATTTAAGATTTCTGGTAGTTGCTCATTGTTTGCTTTTTGGCTTAAATTCACTCCCAGGTGCAAACTGTGTCCTTAATAAACATGGCAACAAATATTTCATGAACAGTAAACTCAATTACAGTCACGTACATAATGATTTGGACACTAACAGAATTTTGCCTCTTTGCAAAAAACTATCAAATGAAACAGTTGGTTTGTGCTTGTACGGTCGACCCTTAATTCACAGTTCTTTAACAAAAATACCAGTCATTTTAGGGACTACAGCCATAGTTGTGTACAGTCCCTTCAGTTTCAGAGGCCATAAGTAATTGGACATGTGACTGACGTGTAGTTTCATGGCCAGCTGTGGCACGTTCCCTCTTTATTTCATGGAACATTAAGTACAGACATGCGTAGATGGTGTTGATTCAACATTTGGTATTTGTTCACTGAGGTCCCAAAAGCTGGCTGGTCTCCACCTCCTTTGCTTCGGCGGAAAAGGAAGCGGGCACACACAGTCAAAATTGGGCAGAAATCTGTTTGGTTGTGATGTCTCACACACACAAGTGGAGACGTTTATTTATTTACTGTATTTTCTGGACTATAAACTGCTACTTTTTTCACACGCTTTGAACTCTGCGGCTTTTACAATGATGGAACTAATTTAAGGATGTTTACAGGCTTTTTCATAAGTCGGTTGATGCTGTCAGTTGATTTCCTGAAAGCTGCGCTCCTCATGCGGTGTAAACACACACACAGTGTAAATATAAGGTCTTACCTGTTCATTTTAGTGAAGAAAAGTCCCTCTCCAACACTTTGCACCAGAGTTGCACCGTCAGATCAGCGGCGCGGAGCCTTTTCCCTCCACCCTTCCACACTGGTTCTCTGTCTTGGCGCAACAATTCGAAAAAGTCACAGTGCCTCATTGTCTCATTTATCACAGACTCCATCCGATCCTGGCTGCACGCGATGAAATCTCAAGAAGAAGTTCAAATTACTCAGTTCTCCGTGTAGACAGACACCGTGCGCGCTAGGTGACATGCACGTCAATATTTACGTGTAACTCTTCAGGGGGAAAAGCATTTATAGTACGTATTTACGGTAATCAAAAGTTAAAAAATCTTTCTAACATCTTTCTGTGTATCTCAATGTGTATATCAATGTGGAGACCCGCGGCTTATAGCCACTGCGGCTTATGTACAATTTCTTTTTTCTTTTTAAAATTGGTGGATGTGGCTAATATTCAGATCCTCTCAATCATCTGGAAATTACAGTAGTTTCATGCTGTTCTACTTTAATTTTAAATGTCAGTGAAAAAACACTTAAAACATGGGCTAAAAACTATTTGAGTACAGTTTTATGCGAGACAAATAAATGTATAAAAATGAGCACAGGAGGAGGAGGAGGGAACCAGCCAGGTCCAAAAAGGTGTTCATAGAAGTGAAGGACGCTATATTTAGTCTGAGGGTGGGGGGAATAAAATGCCAGTTGCGAATCAGGGTGCTATATCTCCAGTAATAGCAAAGTGTGGGACCAGTTTCTTGCGAACACCTCGTTTATACCGAGTCCACAACTGAATTGTGATCGAAAAAACACCTCTGCTCTTCAGTACTCTCACCGACTCCCGCTGGGGTTGTAGGATGGTCACATTGGGGTCTCCGTGGTCGGTAAAAAGATCTCTCATGGTCGCCGTCACTCTATCTCTCCCCATCGGTCTCCAACAGGTGTGCGAGTGTATTGAACTGTTTAAAACACTTGCACAAGTTGTGCGACCAGTTAACAGATACACGGGACTCGTAATAAGTCTTGATAAACTTTCACGTCTCATCTCACTCTCAACTTGATCCTTTGGGTTGTAATAGACTCTCAGTAGACTCTGCGTGGGGTTGCATCAATGATTGTGGATATTAACATAGTTTTCACTCACACAGTTCAGTCGCAGTGCAATCTTGGCATAAACTCAAATAACAGATCACAACAGAGACCAGCCAGGACTTGTGAGAGTTGTCAGAATGTCATCATCTTGTAGGTCTTATGGCCCGGTCACACGGCATACGATTCCTGAACGAAGGGAAAAAAAGTAAAAATAAGTCACAATTCATTGAGAAAAGGTGGGCGAAAGAGCCTCATCACCGAATAGCTTACGAATCAAAATAGTTGTCAACTAATTTAGTCATCGATTAGTTGCTAAATAAAATTAAATATTATATTTAATTATAAAATTTGTTTTACCGAGCTTTGCTTTGAATCTTGAACCAGTGAAGGAGTGCTTCGAGCTGCTGCTTCATTGGTTTCATTTCGCTTTATCTTAATTGTTCCCCACTAAAACCCTAAAGAGCATATGTCTGTGAGGAATATTTACCTTTTTTATGTTAAACTGACCTGTTATGGTCTTCTGAAACAGTTGACAGATGTATTTTATGCTAATGCAGATGCTAACGCATTAGCATGTCTATGGCGTTTTCAGTGTTAAAGTTAGCATTAAGCTGCTGGCATTTCAACATGTTTGTGCATTTGTTTTCTGTATAATAATTAATGGCTCAGTGTTTGTTGTCGTAAAAGAGTCAAATGTATTACAAATTATAATATTTTTAAATTTATTTTATTTATATATTCATAATAATAATAATAGCAACAATAATAGTAATAATAACTAATAATGCTACAATACAATTTTAGAGAAAGAGACATGAGTCACGTGTCGTTGTGAAATGACCAAATTTATACAGAGAATGTTGCACATATGAGTCAGGCTACAGTTTTTGATTTAGGTTTTATGGTTAACTGGTTATGCTAATTGCTCATTTGCAACAACAAAAATACCTCTTTTTTCACCATATATTTTATAACATTTATATATTTCAATGTTGTTTTATGGCAACTCAGCACTTTGATAAAGTAATGCCATTTGAAATAATTATTTTTGTTCTTTATTATAAACTGTTTTATTCTTTATTATTTTATATTTCAACAGCCAAGGGACATTTGATGATTTGTTGATTTTCAAGTATTTTAAGTTTTCAAATAATGTTCTGTTGTTAAATAAAGTGATGGAAGGAGAGAAAAATTGTTTCCCTGGCACAATTTAAAAAAATTCCCCGCTAATCTGATTAATCGATTAATCGTGTCGAAACCCCATCAGAATCATCGATCCAAATAATTGTTTGTTGCAGCCCTATTCAGAACAAAAAAGTGATCATCTCCTCGTCGTCAGAATCCTTATTGTCTGACGACACGCTGGGGGCTACGTCTTGCTCCAATTTCAAAAAACTAAAAAAAAACCTCTGGTGTGCCACGGTCACTGCTGTATCACTGTATTATGTTGCTAAGCCATATATATTGATTTATAACAGAAAACTGTCAAAAGGGGGAATAAATATAAGTGTAAATAAAGATGATTGAATATGTCAGAGCAGTAAATTGATCAGTCCATGTGAACGTGCATTGACTCCCCATGTGCGGTTATTTCCACCAGCTGCAGCTGATCCACAACGTGAATTCTGCCTTCCAGAACTGCTCTTTATATCATCATTTAAATCATCTGCCTGTTGCCACATGTATATAAGGGCTGGATTGTCATTACTACACTCATAATGTTATATTCAATAAAAAATAATAAGAGCATGCAGCAGCTGCTGCTGCGTTCAAGTACCGTTGGAAATTACACAACTTTTTGTTGTTTCAAATTCAGCAGTTGTTGTGGCAAAATCATTAATTTTATCTATACAAAAGATTAATTCTGGCCTATATAAGGTGCCTCAGCCCAGTGAGATTGACCCCCCCACTCAGATAAAAAAAATACAAGCAAACAGGCTGAGTTTGCTCTGTAATTTCCAACAACACATGAACGCAGTGGCAGCAGCAGCGCTCACAAACCGGCTTCTGCACTGCGTGAAAACATTCAGCTGGTCGGACGAAGTCAAACTAAACACTAACGTTACAAAAACTAAGCAAACGATTAAAAAAAAAAAAAAAAAGTCAAGAATTGTTGCCCTTCATTCAAATTTTTCGACAGTTTAAAAATCCTGACGTAGTGCCAGCTGCAGGAACGAAGCTGAGCGAAGGTTAAACGATGCCAACGAAAGTCAACAAAAGTCCAGAGTTCTTGTTTCGTTAGGGCTTTGTTGCTCTTTAAGTGCCGTGTGACAGGGCATTATATACGCAGGTCTCAGTCTGGTGCAAATGGGACATAATTTTCCATCATCAGATTACAGAACTCTCTTTTAATTCAAAAGTATAATGCCTTTTACTCAACAGCTTGATGACTCTGTGGCTTTTTACTTTTAAAAATAACACAAGGGTGGCGGGAGGGCTATGAATTGGCCTGTATCCAGTATCTGGTCAGATAATGACATTATTCATGTGTCTCAGAGGGACAGGGCTAATCCAGACCCTCACCATGTCATCAAATGAATACAGGATGTGGTGAGCTTTTTTTTTTTTTTTACTTCTGAATCATCAGAATGGTGAACATAAAAATAACCGTCTAAATTCTGGTAGTCCTGCTTGTAAAAATGTATGATTTCTGTCCTTTTTTTTTGATTAGTGGAAAGGGGTGTTTGTACTAGACTCAGAGGTCCATTTCCAAAGGTCTTACACACCACGCTCTGCAGCTCCTCTATAAAAACAAGGCACTTTTTTTTGCATTGTAAGGCAATCTGGGAAGCTAAATACTGTTCTGTTGCCATTGTTTTTAAGACTCAGTTTTTATTTTTAAAGACAAACTCTTGTGAGTACTTATGTCAAATGAGCTGAGCTGTGCACCACAGTAACTAATTCTGCACGCAGCAGCGGTCATCAGTCAGCCTTTGTTTATGCACGACCTTTGCCATATTTTATCACACAGTTTACTGTATTTGTGTATCTGAAGGCCCAGGACAGAGCATCAGCTCACTCCCCTTTTTTTTGACGAAAGTTGGCTAAATGCCCACCCGAAATTAAGTTATTAGTTTATAATTTTAGTCCTGCCGGTTGTCTATATATAGCGTACCGCTATGCATTACGCTCCCTGCCAGTCCTTGAAATATCGCTCCCTGGAGAAAGTTACATTGGCTGCCAGTCCGCTATATTTAGTGTTTGGTGGATACACCCAGAATTGGCGTTATAAGCAATGAATTCCAATGATTATCCGGTTCTAATGCTTGTTTTTGGTTGGTTAGACAAGTCCATTTCCCCACTATGGAGAGGTTTTCTGACCGCGTGTGTCAGAACAAAGAAAATCGATTGAATCATGGCGGTGACTGCAGAGACTCTCGTCAACGAAGCCGGCATTCTTGACAACGTAGAACTGGGGAATAGGGAATTATTCAAGGAAATCTTCATGACGGATGATTTTCTGGGTTTCAAGTCAGATGATTTTGACAACGACAAACTGGAGTCTTCAGATGTAAAGTGGACGAATGGCATTTTGGTCCTGAAAATTCTGCAGTTTATGGGAGAAGTGAAGAAAATCAGTGTGACACTAGAAGATGCCTGGACTTTACTGTACTTTTTCTACTTGTTTTTCACCGTTGATTTGATCAATCTTCTGGTTGTAGAAACTAACAGATATTCCCTGGATTTTCTGCAACCAGGATAGGATTCAGAATAGTATTCTTGAAATGGTAATTCTCCGTATTTGCCATATCTGAATAATGATTGAATAAACGTAAAAGACATGAAATCAATATTGAGTTCTACATTCTTTATTGTACTAATTTATTATGACTTTCATATGAGTCTTATGTCTTAAAGAGAATTGGCTTTTTTCAGTGCACATGATTTTTCAGACTTGTAATACAGCCTGGCACACAGAGAGGGAAGGGAGCCTACTGCTAAGCACAGAGGCAGGACTAGAGTTAAAGTTTATTAAATGCCCACCTAAAATAAATTAATTCCGTGATCCCCCAGCATATTGTAAAAAGCAACAAAACAAACAACAACAAAAGTTTTCACGATTTTCCTCATCATCCGTTTGTTCCGTGCTGTTATTTTGAAAGGTTGTTATGCAAGAAACAGGAAGTGATCTGTGACAATATGGCTGGCTTCGTACAGACGGCAACAAACTGATTATTTAATTGCAAAGTTGCGTGGATTTAAACACGTAGGAACTTTAAGCTTCCATAAGATCCAGAGTTTTCTGTTATAATATAAACACTGTGCAAAATGTTTCAGTAAAGTAAATTATTGTCTGTGTGGATAATATTCAAAACCGACTGTGCACATTACATCACTTTTTTTCCTGCACCAGACATGAACTGACAAGGAACACATTTAATAAATGGAGAAAAAAAAGTGACACAGACAGGTGATTTATTCTTTATTTGTGAGGAAATCAGACATTTTATTGAAATGGGCAGTCCAACAAACCTAATATTTGGATGTGTTTTTGTAAATACGCACCCCCACTTCAGTTTTGTGCGGAATGCCCAAAGCCCTCAGATGTACAAATACAGTATATTAAGTGTCAAATACAAATAAATACATAAATGGAAAATGTAGTTAAGGTAAGAGAAAACAATATGTAGTGCAATCGGAAAGTATTTGTAGCACTTCACTTTTTCTACATTTTGCTGTTACAGCCTTCTTCCAAAATGGATGAAATGCATTTTGCCTCGAAATTCTATACGCAATACCACATAATGACAATGTGAAAAAGTTTTTTAGATTTTTGCAAATTTATTAAAAATAATACTAAGAATACTAAGAAATCACGTGTACGTAAGTATTCACACCCTTTATCACGAAGCTCAAAGTTGATCTCGGGTGCATCTTGTTTCCACTGATCATCCTGGAGATGTTTCTGCATCTTAATTGGAGTCCACATGGGGTAAATTCAGTTGATTGGATATGATTTATAAAGGCACACACCTGTCTACATATAAGGTCCCACAGCTGACAGTGCATGTCAAAGCACAAACCAAGCATGAAGTCAAACAAATTGTCTGTAGACATCCGAAACAGGATTGTCTTGAGGCGCAAATCTGGGGAAGGGTACAGAAACATTTCTACTGCTTTGAAGGTCCCAATGAGCACAGTGGCCTCCATCTGTAAATGGAAGAAGTTCACATCCACTAGGACACTTCCTAGAGCTGGCCGCCCATCTAAACTGAGCAATCAGGGGAGAAGGGCCAAAGATAGCTGTGCCAAGCTTGTGGCATCATATTCAAGAAGACTTGAGGCTGTACTTGCTGCCAAAGGTACATCAAAGTATTGAGCAAAGGGTGTGAATCCTTATGTACATGTGATTTCTTAGGTTTTTATTTTATTTTATATATATATATATATATATATATATCCACCAGGACTCTTCCTAGAGCTGGTCGTCTGGCTAAACTGAGTGATTGCGGGAGAAGGGCCTTAGTCAGGGAGGTGATCAAGAACCCAATGGTTACACTATCAGAACTCCAGCATTTCTCTGTGGAAAGAGGAGAACTTTCCAGAAGGATAACCAACAATTCACCAGAGATGGATGGATACTGAAGGTTCTGAATGTTATTATGTACTGTACCTGTTATGTGATGTACTTCGATGACATTCGGATGATTGTGTTCCACACAGCTGGCATGGCTCGGCTCAAGGTTGACTGGCACACTCCTGACAGCTCGGCCAGCTCCTACTGGAATGGCCCTGTTGCCAGGACACCCAGCGTGGTCAGCAACTGTGTGGGCACAGACAGTCCCTGGCTCCTCGCTGTATTGTGCTCTGGGCCGGCCACAGTTCTGTGCACAACTCCACTAACAGTGGCCTTGGTAAACGAAATCGGCTTATGAGCCAATTACCATCATTTGCAAGTAAATCCTCGCGTTCCCTGAATACGCGCTCACCTCAGATTGTACCATTTGCAAGTTCCTCTAACAACACTAACACAGCCACTGTTAGTGTCATTTTCCTCACCACTTTCTGCATGCTTTTAAGTCCACTCGTATACTTGCAAACACGTGGGTGTGTTAATTGTTCATCTGTGTCTTTCGTGTCCACATCACTCTAATGACTTTTATTCAAACTATTAACAATTTCCCACCATCACCTCAACCTGTCAGCAGTGGACCAATAGCTGTACAAATGTGCGCACGCCAGCCATGATTTTGGCGTGATGCACTGTACATTTCCACGGTCACTTCACTCTTGATACATCTGAATGTTACCGTGGAGATGGACGTAAACCATGTTTTTGTGCATATGCAGCCGTTGTACATGAGGCCTCCAGGTCTTGGCATGACTGCAGTGAGAGTTGCATCTTCACCCTTAGCCGGATGTTAAACCTGCTGTATGGGTCTTGGACTCTTTTAGAATTGTGCCTGGTCACTAATTCATTTGTGGATATTTTTTTTTTTCTCCCTTCCTTCCGTACCACAGTGGTTGTGATCCATGTACTTTGAATGGCTGTCAGGGGGCAGGTTTTAATTGCAGCCAAAGACTACACCGGGTGATTTCATTTGCAAGCTCCTCCCCTCTTCTCAAAGGGCTATTGCCGCAGAACCAATTTCCTCTTCTCCTCCGTCTCGTGGGATTTCTTCTGTCATTATTTTGATGATCTTGTCCATGAGCAGGAAGGCAATAGTCACTCTGGGTGGAGTGGACGTGCCATGGGAAATCATTCACCATGAAATTATAACCTGGGGACCCTGGTTAACGAATTTCTTGGACCCTTTACACTTTGCATATTGGATACGCATCAGTGTGGAGGATGGCATTGCCTTTCTGTTGCTCAAACCTATTCCCTGACCATGCTTTATTCTTCCCGAATGTTTTAAACATCATCCTAACTTCTCCAACTACATGAAATGTTCATTCTGGTGCAACGACACAGAAACGTGTTTTCTTGGCTTGCAGGCGGTCTCTTTGATTAAAAACCATTTTTATGTGTGCACATCCAGTGTAGAGTTTTGGAAGAATTTTGCTTGACTACCTCTTTCTGATTTGCATTTTCATAAGATACCTCTTGAGAACTATATCCTCCCCTAGCACTAAAATGTGCTATTTGTCGCCGGCATTTTTCATATGAGAATTTTTGGCCATCATATTATAAAATCTGTCTAAAAAGTTATGCACGTTACCAGTCCTGTAGCTAATGTTTTTTGTTTTTTTTTAATGATTGTTATTATTATTCTTAAGAGTCCATTAATTTTTTTTCTGATTAGTCTGTCAGTCCTTTGGTTGACATACCAATAAATAACCATAACTTCAACCAATAATTTTTCAACTTAATATTCAACCATTTTCTCATAAAACATGCTTATTTTAGAAATAAAAATTCCCAACATAAAATCCATCTATGGGTTAGTGGTGGTGGGGTTGGGGGTGGCTCTTGGTGGGTGGTCCACAGACCCAAAACAAGAAAGAGTGGTGCATTTTAATAAGAAATCTAGGAATGACTGAAGGTTGTTATTGATAGTATTCATCACAGACTTTAAGACTTTAAGAGTTATGCAGTGTGAGTCTTATGAGGAAATGTCTGTAATGTGCTGTTCCGCATTTTTGACTCAGCCACTTTAATGACTGACTTCTGAAGTGCATTACTGAGTCGTGACACAGTTTTGTTTAAAATGCTCTAGCAAAACTCGTTCACCTCCTTCGTTATAATGTGGTTATTAACACTTCAAAATATGTCAGGATCCTTTGCATTATCACATTCTATGGAAATGACCTCATTTTCACTTTGTTTTTTATTTATATGTTTTCTATAAAAATACGGTGCATCTGTAAAGTATTCACAGCACTTCACTTTTTACACATTTTACACTCAACAAAAATATAAACGCAACACTTTTGGTTTTGCTCCCATTTTGTATGAGATGAACTCAAAGATCTAAAACGTTTTCCACATACACAGTATCACCATTTCCCTCAAATATTGTTCACAAACCAGTCTAAATCTGTGATAGTGAGCACTTCTCCTTTGCTAAGATAATCCATCCCACCTCACAGGTGTGCCATATCAAGATGCTGATTAGACACCACGATTAGTGCACAGGTGTGCCTTAGACTGCCCACAATAAAAGGCCACTCTGAAAGGTGCAGTTTTATCACACAGCACAATGCCACAGATGTCACAAGATTTGAGGGTGCGTGCAATTGGCATGCTGACAGCAGGAATGTCAACCAGAGCTGTTGCTCGTGTATTGAATGTTCATTTCTCTACCATAAGCTGTCTCCAAAGGCGTTTCAGAGAATTTGGCAGTACATCCAACCAGCCTCACAACTGCAGACCACGTGTAACCACACCAGCCCAGGACCTCCACATCCAGCATGTTCACCTCCAAGATCGTCCGAGACCAGCCACTCGGACAGCTGCTGAAACAATCGGTTTGCATAACCAAAGAATTTCTGCACAAACTGTCAGAAACCGTCTCAGGGAAGCTCATCTGCATGCTCATCGTCCTCATCGGGGTCTCGACCTGACTCCAGTTCGTCGTCGTAACCGACTTGAGTGGGCAAATGCTCACATTCACTGGCGTTTGGCACGTTGGAGAGTTGTTCTCTTCACGGATGAATCCTGGTTCACACTGTCCAGGGCAGATGGCAGACAGTGTGTGTGGCATCGTGTGGGTGAGCGGTTTTCTGATGTCAATGTTGTGGATCGAGTGGCCCATGGTGGCGGTGGGGTTATGGTATGGGCAGGCGTCTGTTATGGACGAAGAACACAGGTGCATTTTATTGATGGCATTTTGAATGCACAGAGATACCGTGACGAGATCCTGAGGCCCATTGTTGTGCCATACATCCAAGAACATCACCTCATGTTACAGCAGGATAATGCACGGCCCCATGTTGCAAGGATCTGTACACAATTCTTGGAAGCTGAAAATGTCCCAGTTCTTGCATGGCCGGCATACTCACCGGATATGTCACCCATTGAGCATGTTTGGGATGCTCTGGACCGGCGTATACGACGGCGTGTACCAGTTCCTGCCAATATCCAGCAACTTCGCAAGCCATTGAAGAGGAGTGGTCCAACATTCCACAGGCCACAATTGACAACCTGATCAACTCTATTTGAAGGAGATGTGTTGCACTGCATGAGGCAAATGGTGGTCACACCAGATACTGACTGGTATCCCCCCCCAATAAAACAAAACTACACCTTTCAGAGTGGCCTTTTATTGTGGACAGTCTAAGGCACACCTGTGCACTAATCGTGGTGTCTAATCAGCATCTTGATATGGCACACCTGTGAGGTGGGATGGATTATCTCAGCAAAGGAGAGGTGCTCACTATCACAGATTTAGACTGGTTTGTGAACAATATTTGAGGGAAATGGTGATATTGTGTATGTGGAAAAAGTTTTAGATCTTTGAGTTCATCTCATACAAAATGGGAGCAAAACCAAAAGTGTTGCGTTTATATTTTTGAGTGTATGTTACAGCATAATTCCAAAATAGAGTAAATTCATTTTTCCCTCAAAATTCTACTTAACATCCCATAATGACAGTTTTTTTTTTTTTTGCGAATTTATTGAGGAAAAAAAATGAAGAAATCACATGCACATAAGTATTACAGCCTTTGCTCTGTACGTTGTTGATGCACCTTTGGCAGCAATTACAGCCTCAAGTCTTCTTGAATATGATGCCACAAGCTTGCTGCACCTATCTTTGGATAGTTTTGTCCAGTCCTCTTTGAAGCACCTCTCAAGCTCCATCAGGTCGGATGGGGAGTGTCAGTGCACAACCATTTTCAGGTCTCTCCAGAGATGTTCAATCAGATTCAGGTCTGGGCTCTGGCTGGGCCACTCAAGTACATTTACAGAGTTGTTCTGAAGCCACTCCTTTCATATCTTGGCTGTGTGCTTAGGGTCATTGTCCTACTGAAAGATGAACCGTCGCCCCAGTCTGAGGTCAAGAGCGCTGTGGAGCAGGTTTTCATCCAGGATGTCTCTGTACATTGCTGCATTCATATTTGCCTCGAGCCTGACTAGTCTTCCAGTTCCTGCAGATGAAAAACATCCCCACAGCATGATGCGGCCACCACCATGCTTCACTATAGGGATGGTGCCTGGTTTCCTCCATACATGGCACCTGGCATTCACACCAAAGAGTTCAGTCTTTGTCTCATCAGACCAGAGGATTTTGTTTCTCATTGTCTGAGAGTCCTTCAGGTGCCTTTTGGCAAACTTCAGGCGGGCTGCCATTTGCCTTTTACCAAGGAGTGGCTTCCATCTGGCCACTCTACCAAAGAGGCCTGATTGGGGATTGCTGCAAAGATGATTGTCCTTCTGGAAGGTTCTCCTCTCTCCACAGAGGAATGTTGGAGCTCTGACAGAGTGACCATCGGGTTCTTGGTCACCTCCCTGACTAAGGCCCTTCTCCCCTGATCGCTCACTTTAGATGGGTGAACAGCTGCAGGAAGAGTCCTGGTAGATCTGAACTATTTACAGATGATGGGGGGGCCACTGTGCTCATTGTTACCTTCAAAGCAGCAAAAATGATTCTGTACCCTTCCTCAGATTTGTACCTTGAGACACTCTTGTCTCAGAGGTCTACAGACAATTCCTTTGACTTCATGCTTGGTTTGTGCTCTGACATGCACTGTCAGCTGTGGGACCTTATATGTAGACAGGTGTGTGCCTTTCCAGATCATGTCAAATCAACTAAATTTACCCCAACTTAACTCCAGTTAAGCTGTAGAACCATCTCAAAGCTGATCAATGGAAACAGGATGCACCTGAGCTCAATTTTGAGCTTTATTGCAAAGGGTGTGAATACTTATGTACGTGATTTTTTTATTTTATTTATTTTTTAATAAATTTGCAAAAAAAAAAAAAATCAAAAACTTTTTTCTCAGTCATTATGGGGTGTTGTGTGTAGAATGTTGAGGGGAAAAAAAAAAATAGAATTTCATCCATTTTGGAATAAGGCTGTAACATAACAAAATGTGGAAAAAGTGAAGCGCTGTGAATATTGTCCAGTTGAACTGAATATGTAGACGGAGATAACTCGTATTGTCAGGTGTATTTTTGTCAGTTTGTGCCTGTTAATTTTTACAGATAAACAGAAGCCATGTTTGACTCATCATGTCTGAAAGACGGGCATCTTTTGTTCTTCCAGTATTGCACGTGTTACCATCTCCCCTCATCAGGCCTCTAACATGGCGAATTTTCATACAGATGCCACAGTCAGCTGGCAATGATTCAGTAGTTTATGCAAACAGGCCTGTTTCGAAAGAGGAAGTGTTTGCTTCCTGGTTTCTTGTTTCTGTGGCTGCGGCTGCAGTTGAAATGTTGCTGCATCGTTCCCATTGTTTTTACCCCCTAACCACCTGGGAGCGTTGGTTAGCTGTGGCCCTCTGTGTCGAGTGTCTAATTTTGGTTTGGGTGGCGTCCTTTTGGTCATATCTGTATAATCGTTGGCGTGAATGAAATTGTGATGAATCAAGGAAACTATAAATGGAAGATGTTTAATCTGCAGTAATCCTTCAGGAGGATGTGTTTAGTTAAGAAGTGGTCACGTGGCTCTCTATGGTTGTTTGAACCGACAACTGGACCATGTGTCAGCTCTGTGAGCGCACTGGTGGAAATATAATGTTGAATTTTGGACCTAGTGAGAAGAAGCTGTGGGTGATCGTAGGACATGCTCAGTCTGTGCCTGTTGGTGTGTTTGGGGGTGGAGCCTGGATGCTTGCGTGTGTGTGGTGTTGGTGTTGTGTTAATGGGCCTGTGGAAGGGGTGCTAATTGATTCATGCTGCCCGCGCTCAAACATATTATCACCTGTTCCCCGGGTAGCTTATATCTCTGGAGGCACCCCTGTGTCCTCCCGTGTGTCCCTGCTGCAGTCTGACTTTGTCAGGGGACAGGTGGCAGGGAGACACCTAAACCTCGGCTTGGATCAGACACGAAACTGGAGGAGATCGCCATCTGACTGAGGAAAGTACTAATGGTGATGTATATTAATCCACTTATTTTTTGCCCCCGCACCCCATGTGTTCACAGTATTCGCAGTGTGATGCAGAAGTACCTTGAAGAGAGAGACGAACTGACCTTTGACAAAATTTTCAACCAGAAGATTGGTAAGTTCCAACAGAGAATGTTTCTCCTTGAAAGGTTGAGATTGGCTGATGTCACAGATGACGTGTCAAATGCTGTTGGAGAATTGGCAGCATTCAACAGCTTTACAATGAAGAGCTGGTTCATCCACTGACAGATTGTTACTGAGGTCTATTTTATTTAAGTATGCTTTCATCCACATGTGCTGCAGAATCCACACATCACCTGTACAAATATTTAGGCATTGAAGTTTTTGTTACCACGGCTGGTAACAAAAGCTTTTTTTTTTTTTTTTTTTTTAACAGATCACATCAGCACATAAAGACTGTGGAATTATCACTTTATGTTTTCACCACCATATTGGCTGTCAGAACCAAGGCCAGGCCTCCAACTGCTTATAAATGAAACCAATCTGAAAATTTAAAATCTTGCAGTTCCTTGAACGGTCGCTTGATGCTGATTCCAAAAGAGAGTCACTCCCCGTAGACCCCCATCTTAAAATCCCCAACTGTACAGCAGAAATAAACATGTTTAAAGCACGGGGGGGGGTATGGTTATGGTTATGGCCGGTGCAGCTAGTTTCCTCGTTCATGGCAAATGTATGGTGGAATAAAAAAATAAAAAAATCATTAATTTAAGGTAAATAAAGTTATAATTTGGGGTGTGGATTTTTTTGAGTGATATATAGTCTGTACCAGTGAGTTTAATGTGGGACCAGCTGTCATTAGCTGTTGGGGACAGACCATAGTTATCTTTTATGAGCATTAAATACCTGACATGATTCAGCTTGCTATGTGGGAAATTGCATTAATGGACCATGTGAGAAGTTTGTGCACAGTGTTTTCGCCATGTGAAATTTGAGTAATTATTTAATTTGTCTGTTGGCATTGTTAGCAGTGATATTAGGTATTGGTAGCTTGGAGACATTAAGGCCCACTGACCTTATCGAGATAATATACTGCTCAGACTTTCTTATTCCTCACTCCAACACCACCACTACGCTTTCAATGCTGCTAGTTGTCCAAACCACCACCCAGCCAACAAATATATGCTTTAATCAAATGGCCGAGCCAAAGTTAATTTCTTCGCCTTAGCTTGTTTGGGAACTCCAAGGTGGGGGGCATATTCGAGCTTCATTTGTCCTGGTGTCCAGGTCAGCTTTACCCATTTACGGGTTGGCTGGGAAATACTTCGTGTAAAGCACTGCCAAGGTGGTAACATCCAGAGCTGCCCATTTGAGCCTCAAAACCGCTCTTCAGAAAATCTGTGGTGGTATGATGTGCAGTGTATGGTCAGAACCTGCTTACACTGTGTGATAGTGGAACTGCACTCTGAATTTCTGTGGTTAAAAATGACAAAAAGACTACAACAAAGTGATATAAACCTTCTGACATTCCTAACATCTACTGGAAAATGGCACATTTTCCCACATTTTTTTTTAAATGCTACAGCCTTAGTCCAAAATCAATGTAATCCATTTTTCCCTCAACATTTTACACACAGTACCCCATAATGACAATGTGAAAACAGTTTTATGCAACTTTTGCAAATTTATTAAAAATAAAAACTAAGAAATCACATATTTCATACCCTTTGCCATGAAGTTCAAAATTGAGCTCAGATGCAACCTGGTTCCACTGATCATTCTTGAGATGTTTCTCCAGGTTAATTGGAGTCCACCTGGGTTAAAGTCAGTTGATTGGACATGATTTACAGAGCTTTTTATCACCGCGCTCCAGCTCTGTGGAATGATCTGCCTGCACAAATACGACAGTCGGACTCTGTGGAGACTTTTAAAGCCAGGTTGAAGACACATCTCTTCTCCCTGTTTTATCATTAGTATTTTATTGTGTCTTTTTTAATACGTTTTATTTATTTTACTTCTTTTAATTTTTTATGGTTAAATTTTTTAGTGTATTTTAATCTAATTTCATTTTATTCTGCTTTTAAATGCTTGTGAAGCGCATTGAGGCGATTACTTGTGATTTGGCGCTATATAAATCAATAAATTATTATTATTTGGAAAAGCACACACCTGTCTACATAAATCATCCGTAAATCATCCATCATCTGTAAATGGTAGAAGTTTGCATCCATCAGAACTCTTCTAGACCTGTCCACTCGTCTAAGCTGAGCGATCGGAGAAGAAGGGCCTTAGTCAAGGAGGTAACCAAGAACATGATGGTCACTCTCTCAGAGCTCCAGCATTCCTCTGAGGAGAGAGGAGAACCTTCAAGAAGGACAACCATCTCTGCAGCAATCCACCAATCAGGACTGTATGGTCGAGTGGCCAGACGGAAGCTACGCCTTAGTAAAATGCCTGGAGTGTGCCAAAAGGCACCTGAAGGGCTCTCAGACCATGAGAAACAAAATTCTCTCTTCTGAAGAGACCAAAGTTGAAGTCTATGGAGTGAATGCCAGGTGTCATGCTTGGAGAAAACCAGGCACCATCCCTACAGTGAAGTCTGGTGGTGGCAGCATCATGCTGTGGGGATGTTTTTCAGCAGCAGGAACTGGGAGATGAGTCAGGATGAGGAAAAGATGAATGCAGCAATGTACAGAGACATCCTGGATGAAAACCTGCTCCAGAGTGCTATTGACCTCAGACTGGGGTGACGGTTCATCTTTCAGTAGGACAATGACCCTAAGCACACAGCCAAGATATCAAAGAAGTGTCTTCAGGACAACTCTGTGAATGTCCTTGAGTGGCCCAGCCAGAGCCCAGACCTGAATCCAATTGAACATCTCTGTAGAGATCTGAAAATGGCTGTGCACCGACACACCCCACCCAGCCTGATGGAGCTTGAGAGGTGCTTCAAAGAGGAATGAGCAAAATGGCCCAAAGATAGGTGCACCAAGCTTGTAGTATCATATTCAAGAAGACTTGAGGCTGTAATTGCTGCCAGAGGTGCATCCACAAAGTATTGAGCAAAGGGTGTGAATACTTACGTACGCGTGATTTCTTTGTTTTTTTTATTTTTAATAAATTTACAACAAATTCATACAAGCTTTTTCATGTTGTCATTATGGGGTGTTCTGAGAAGAATTTTGAGGGAAAAATTAATTTATTCCATTTTGAAATTTGGCTGTAACATAACAAAATGTGGAAAAAGTGAAGCGCTGTATCTTCATGTTAAAGCTGAAAGTGTACACTTGGAGGTCACATTTGCAATTTCCTTTAACTGTGATACTCTAATAGTTAAACCAACAGTAACATATTATCACAGTGCTGCTTGTACTCGTATCATCTGTACTGAACTTGTACTTCTTTGTTTCAGTATGTTAAGCACCTAAAATACAAGCACAGTAAGTTCCAGTTTCCTGGACTTTGTGTCCTCTTTTGTTGCATTACTGCTTCATTTGTCTGACTGCTGATCTGCCTCAGATTGTGGAGGACTAGATCACAGGATGCTGTTCAAATGTGTCATTAAAGCAACAAAACACCTTCACTGCAGTTACGTCTTCACCCTAATCTTTCTCCTGTAGAGCGCGCGTGTGTGTGTGTGTGTGTGTGCACGCGTGTGAGAGAGTTCCACGGTGTAAGAAGCTGTGCATAATCAATGACGTTGTAGGCCTGCAGTTTGACACGCAGCCCTAAAAGGTTTTGAAGAAGGCCATGAATATTTATTTAATTTTGTCTTATCATGTGAAGCCCATTCCCTCTTGTAGTATCACTGTGCTTTGAACAGGATGGTTGGAGTGCAGTCGTTACATCAAGTGCATCTCTCACTTCGCACACACATAATCAGGAGTTGTCTGTCGGTGTTTATGTGGTAGATATTTTGCAGTTTATCAGATTGGAACAGCGTCAGTTGCTTTTATAATTTACAGCAGCGGCTACTTGAAGCCTGAGCCCAGGCTGCCACACTGCCGTCTTAATTGTTCACTGTTCTAGTTTGTTTTAGCTTGATTGTTGTACATGGAAAAAGTGTAAAGTAACAGTGGAACATGTCTTTAGGATGGTGTTGATGAAGTGATGAGCTGCAGTTAAGCATGGACATCATGGATTTTGCTGATTACATAAATATAATTTATGTGTACCGTGGAACCTCAGTTTTAGAATGGCTGTCTTCGTGAACAGTTCGGTTCACGAACATTTTTTGAATGAAAAATGCATCACTTTTCAAAAAAGTCATGGTTCACGAGCACCTCCGCTGCAGTAGGTGGCAGTAATGCACCGGGTTGGGTTGCAATCCGCCAATAAACTTGAATGAAGAAGCAAGAAAGTCATCTTTTTTTGTTTATTAAATCATATATTTGGGGACTGTGCGGTGGTTCTTTGAAGGGTTTACATTGTTGTGGACATTAAATGTTATGAACTGCATATGTCTTACAGTAATCATACATTAATTGGAGCTAACTGGTGACGCTACCAACTCTACTGAAGGTGCTAAAGTGCTTACGCTGTTAACATACAACATTCAATCCGACCAGAGTTTCACTGCAACGGAGGCGTCTGATCTGTTCATAAATTCGTTTACCTGATGACCTCTTCTGTACAGGTAAGGTGAAAATAAATGGTCTGTTTTATTATAATTACTGTACAGTATTTTGTATAAGATACTGTGCATATTCTTTGTATTTTGTCTGCCTTTTATTCATGAAATGCTGTTAAAAAGGTTAAAACACGCTGTTCTTTTTGGGGCCAGGAACTGATGAATTCATTTTACATGGTTTCTTATGGGAAAATTGGTTTTGGTTTAAGAACAACTCTGGGTTCAGAACGGCATTTAGGGACCAATTAAGTTCTCAAACTGGGGTTCCACTGTATATGTAATTTGTACAGAATGCATCATTGCTTTGCACTTAAATCTGGGACTAATGACTCTTTGAACGGTGTTGTATTGGTCTGTTCTGTGTAAAGTGACTACAGGCATATTTTGCTGAACGTGCTCCATAGTAAAAAAAAATAAAATAAATAAATAAATAAAAAAAATTCCACTTCATCACAGTGGAGAATGCAGAGCAACGAAGTTTAAACAACCCTTAAGATTGGTTGAGTTCTCTGCTGTTGTGACTGAAAATAAGATGCGACTCCACATGTCTCGGTTGGTTTCCACAAGCAGGTCTTGCTGAGCTGTGTTCAGCGTGGAGTCCTCCTGACACTGTTCTGCAAAAGCTGGAAACAGTCTTTTATTTATTAAGTGTACAAATTCAATTGCCGTTTCAAATGAGGTTGAAATGCAATACTGCTTTCTTTCAGCAGAGGGGACAGTGTATTGTGTTGACCTAATCTGAGTATTTTGTGGTGTCACCTCTGTCTGTGACAGACACGAGAAAAAATGGTGGCACACCATGAGAAATTACTCAGAGATTACAGAGATCAACTTGAGCACTAACTTTTCAATTAAAGGAGCAACACACAGAAATTGCAAAGGTTGAGATGTGCCAACTGTTTGCAAACCAAACATGTAGCTGAGCAACTGTGGCGCCATCTCTCTCAGTTGGCTGCTCTTGTTCGAGCGACCTGCTGCAAGAAGGGATGTGCAACACTTTTTGTTTTCAACATGGAAAAAGCAAAAAGAGTTCCCTGCATGATGAGCTGTGGCACATGCGGTGTTATACCAATTAACTAGACATTGTCCAACCATAATAAACTGTTTTGACCACATTTCATGCAGCAAAGTCTGGGGTTAAACGTATATTGGCAGACTGGCAATTTCTGTCAAAGTGGTTTAATTATTTATGCACCAACTATGGTTTTCCTTGGGGCGGGGCTCAAAGCACTTTAAAATAATGCCCCCCCCAACTCTCACACACAATGACTCCCATACCTTTTTCTTCATAGCCCCCCCCCACTTGTGCCAAGAGAAGGCTGAGCCTAACCCAGCCTGTGCACCCCCTCCAAAAAAGATAAAAAAAAAAGACATGATAGTGTGAACTGAAGGCTTCAGATTTATGAAATCGAAAATTGATTTTAGAATCGAAAATCGATTTTTAATTGAATCATGACCCCATGAATAGAATCGAATCATGAGATACTGAAAGATTCACACGCCCACATCATATCATCTTATGTTCTCCACTCAGATTGCAATAGCCAATCACAGATTAGCCTTTCTGTCCATCATTTACCTGTATTTTGGCATGCTTGGCGCCAGAAAGTTATGTTGGATCCAAAGGGATCCAAAAAGGCTAGGACCAAAAGTTATATTGGATCGGTTCCCACTGACCAATAGCGTTAGAGCTTACTGCCAACAGCTAGCCAATCAGAGCACGGCATACAAAGGTCAGGAACTTGCTGACAGACGCTGGTTGAAAAAATGGCAACAAACATGTCAACAACAGCAGAAAATCATCTGCCAGCGAGGTTTGCTGAGTTCACAGAGGAGGAACTGGTGGAAATACTGAACTCCAAGGATGCCAAAAGCACTAAGAAGGTAGACAAGCACGTTACTGACGTTTTAGAAGCATTCTTATGCTGTTCACAACAAAATAAATTGATCTAATTTACTTGACTCTTTGTTGTTTGCTTAATTTGGGAGGGGGGTGGAGAACATAACAATTGATGGATGGCAAGTTATATTGGACTCGGCTGCACCTCGTCCAATATAACTTTTCTTCATCCAATATTTCTCTATGTTGGACTCCTTACCAACCATTATTTGTATAGTATCTGTCAAATGTAGAGAACATAGTGAGGTCCATGGTCTGATTGGAGCTTTGTTGGATGTTCTGTGGACACTGTACCAGACAGTCGAGGTGAAGAAAGAGCTCAGGCAGAAGGCGAGACTCATGCTACCAGTCGATTTACACTCCTGTCCTCACCTACGCTCATGAGGTTTTGGTAATGACGGAAAGAAAAAGGCAGCAAACACAAATGGCAGAAATGAGATTTCTGCCTTTGGGTTTACACTCAAGTACAGGGTGAGAAACTGGACTATCCGGAAGGGACTCTGAGTAGAGCCGCTGCTTCTTCACATTGAAAGGAGTCAGCCGAGATGGTGAGGATGCCTTCTAGTCACCTCCCTCGGGAGGTCTTTTAGGCATGCCCAGCTGGGAGGAGGCCCTGGGGAAGACACGTGACACACTGGAGGGATTATATTTCCCAGATGGCTTGGGAATGCCTCAGGATCCCGCAGAAAAGTTTCAAGGACATGGCAGAGGAAAGGGAAGTGTGGGTTGTGCTGCTTGGTGTACTGACACGGCGACCCGGATAAACGGCAGAAAATTGATGGGTGAATATAGTGAGGACAGTTTGAACACAGATATGCTAAATCAAAAGTACACGTTCGGTTGTGACAGTTTCATAGCGGATGTTATTTATTCTTAAACTCATGACATGGTCATACGCCTTAACAAATCCTGTGGAAAGGATTTTTTTAAAACGCTTTTTAGCTGCTAAAGAAAAGAACAAAGCAGATGGTTGGGAAAAGTGAAGGGGGATAGTCAAGTGGGGTCCTCAGTGGTGCATATAATTTAATAATAAATTAATTTCTGGTGGTTTAACAGTTTCACATGTAGCTTATTTGTCATTTTCAAATGATGCCCTACGTTTACCCTTTACCTGTGGTGCGTAGTATTGCTGTTTTACTGGAACGTGTACAAGCATTTAAGACGGCAACGGCTTGTGCACAAAAGTTGGACCTACCCAAGTGCCAAAGGTCATAAAAATAACATCCTACACCTCACAGGATTGCAATATGCCACATTTCAAAGTACAGTTCTTCTAGTTTCTTGTGATATCCACCTTAACACTTTAACTATTGCACAAATCAAACAATGGCAGCTTAAATTTGACAAAGTTTTATGTTTTTTTTTTTTTCTCTCAAATAAAAAAAAAAACCTATGTATTCATGTCATTGGTTGAGTTTACATTATACTATGTATTTGAAATTCACAACACTTGTTATTCATGATGTTAACAACAAGTGTGACAAGTTTTATGTCTTTGGGACAAAGTATGTTGATACTGTAGGTGTTTTTATATGAAATGGCTCCATTCGGCACAAGTGTGCCAAATCTTGCCAAATGTGCCAACTTTGGTACATGCATTTTACCACTCATTTCATCATAAAAAAGGGTTTTTATCATTCAGATAGCTATAAAAATAATGTAGACAATGTTTTTTAGACTTTTTCAGACTGGTTTTCAGTCAGATCGCTGTGCGCTCACCGATAACAATAGTCTGTATTCATCCATTTTATGCACGCTATTTACATGTCTACAGAGTGAAGAACCCCCAAGACCCGCCTATCGATGGAAACCTCTGCTTATTGGCTATAGGCTGGTGTCAATCATTTTGACGTAGACCGTAATATTAGGTAATGTCACATGAGAAAACAAGGAGAAAGCATGCGCATTGCCGTTCAGTGACAGGAGCGTTTGTTTTACTCAAAGGGGTGGAGAAGTCTACTCTTTTCACGTAGACTTAAGAGGATTGCGGTGGCTTGGAGTTAATATTCTAATGAACACAGACATACCAAGAACATGGCGGCCATGTATGGACAAGAGCCTCTTTTTCATTCCAGAAAATACATAAAGACTTTTTTTTTGGATTGTTTTAATGGAAGAAAAACATGTTTTGAAGGATTATATCTGCACAGGGAGCATTTTTTTTATGGAAGAAGGAATTATACATCATGATTCTACAGGATCTAAGGAGTGTATTGACACCATATATGAGTGAAAAAGACGCAGTACAGAGATTCTACACCTCGTTAGATGTAAGTAAAATTTTTTTTGTTCTATGCGGTAATCCTCACACAAACTTGTTTGTTGTATTTTGTGGGATGTTTGTGTCATATTTTGAGGGATATGATCATTTTCTTGAGAAAGAGATGAAAAGAATGATGTATGGTGAGCAGGTATTGGGAAAGATTTAGACCAAACCTATAACTCGTGAACTAAATAAAAATGCATATATCCCGCCGGTGGTATAGGGTTGGGTGCAAGAGGTTAACAGTTTCACATGTAGCTTATTTGTCATTTTCAAACGATGCCCTACGTTTTACCCGTTATCTGTGGTGTGTAGTATTGCTTTTTCACTGGAATGTGTACAAGCATTTAAGATGGCGACATGAGTGCTGAGAGAGAAGCAAATAAACTGGAAACATTAAACTGAGCCAGACAACGGTAACAGGAAAATAAAAAGCAAACACGGCTGTGATAGATGAGTTGGATCAATATGAAACGTCTTAAGTCTGGGAAAATGGTGGCGTCCCAGTGACACAAGACCAGTTTCTTGTGTGTAAAGTTATGGGTTGAGGTGGTAACGTTTCCCGCCTTTGAATCGTACATGTCACACTCATCAGTGCGGATCACATCCTGTGTTGATGACACGGTCACTTTCAGAGTAAAAGTATTTTCTGGTTGACACTGCATTTAGATTAATGCTTTGATTGTAAAGTACTTTTAGTATGATGGTTATTCTGGGCAATGAATTTTGCTAACTGAACGCTTTTAGATATATTTTGTAGATTTTGGGCTGCTGGTCACAAAATGCCTTTTCTGCATGCAAATTGCGGTTGAGATCAGGCTTTTTTTTTTTTTTTTTTTTGTGACTGACATTAGCTGTGTGGATACAGCAGCTCAGCGTCATGTTTCCGGCTTCCTCTCATCGTAAGCAGCAGCGCATCTGCAGTGGCTCCTTGCAGTGTTTCCATTTTGAGCTGGTAGGCAGTGTGCCAGTAGTGGTTTTGTACCAGGGGACTGCAGCCGCCCTGCAGGCTTCTGCTAGGTTTACTTACTGTTCTGGGCCTCAGCCCCCCCCATCAGAATAGACTCTGTGTTAAATCTCCCCGTCTTCCTCTCTGTGTCACTCTGACAGTGTTAATGCTCGTCTCTCTCTTTCTCTCGCTTGCTTTCTCTCTCTGTTCAGTATCATCTCAGAGCCTCTCTCTTCTTCTCTTGGTGTGTTTGTGTCCGGATGAAGCACACGACTCTTCAGCATTTCGCATGTGATATTTTTAGCCTCTCTGTCCGTTATCCTCAGCATCTTGAACGCTGTTTAACACATTTTGACAAAACAATGGGTTGTGAGATGTGTCATTACTCAGTGCTAGCTTTCTCAGAATTACTCACTTAAAGGAAGGTATTACTCGGTGTGTAAAGGCCACATGAAGCGTTTTTTCCTCTTACTGCATGCAAATCGGTTTTCCAAGTTACGTATCGTCTTGCCTCACCCCCTTACTTTTTAAGTCATTTGGTTACTTGATAAAATAAGAAAGCAGATTGTGTTTTAATCTGAAGTACACAACAATCGAACAGCACTTCGTCCAGCCTGTGTATTTTGGTTTGGGGCTGCGGCGACACGTGCTTGCAGCTTTTTGCGTCCCTGGTGAAGAGTTTAGATTATCGAAGTGGCTAAGGATAAGTACATCCGTATCTTCTGCGGGACTGCTAAAGGTACGGACCGAGGAGAATAAACGAAGTGCGCAACGCATCTGCGCATGCGTGGGTCAAACGGGGGCAAAAATTCCAACTACCAAACTCGCACCACTCTGATTGCATTTCATATACAGTAGCATTAGCGGACTGTGAAAGTTAAGGCTTACAGGGATTGTTTCAACGGCTTTAAGCCTTAAGCGATGCATACAATAATGACAGGTGCGCACGGGTACGGACATATTTGCGCATTCTGATTGGTCAGTAAGACATGACGTCACCGGGGATTACCCTCTGTATCTTTTGAACGGTCTCTGTAGATACGGGTCCATACCCGTAGCCACGCCCTTAGATTATAGCGGCTTGCTCACATAGGGAGCGCACACAAAAAAAAAATTAATCAGTTTCAGTTTGTGCTGGAACGCTGTCCAAATTGTGACGCTTTTGTGTGTCCATCTGGGCAGTTCACGTGTTTCTTCTTGGTCTTGTTTTATCTCAAAGTGAAAGGTCCACTTAGAGGTGAGCAGGTTCGCTCCTCTGGGATGAAACTAACAAGTTGTTGAAGGTTCTGAGTGTTTTTGACCTGCTGTCCTTCGGCATCCTTTATGACACGTGATCAAATCTGTTCACTGTTCATTGAACAGAAGTTGAGTGTGGTCACTGTAAACTGAGCCTTGCAGTGGCACTGTCACTTTTTCACAATAAACAGCCAACCTGGGCTTCCTATAGGGCACCACAGTCTTGTTTGAACCCTGCATGATATTGCGGCATTTGACCACTTACAGGGACCTCCGCTCCATTGCGCATTATATACACGACGTAACTTCACACATAAAAAATGGTGCACTGTTTCTTGTTTTTCGGCTGCACGAAAAGTTTTTTTTTTTTTGGTTTGTAGAAGAAAAGACGAGGCAGATGTCGGTAAGTGTTAGCCTACACAGCTAACCAGAGTAGCTCTGTTCTCTCACCTGCAAAACTGCCTCAACACATCTGTGCTCCGGGTCATAAACACACCGCAACACGTCTACTTTCCCAATTTTTTCTTTGCCCTTTCACTTTGTTTGTGTGTTATTTGCCCAAAACCCTAGAGAAAATGCTGTGTTTTTGTCCCTGGAAATTATGTCATATGCATCATAGTGTATTTTACCCCTTTAGTGCCTGCCCCCAAACGAGACCGCGAGGCCCAATTAAAACGCTTTTATTGTGTAGAAAACAAGTTATAAGTAGTAGATTCACTTGGCTCCCACACTGTCTTCAGTAACGAAGCAGAGAACAGGAAACTGATGCGGTGGCCACGGTGCTGAAAACCTGCATTATAATCTGGTGTGCACCGTGCAGTCTGCCATCAGTGTCTTCTCTTGGACTCCCTGACCTCATCCTTTTTTTTGGGGGGGTGGGGGGGGGTCATATTTTTTGGCAATATTTTCTCAGCACTGCTGATTTTTTGGAAAGCAGAATGAGTTAATATAAATGGATTTTGCTCTGCTGAAAAATGCACATGATGACTTACAGCCCCAAAGCAAGAGTAAAACTAAGGAATTACTGTTGTCTGGTTTTCACAGGGAGATAAACACTTGTTTTCGCTGTTATACTCACAGAACCGGGATTTCATACGAAGTCTGACAGTGTTTCTTTTTCAAACAAGCAAATAAAGAGAAGTAATTTGCATTAAAATGTAAAATGATTCAGATGTTACCTTAGTAACAAACATCATTTAGAATCAAAATCTGTTAACTCCATCTTCAGTGATTAGGATTGTGTATTTTTTGTACCTTTTGCTTTTATTGCCAAATAAATTTAATGCAGTTAAGTATGAATAATAATCTGTTTGAGATGTGTTGGTTTATTTTGAGGTTATTTTGGAGGCTGTAGTTTGTGGTGATGTTGGAGTTAGGGTTAGGGCTTAGTTACTGTTTGTACTGAAGAATTAAGTCCTATGTAACCCCTGAGGCTTGTTGAAGCTGGTGTTTATTTTCCAATTCCATTGTGTTAAGCACAAGATAGTGTATAACTTCACCGGGACGCCATGCCAGTCTGATGCAGGTTACTTCCACGACCAAGGCCAGAACCCGATTGCAGTTAGATGGACGGAGGCAATGCAGATTAAACGTCTTGTCCAAGGACGTGGACAGGTAGCATGAGTAGGATTTAAGCCCGGTTCTATATATTGACAGTCCAGCTCTTTATCCACTCAGCTACCTGCTCTATGACACTGAGAGGTGTAATATTTCCACAATCGCAGACCCAAGTCTGGTTACGAGTGGCACATACACAGAGGATTTGATGTCAGTGTAGGTGAAGAAGGGACTTTCTTCCCTCGCTGTCATCATACACATACGTGTGTGTGTGTGTGTGGTTCTGGAGTTACATATTGCATAAAATGTGCTTATTTGTCTTGTGACTACTGTTGTGAATAAATTGGGCACTTAAGCAACAGAATGACACCCTTCAACCCTGTGAATTAATGCTGAAAGTCTACAATTCAATCACAATTGATTGTGTTATTGACACAACATTGTAGTAGTATACAGAGTCAAAATTCTCAAAATTGTTGCTATACAAACACTTGTGTACCTGTCTGTACAAAACAGTAGTTTATGGTTTTTTTGCTTGAGAGTTAGAGCTTGACGGGAAACAGATTTGAATAGTAAATGTGTGGCTTTGTATGTTTCACTAGCAGATAGCTGTACGCTCACTCATCTTCAACCGCTTATCCGGATCGGGTCGCAGGGGATAGCTGTACACTGCAGTCAGATTTACCACCTTTTGACTGTAGGATCGGCCTTGAAACTGCAATGGCAAACTCAAGTGAGGCCCTTGTCATTCTGCAGTTTACTACTTATCTCAGAAATGAAAAGCTTGTATTAAATTGTTATGTTTTTATGAACAAGACTGTAGTTTTCAGTTACCATAAACTGTCCTCCTCTGGTAACAGTGTAATTCAGTTTATTTTATTTATGCAACACCAAATCACAACAAAGCAGTGTCAAGGCGCTTCACATGAGTAAGGTCTAACCTTACCAAACCCCCTTGATAATGTTGGTGAAGAAACCTCAAGCAGACCAGACTTAGAGGGGTGACCTACTGCTTCAGCCATTCTAACAGTTACAAGGTTTTTACAAAGTTTTACCAAGCTGAATAAACAGGAAAAAGAAAAACCAGAGTAGCATCAAAAACAAAGTGCATTACTGAGGTGAGCACGCAGTCATTGGCACGGCAGTCAGGGCATTGTGAGATAAGACCAGCACCCTGGGGTGCAGGGCCAGCTTCCATCCATGGCCTTCCATCCATGGCCTGCAAACTGCAGTGGCTCAGAGAGGTCACCCTCAGCAAGGTGGTCCACGAGCCGCTGCGTCAGCTCCAGCCAGAGCGTCTCGTGGTCAGTCCAGGGCCCTGTCGTGCATAGCCATCAGCCTCACGCAGTCGCTTCAGTGCCTCGGACAGAGAGAAAAAGAGCAGAATCAATTGGCTAGAAATAACTGCAGCTAAAGCATGAGTTCACAGGCAGTAAATCTACAGGGAAGCAGAGAGAATACTAAGGTGACCGCCGGGAGCTATCCCTGAGCTTCACTAACAGGGATAGGAGCATATTTCCATGCTATGCCAGTATGCTAGCTATACGAATAGATACTTCTTTAGTCTGGACTTGAATGTCTCTGTGGAATCTGTTTTATCTCCATAGTGTGGTGTTTATACAGTAAAATTTAGGTAATTGGGTTAGTCCATCCCAACCTAGGCAACAATTTATGAAACCCAATAAACACTATTATCTTGTATGTCTCTAACTTCAAAGGAATATATCAAGGACACCTGTTTAAGATCTGGTTAACTTTGATGCACCAGATCAATTGAAAAATTGCTTAATCTATGTAACATCCCACACACCTGTCTGTCATGTGTTGGAGTGGGACCTGGCTTGATTCTACCTAAGAGCTTAAGATGGCTACCACAAGGAGAAACATGATACTCACTACGTTGCCAAATAGGGGAAGAAATATACAACTGGACAGAAAAGTACATCCGCAATTAAGCGATTGGTAGAATGTGTGAATGGAGAAAACAGTTCTTTTGTATCAATACTGCACATTACTCATGGTTAGCTCCAAACACTGTTCTGAAACCTTTGAAACTCTTGTGTTTCAGTCATCGGGCCAGAACCACTCATAAATGTTCATAAGTGTCTTGTACATGTGACTTAAGATGGCTTCCTGTAATCACCAATTTTCTTTTTTTTTTGTGTATGTACGAACAAAAGCCATCCAAGCCTGGTTTCAGTAATAGTCATTTCATTACTGCAAAGAAGCTTCAGTTTGAAAGTCCTGCTTAAATTATTTTGATGTCATGTTTAACTCTACAAGTAGAAATGTAGTACAATTCTAAATTTATTCATTTAGTCTAACAACATCATTAGAAATCCCCCTGTTAGTCCCACAGTTGGGAAATATGCAAGACTCACTAAGCTTAGTGATTTTGACCTCGGCACTCAGCGGGTAAGCGTTGAGTACCGGAGGTGCACAGGTCAGGCAGAAGAAAGTTACGGAACAGGCACCTCTGGACCGGTGTCTTTGCTAAAGAATGAAGGTCCACATCTTTGTGGCCCTGGTGCTTCAGTCTTACTGTATGGTTGTAAGACCTGGACACTAACCAGTGACCTAATGCAATGACTGGATTTCTTTGGTACTCCATCTCTTCAAAGGATCCTTGGGAACTGCTGGAGTGACTTTGTGTCATAGGAGTGCTTACTGTGTGAGACTCAGATGAGACGTCTCACTTGAAATGTCAGCTATGACATTTTGGCCTTGTGGAGCATTTCTCTGGGGATGACAGCATATTGGTGTCTCAGTGTTGAGGACTCCAACAGCTGGAGAAAGCCATGGCAAGCAAATGTTTGACCTGTCTGTGGCAGAGGGATGGTTACTTTCTTAAGGTGGGGCTTGATCTGTTGACTGCCTGAGTAGCTGCCATCCAGGACCCATGGATGTTCCTGTGGTGTAACGAATGTGACACCACTCTATCCCCGTGCATATTCCCAGGTTTGACTTGGCTCTGGACAATCCCCGCTTGACCACAGTTGAATATAAACTTCTCGCATCACAAAATCACTTACGACTCTCTTTCCCATCATCCTCTCCACTGGCAGACAGCAAGTGCCTTAATGTGGTGAGAGGGCCTTCCTCCTGTCAGTTATGGAGTCTGTCCCTCGGTTGAAATTGCATTAACAGCACTCATTTATTCTCATGTGTTGACTGTAGCAGGTTCCTTAAGTCCACTTTTTTGTGACGTTAACAGTTACAGACTTTCTTTGTGCGTCTGTGATAGCAGGCTTTGATTCTACCATTATTAGATTACTCACCTTCCTTTTCTGTATGTCTTATCTCAAAGATGCAATTGGACATTTCTGATGTACTCATATAGGCAAGGCAGATAACTTTATTTGGTACTTATTTATTTGGTGACTTCATACGCAGCTGTTTCCTTAGATTGGGAAGGGCTTGTCTCATTGTTGCATTAAATTAAAAAATGTCCCATCAGATTCACATACGAGGTCTGTTAGAAAAGTATCCGACCTTTTTACTTTTTCAAAAACTATATGGATTTGAATCACATGTGATTGCATCAGCCAAGCTTGAACCTTTGTGCGCATGCGTGAGTTTTTTCACGCCTGTCGGTTGCGTCATTTGCCTGTGAGCATGCTTTGTGTGAGCACTGGTCCACCCCTCTTGTTGTTTTTTTTATTGCGAATAAATGTCTGAACGATTTGGAGCTTTGCTGCATCAATTTTTTCCAGAAACTGTGAGAGACCTCCAGGTGGACACCGTTCGGAAAATTAATATGGCTTTCAGGGACGATTTTGTGGGGATTACACAGATTAAGGAGTGTTACTGCCGCTTTAAGGATGGCCTACAGCGTCTGAGAGCGCGCCGCGCTCCGAGCGCCGATCGACAGGCTGACACCCCGCTGAAACAACCAGATCATTTCCAACATGAAGGCTTTGTTGATCCGGGACGTCATCTGACTTTCACAAAAAGGCAGGAGACGTGGACATCAGCACTTTTTCGGCACATTCCACTGTTACAGGTGTTTTTTTCATGGAAAGAAAAGCGGAGGATTGCACCACCATGACGTTCATGGCGCGGGACAAAAACCACCTCCGTGTTGGTCTCACAGGACGGCTTTCAGGTGGCTTTCAGATGGCTTCTGGTTGCTTTTTAGTCATGTGATTATCTGAGAAATTGAGCATGAGCTGGACATGCCCCAACATGTCCTGTGAGGCTTCATCACGGCGTTGCTTTGCACCATGCGGCTCCACTGCGACACGCGGAACTCCTCCGCACATCTGTCTCAATGTGCCGAAAAAGTGCTGAAGTCCACGTCTTCCGCAATTCCTGTGCTAGTCAGATGACATACCGGATCAAGACAGCGTCCAGTTTAGAAATGAACGGCACATTCCACTTTTACAGGAGTTTTTTTTCATGGAAGGAAAAGCGGAGGAGTTCCGCGCATCGTGGTGGAGCCGCATGGCGCAAAGCAATGCCGTGATGAAGCCTCACAGGACATGTTGGGGCATGTCCAGCTCATGCTCAATTTTTTGGATAATCACACGACTGAAAAGCAACCAGAAGCTGTCTGAAAGCCGTCCTGTGAGACCAACACGGAGGTGGTTTTGTCCCGCGCCATGAAAAAAACTCCTGTAACAGTGGAATGTGCCAAAAAAGTGGTGATGTCCACGTCTCCTGCCTTTTTGTGAAAGTCAGATGACGTCCCGGATCAACAAAGCCTTCACGTTGGAAATGATCTGGTTGTTTCAGCGGGGTGTGAGCCTGTTGATCGGCGCTCGGAGCGCGGCGTGCTCTCAGACGCTGTGAGCTGTCCTTAAAGCAGCAGTAACACTCCTCAATCTGTGTAATCCCCACAAAATCATCCCTGAAAGCCATATTAATTTTCCGAACGGTGTCCACCTGTAGGTCTCTCACAGTTTCTGGAAAAAAATTGATGCAGCAAAGCTCCAAATCTTTCAGACATTTATTTGCAATAAAAATCCGACGAGAGGGGTGGACCAGTGCTCACACAAAGCCTGCTCACAGGTGAATGACGCAACCGACAGGCGTGAAAAAACTCACGCATGCGCACAAAGGTTCAAGCTTGGCTGATGCAATCACATGTGATTCAAATCCATATGGTTTTTGAAAAAAATAAAAAGCTTGGATACTTTTCTAACAGACCTCGTATTTTGCACCACGGGCTAGAGCTGAAACAACTAATCGAGTTAATCGATTAAAATCGATTATTAAAATAGTTGTCAATTAATTTAGTCATCGATTAGTTGCTAAATAACTTGTGTTTTACCACACGTTTTGTTTCTTCCATATAATCAACCGAGCTTTGCTTTTAATCTTGAACCAATGAAGGAGTGCATCGAGCTGCTGCTTTGTTGGTTTCATTTGTTTTATTTCGCTTTATCTTAATTTTTCCCCACTAAAACCCTAAAGAACATATGTCTGTAAGGAATATTTACCTTTTTATGTTAAACTGACCTGTTATGGTCTTCTGAAACAGTTGATAGATGTATTTTATGCTAACGCCAATGCTATCGCATTAGCATGTCTATGGCGTTTTCAGTGTTGAAGTTAGCATTAAGCTGCTGGCATTTCAGCATGTTTATGCATTTGTTTTTTGTATAATAATTAATAGCTCAGCGTTTGCTGTTGTAAGAGTCAAATGTATTACAAATTATAATATTTTTAAATTTTTATTTATATATTAATAATAACAATAATAACTAATAATGCTACAATACAGTTTTAGAGAAAGAGACATGTCACGTGTCATTATGAAATGACCACATAGTTTACAAGTTATACAGAGAATGTTGCACATAAAATGAGTCAGGCTACAGTTTTTGATTTAGGTTTTATGGTTAACTGGTTATGCTAATTGCTCATTTGCAGCAACATAAATACCTCTTTTTTCACCATATATTTTATAACATTTATATGTTTCAATGTTGTTTTATGGCAACTCAGCACTTTGATAAAGCAATGCCATTTGAAATAATTATTTTTGTTCTTTATTATAAACTGTTTTATTCTTTATTATTTTATATTTCAACAGCCAAGGGACATTTGAAGATTTGTTGATTTTCAAGTATTTTAAGTTTTCAAATAATGTTCTGTTGTTAAATAAAGTGATGGAAGGAGAGAAAAATTGTTTCCCTGGTACATTTTTAAAAAATTCCCCTCTAATCAGATTAATCAATTAATCATGTCGAAACCCCATCAGATTCATCAATGATCCAAATAATCGTTTGTTGCAGCCCTACCACGGGCGCAACTTAGCTCACCGATGTTTCCTGTACATTATCTGCAAAATTATCGCCGCTGCTGATTCAGTACATCAGGTGCACATTATAACCGGCCTCTGGTCTCTGGAACTTGTGGAAAGAAGCCCTGGCGCTCAAGAAATGTTTTGTTAATAACGCAGAAGAAAAGTGTTGACAAATATCCATTAATTTGGATATCAGTATCTTACTGGCCGTTGCCTTACGGTTTTTGTTTTATTTTAAAGACTCTGCAGCTGAGTCATGCATGTCTTCGTCAGTTGCACATTGCTCCTTGGTAACAAGTATGTAATTCTATATCCCAGAATAATGGTGGACTCTGAAAGCACGGGGAAAATGGCAGGTTTGTTTCTAAAATAGAGGAGAAAAGAATCAAGAAGTAATCATTGTAAACATCAGGTGGGCTTGGAATAACTTCGCCAAGGCCTTGTCCATAAGGAAATGGAGCTTTCCATGTACCCTCTTCTTTGTAGTTTTCAAAGTGTTCCATAAACATGGCACCATTTCAAGAAATATCTGTGTCCACACAGTCACTGAAAATGATGTAGTATATATTCCAGGCCTGTATGTGGCGCTGTCATGATTCCACAAAAAAAAAAAATGGAGAAGATGAGGAGGAGCATGCACATGAAGCTTATGTGCTGTAAACAAACCTACAGTTTGTGACGCAAGAACGTCACAAAGCAGGACACTGAGTAACCGGATTCATCGTCACATCCTGCCGAAAACTGTTATCCACATAAGACGCCCTTGTTTTGGAAGATGATGCCTGGAAATACTTATTTATCGTGAAAATTGCTTGTGAGTGAACACGGTGTGAAGGCATTTTTAAAAACGTTCCTCTGTGTTTATATTTCTTTTTTGTTTTTGCCGTTCGCAGACTGGAGCCTGGGAGACGACCAGTCTGCTCTGGGTGCATTTCTCTGCTTGTCCCACCACCACCAAGAAGAACAAATAACATTTTAAAAAGCTGAAAGTCTTTTCTGCAATTATTTTCCTAGTGTCACAACGGCCCATTTATTCGTGCCAGCGTTCACCACAGGCATCCTTCATCTCTTCAGCATTCTGCTAGTGACTAAATTAAATCCTATGAAGGATTAAATTATCCTCTTAACAACAACAACAAAAGCATATCATCCACTATGGGCGGTAGATGCCGGTACTCTGTGAAAATGTTTTCTTCTTGCGTAACGTCTTGCTAGGTTAGAGAGGTTGAATTGTATGTTAACACCTGCTGAACACTGGCTCCTGCTGGACAGTCAGTCATCTATGTCTTTATGTCTGTAAGACAATCCTGCAGTTTAGCTAATTGGTGTGTCCTCTGGCTTCATGGATAGATAAAGCTGGGTATCATCTGCGTAACAATGAAAATTTAAGCAATGCCGTCTAATAATACTGCCTAAGGGAAACATGTATAAAGTGAATAAAATTGGTCCTAGCACAGAACCTTGTGGAACTCCATAATTAACCTTAGTCTGTGAAGAAGATTCCCCATGTACATGAACAAATTGTAATCTATTAGATAAATATGATTCAAACCACTGCAGCGCAGTGCCTTTAATACCTATGGCATACTCTAATCTCTGTAATAAAATTTTATGGTCAACAGTATCAAAAGCAGCTTGAGGTCTAACAGAACAAGCACAGAGATGAGTCCACTGTCTGAGGCCATAAGAAGATCATTTGTAACCTTCACTAATGCTGTTTCTGTACTATGATGAATTCTAAACCCTGACTGAAACTCTTCAAATTGACCATTCCTCTGCAGATGATCAGTTAGCTGTTTTACAACTACCCTTTCTAGAATTTTTGAGAGAAAAGGAAGGTTGGAGATTGGCCTATAATTAGCTAAGATAGCTGGGTCAAGTGATGGCTTTTTAAGTAATGGTTTAATTACTGCCACCTTAAAAGCCTGTGGTACATAGCCAACTAATAAAGATAGATTGATCATATTTAAGATCGAAGCATTAAATAATGGTAGGGCTTCCTTGAGCAGCCTGGTAGGAATGGGGTCTAATAGACATGTTGATGGTTTGGATGAAGTAACTAATGAAAATAACTCAGACAGAACAATCTGAGAGAAAGAGTCTAACCAAATACCGGCATCACTGAAAGCAGCCAAAGATAACGATACGTCTTTGGGATGGTTATGAGTAATTTTTTCTCTAATAGTTAAAATTTTATTAGCAAAGAAAGTCATGAAGTCATTACTAATTAAAGTTAAAGGAATACTCGGCTCAATAGAGCTCTGACTCTTTGTCAGCCTGGCTACAGTGCTGAAAAGAAACCTGGGGTTGTTCTTATTTTCTTCAATTAGTGATGAGTAGTAAGATGTCCTAGCTTTACGGAGGGCTTTTTTTATAGAGCAACAGACTCTTTTTCCAGGCTAAGTGAAGATCTTCTAAATTAGTGAGACGCCATTTCCTCTCCAACTTACGGGTTATCCGCTTTAAGCTGCGAGTTTGTGAGTTATACCATGGAGTCAGGCACTTCTGATTTAAAGCTCTCTTTTTCAGAGGAGCTACAGCATCCAAAGTTGTCTTCAGTGAGGATGTAAAACTATTGACGAGATACTCTATCTCACTTACAGAGTTTAGGTAGCTACTCTGCACTGTGTTGGTATATGGCATTAGAGAACACAAAGAAGGAATCATATCCTTAAACCTAGTTACAGCGCTTTCTGAAAGACTTCTAGTGTAATGAAACTTAATCCCCACTGCTGGGTAGTCCATCAGAGTAAATGTAAATGTTATTAAGAAATGATCAGACAGAAGGGAGTTTTCAGGGAATACTGTTAAGTCTTCAATTTCCATACCATAAGTCAGAACAAGATCTAAGATATGATTAAAGTGGTGGGTGGACTCATTTACATTTTGAGCAAAGCCAGTTGAGTCTAATAATAGATTAAATGCAGTGTTGAGGCTGTCATTCTCAGCATCTGTGTGGATGTTAAAATCGCTCACTATAATTATCTTATCTGAGCTAAGCACTAAGTCAGACAAAAGGTCTGAAAATTCACAGAGAAACTCACATTAACGACCAGGTGGACGATAGTTAATAACAAATAAAACTGGTTTTTGGGACTTCCAATTTGGATGGACAAGACAAAGAGTCAAGCTTTCAAATGAATTAAAGCTCTGTCTGGCTTTTGATTAATTAATAAGCTGGAATGGAAGATTGCTGCTAATCCTCCGCCTCGGCCCGTGCTACGAGCATTCTGGCAGTTAGTGTGACTCGGGGGTGTTGACTCATTTAAACTAACATATTCATCCTGCTGTAACCAGGTTTCTGTAAGGCAGAATAAATCAATATGTTGATCAATTATTATATCATTTACTAACAGGGACTTAGAAGAGAGAGACCTAATGTTTAATAGACCACATTTAACTGTTTTAGTCTGTGGTGCAGTTGAAGGTTCTATATTATTTTTTCTTTTTGAATTTTTATGCTTAAATAGATTTTTGCTGGTTATTGGTGGTCTGGGAGCAGGCACCGTCTCTACAGGGATGGGGTAATGAGGGGATGGCAGGGGGAGAGAAGCTGCAGAGAGGTGTGTAAGACTACAACTCTGCTTCCTGGTCCCAACCCTGGATAGTCACGGTTTGGAGGATTTAAGAAAATCGACCAGATTTCTAGAAGTGAGAGCTGCTCCATCCAAAGTGGGATGGATGCCATCTCTCCTAACAAGACCAGGTTTTCCCCAGAAGCTTTGCCAATTATCTATGAAGCCCACCTCATTTTTTGGACACCACTCAGACAGCCAGCAATTCAAGGAGAACATGCGGCTAAACATGTCACTCCCAGTCCGATTGGGGAGGGGCCCAGAGAAAACTACAGAGTCCAACATTGTTTTTGCAAAGTTACACACTGATTCAATGTTAATTTTAGTGACCTCCGATTGGCGTAACCGGGTGTCATTACTGCCGACGTGAATTACAATCTTACCAAATTTACGCTTAGCGTTAGCCAGCAGTTTCAAATTTCCTTCAATGTCGCCTGCTCTGGCCCCCGGAAGACAATTGACTATGGTTGCTGGTGTCGCTAACTTCACATTTCTCAAAACAGAGTCGCCATTAACCAGAGTTTGATCCTTGGCAGGTGTGTCGTCGAGTGGGGAAAAACGGTTAGAAATGTGAACAGGTTGGCGGTGTACACGGGGCTTCTGTTTAGAACTACGCTTCCTCCTCACAGTCACCCAGTCGGCCTGCTTTCCCGGCTGCTCGGGATCTGCCAGAGGGAAACTAACGGCGGCTAAGCTACCTTGGTCCGCACCGACTACAGGGGTCTGGCTAGCTGTAGAATTTTCCACGGTGCGGATCCGAGTCTCCAATTCGCCCAGCCTGGCCTCCAAAGCTACGAATAAGCTACACTTATTTCAAGTACCATTACTGCTAAAGGAGGCCGAGGAATAACTAAACATTTCACACCCAGAGCAGAAAAGTGCGGGAGAGACAGGAGAAGCCGCCATGCTAAACCGGCTAAGAGCTAGTAGCTGTGCTAAGCTAGCGGATTCCTAAAAACACACAAAGTGAATAATGTGTAAATAATTTAGAGGTGATTCAGCAGAGGGAGTGCTTTAGTTAAGGCACGTGAAGATTACACTGTGAAACAAATCGTTATCTAGGTAAGTAGATCAATCTAACTGCGCAGATTAAACAGCTAACAGATACAGCAAAACACCGCTGTGCTCCGGAACAGGAAGTGATACAATACTGCAGTGAGAGCCAACCACCAGTAGAGGCAAGCAAGAGATCACATCAAATGATCAACTTTATCATTTAAAGGCTAGAGTCAGCACAACATCTGTTTGTGCACTAGCATGAATTTTACTTTTTATTATTTAAAAATATGAGCTGCCTTCAAACAGTCTTTACTTGTACTTATTTCATTCATTTTAGGACTATGATTGCTTTTGAATTTAATTTCAGCAAGAAAAAGATTTATTTCTATAACTCTGTTACATTTAGATGTTTGATTGTAAGACGCGTGGACTCATTAATGCTTTTATAGTCCGCTGTCCTTGGTCTTGCTTTGCTTGTCAAGTTACAAAACGCTGCCAAGGTTTTGTTTGAGAATGTCTTTTGTGAATTGCTGTGCCTTTGTCAGGTATAATTGGGTTTCCTACTGGCAGTCCTGTTATTTCATGTTGTTACATAGAATCTAGTTTTGGGTCAAAACAGTTACGTGTTTACCAGAGTGAAATCAGTGTTTTGTTTCTTAGGTAATTCTGCTATAAACCCATAAAACACAAGCAGATGCATCTATTCTTTAAAAAAAAAAAAAGTACATCAAATATGATCAGGTGGTTGTCGATTTGAAGAGGTTTGAGCTGGGTGGTGTATTTATATTTGATGTAATTTAAAATAATGTGTTTTTTGTTCTTTTGATGGAGAACTCTGTGCTAAGCATTTAAGCTGATGTTCCGGGTTTCTGGTCCTGAATTTTAAAATGTTATTTTCATCAACAATTGTACAGTCTCTGTGCTAATTTGCCTCTTGTCATATGAGTCTTAATTATTTTTTTTTTGTCCTTGAGCTCAACAAGCTTGATTGGCTGCCATGGTAACCAAGGTCAAGAAGAAGATGGTGCAATGTTGTTGGAATGTTAATGCTGAAAGGTTGAGATAAAGTCTTGGTGTTTTGTGTCACTTTTAGAGAGTTGGTTTATATTGTGTGCTTGTAAACAGGATTGAAACTAATTTCGTTTTATATGTTTCCATGACGCACTTCTTTTTTGGGGGCCATATCTTTTCCGAGGCAGCAAGAGTGGGTGAGGATTTTAGGCATTGTTATAAATCTCCTTAAAATCATGTCCCAAGTGTCTGCCTGTCTCATTAGAGTTAACTGGTTCTGTGCGGAGTGTGGATGGGAGTGGATTCTTGCTTGTGAAATCTATGGGCCACAGAAAAACCCAGGGGTTTGGAAGGATGACCATTATGTAATGGGTGTTCTCTGCTCTCTAAATATAGCTGTCATACTGGCAGCAGCTTCATCTTGGCTAAATTTTTTATGTTGTTAGAGTGCAAATTTGAAGTACGTGATCCATTTAATGGCCACTGCTACTTTGCTTTTCCCTCAAATGCTTATCAGTGCAGCGTGCACTCCATGATGAACTTGGAAACTTTGAAACATTTTTTTAGAAAGGGTTATATTGTGCAGAATAATTTCTTAAGATGCCCTTCAGTGGTTACATTTAGTTGGAGTTCCACCTTAATCATGCTTAAACTTGCACAGTTCTAATCTTTGCCTTAAATGACATTCTGTCTGCTGCACAAGACACGCCCACTGAGCATTGCAATATTGATCAAAATGCACTCTAATGAATAACGGAAATTACAACAAATGTGATGCAAGACATTTTATGGAGTGTGCAAGGAAACAGCAACATTAAAATGGAACGCTGTACAGTCAGTAAACGGATGAAAGAAGCCTGACTCCTCAGCTTGTGTGCCCTTTAAAATGCAGTAAATAAACAGATGGGTAAGTGAGTCGGTTCCCTCCAGTTTATTATCAGGACAACTCAAAAATGATAAATGATGTCTTGTAACTTTTAATTAGAACACATAATGAAGTCACACTAATTTGACAGCATTGATGCAACAGATCATTCCAAAAAAGCAACATCTTGGCTATTTAATATCCTGTAGATGCTTTTGCCACCTGTTGGATGGATAGTGGGTGCAGGATTGCTAATGGATTAGAAGCAGGTGAGGTTGTCATTGCAGAAACCACACAGAAATCATTCTGATTGTTGAATCACATTTGTGTTGTAAAAACTCAAATGACATGTTGATGGCCTGTGGTCGCAGTGAGTGGGGTCCATAAAAGAATCTTTCTGCACAGAAATGTACTCGCAACTGTTATTTATTTATTTATTTTTAACAGTGGCTATGGTTTAAAACTTAAATAACATGATATATAACTTGAAATGCATTTCAGCACGCTTTATGGTTGTGAATACATACAAATGTCCTTTTTCTTGTTCTTTTTTTAAATATATTAGTGATCAAAATGAAGGAGTGGGGTACAATTAGTTAAACCTAACAGCTAACGTTAGCTAATCTAGCCGGGTGCAGCAGCATATATCATAGCTAACAATATAGTCGGTTCTATTCTGTTTGGGTATCTTACCTTAATACACACTTTTGTTTACATTTGTTGTTATATATTTGTTAATACCGTTATTGTAGGGTTAAACTACGCTATTGCACTTTATACACCAGTTACCAGGTTTGTTTAATCTTGTTGGCTAGCAAGGTACAGTTGGCTAATTAACAGCTAAATTAACAGTAGCTCATCTAGCTATAGTTAGCTTACTTTCGTGATTTACATTTTTATTTTACATGGTGTAGATTTTTAATGGTTCTTCAGTTTATGTTTTTTTTAAATAGATATCAAAAGATAATATTTAAGCTTGGGGTTTCCATTAGAAAGCATATATAGTATGTATTTTGTCTTCCTATAGTAAGCTAGCAGAGTGAACTTTAGATAGGTACCTAAAACATATTACATCATAGCTTCTGTTTCTATAATAAAATACCATATTTAGCCTACTAGCTATAATTTAATTTTACAAGTCTACAGACCTGTATGAATATTTAGGTTTTAGAAGCTAACTCCTATAATATTATGTAGTAACTGTATTTCTTGTATATGTTGTTTACTACCCCGATTGTGTAAATATCATTATATACATGTTGTCCATTTTCTTGAGCTGCTTAGGTGGGTAGGGGAGTGCCCATGGGATAAAAAAGCTTTTCAACCTACCATCCCTGGTTCTCAAGACCAGGCACCTAAGTGGCTCTACTCCACTCTTCTTTATATTTAGATATACCTTAGTATACACTAGTAGAGTTCTATCTTAGAATTGGAATGTATTATAGAAGACATACCTTACTGAATTTTCATGATCACAAATCCACACAATCCTTTGTAATGTATTTTGTATGAATTTAGTTGAAGCAGAAACGCCTTCCTTCTCAGTCTCTCTTCTCAATTTGTGATTTTTAAAATATGTAGTTTGTTTGTCTGTTCCTTTCATTTTCAAAGGCTAATAAATTCAGCCACCTAAATCTGCATTGTGTTGGATTTGGTGTCATATTTATTTTTTGTCAGTGTTTTGGCCGCACTGCAGAAGGTGAAAGGCAGAGTATGTGTCCCTTTTGGGCTACTGTATCAACATGGAGGTGCAATATGACGGACTCCATGAGGGCGCGCACCCCCATACAGATATGAAGGTTCATTCTAAGCTGATGTAAATGCATTTTTTCATTGTTATGAATGCTGTATTCCATTTCTGCTAATAAATGTCCCTTAATCCTACAAACTGCAGCTTTTAGCATCAAAATGGGGCCATGAGAAAAGTTTGTGACCTACATGTTATTGTTGCGAAAAGCTTTTTTTACTTTGAAGGATGAAGATGACATGCACTTACATAGATAAATATGATGTTGTTTGATGTTATCCATGTCACAGTAGACCAAAAAAATCAACTTCAGTCCTTTGTTGTTGTTGCGGGACTGGGAACACATAATGGGCCCATCACACTGAATACGTCACATGCATCAAAAATCGGTCTAAAAAGCATTATTTTCAATGAGAAAAAAAAAAAGCTTCTCCCAGCAGGGTGATGGGAGAATTGTTTTACTGCCTTTTTTAAAGCTTTTTTGTGATTCAGGCGACCCAAATTAAAGATGGCAATCGCTGAACTTTTTTCAGATTGTGGAAACGGCCAGAGTGTGACGTCGCAACCCCGCCCCCCCCTTTTTTTTTTTTTGCCGCTTCCAAAGCGACACGTCTGACGTCATGCGACGTGTCGGAATCCGTCGGAAAACGCATCCGACGGATTCCGACACATTGACGGATTGGCCTGACGTATTCAGTGTGAAAGGCCCATAACACAGAATTTTTGACAGTAACAAAATTTATTAACCGCATAGCTGCATGACCACTGGAATATTTGAAACTGGACTCAAGGGTTGGAGGCAGAGAAATCCATACGAGTTGGATCGATGATGAACCCATTGTCCTGTTTTGTTTGGTTTGCGTCTTCTCAGCCTCGCTAAATGTCTTCCGTGTTCTGTTTATCTTTTAACCGTTTTCTCTCTCATTCTTTCCTGGTGTCTCCCCTCTCCTTTCTTTTGCTCTTGCTTTGGCATTCTCCCTCTCCATCTGTCAGACTTCTGGAATGGATGATGGAGAGTTGTGTGTTTCCTAGCAACTGTGGTTGCCATAGGAACCACACCAGAACTGCTGCATTTGCTTGTCGGCGGGGAGAAATGAAACTGATTAAAGGGGGAATAAAATAGGTGCCGAGACTAGAGAGAGAGGAAACAGAGAGGACAACGTTAAACGAGAGCAGTGTGTTGCAGGCGAGTTGTCCCAGAATGCAGGTTTTGTCCTTGTGAGTCTGTCCGCACCTCTGTTTTGTCCTTTTAGCTCGATTCCTCACTTGTTCAACTGATCTTCAAAAGGAGGACGTCTGATTCCATTTATTTAGATACTTTGATCCACTGAACAGTGCTGTGTTTTAGACACTACTAATGGCAGTCCTGTAAAATAATCCTAATCCCAGATCTGCATTTAAAGACATCTGTTATTTATCGGCTGATAATTATGTTCAATGAATAACCAGCTACTCTTGGTGTAATTATTGAGATGTTCTCAGTATCCACCCCACAGTTTGACAGCGTAACTGTCATCTATAACACTATCCACCCTTCCACATTTTCGCCACCTATCCATTGTAAACCACTTCAAATCAGTATTTTCATTGCGTAAATTTCTGATTCTGATTTTTCAGAGGCTAGAAAGTACACACGTGGCTGTTAGACGCATGATTAGCGCATCGAATTCTCGGGTGTCATACAAGCATTTGTTAATAATTCCACCTGAAGTTGTTGGCTCCTTAAGTGTCTATCTAAAGGAAACATTCCGATGTTGGCTTGGAAATAAAGCATTTCAGACATTGTGATGGTGTTGAACTTTGTTAAAATGTTTTCCATTTAATGACAGTTCAGTACTGATGAATGTTTCTTTGAGCCATGGAGGTTTTGGCTAATTGCATCAGCGTTGGAAGATCTAACCAGATTTGCGAACATTTGTGCTGCTCAGACACACACACACACACACACACACACACACACACACACACACACACACACACACACACACACACACACACACACACACACACACACACACACACACACACACACACACACACACACACACACACACACACACACACACACACACACAGCAGTGTGTTGGATTGATTGCACTCTACAGCTGCAGCCAAAGTTTCGTTTTCCATCTTGAAATGAGCCCATGGCTTTCTCACTCTCACACATTCATCAAGGCAATTTACAAAAAAGCATTTTTAGCAACATAAAATCCACTACTTTTTGGATCCTGTGTTTACTCCAGCTTGACGTGTTAACACAGAGTGACCGTTGAATCGCTGCAGCTGCTTTTATGAGTGAGATCACAGCATGCAGCAGCGCATCGTGAGCCGAGCTGCTTATGGTATGTGTTTATCTTCATCATCTCCCACCACCACGCTGTGGAATGGGAGCTGGGAATTGGAATGGGTTCTGTTTGTACGTCTGTGTATCCATCCACCGCGGATAAAACGAAACAATCTGCAATGTAACATACTGAATACAGTTACGTGAAATGTGCCAGGTTTCTCACTTGTGTACTGTCCCACACGACTTTGAAGAAGAACGTTGTGCCCGCATTTCTGACAGAGTAATGGCTCTTGATGTTGTCCATTCATGCTTACTGTAAACAGAAACAATAGGACCAGCAGCCGTGCTAACAACTGATTGATACTTGATGAAACGCACATCTCAGATGTTACATAATGAAAAGTACACTGCAAATACATGGTTCCATGTTGCCTTTTCTGTTCACTTCTCCCTTGTTTTTGTAGTTAAAAATTACATTCTAGGTCACTGTTTTTTGTTCTTCCTGAATATGAAATGTAGTAGACCACATTCCAACCAGTGTGTTTGCGAGATAGACGTAGAGAGAGCGTAGATATATGCTGAGATGTTGGCGATCCGGGCGAAATCTGTTTGTGTGTATTGTTGTAGCAGTGTTTTAAGTATTATAGAGGACTGTCAGGAGAATGATTATCCCCACAGAATGTAGCACGAAGTAAAGGAGTCCACGAGTGCTACTGCATGGTGCACCAATAAATTGCAATGTTACTCTCCAGCCAAAGCCAGTCCCTGTTTACAGCTGTGTGGACTGGGATGAGGCAGATGAAATGTGGAGTCTAACCCCACTTTCACAACTTTAAAATGTGCACGGTTATGTCAGCTCAGTGTATTTTCCCTCAACTGCTCCATTGGAAGTTGAGTTCAGCGTTGCGAAAACTAAATGGTGTTGATTGCAGATGAGTCTGTCCTCTGATAATGTTTACTTAATTGGTATGTCACGACCTAGGGCCGGGCGATATGACTTAAAATTCATATCACGATATAAATTAACGGTAACGGTATATATCACGATATAAACGTAAGTGTAAACGTTATAATGGAAGTGTTTCTGAATGGGTCATATAGTCCCTTTGCAAAGCTAAATTAAATAAACAAAAAACAACAAAAATCATAAACAGATATAATTCATTTTGAGTGCCTGATTCTCTGACTTGTTCGACGTGTTTTTGTACATTGGAATAATCTCATTTTGCCATTCCTGCTTCTGTCCAGCAGGAGGCAGTGTTAGTTTGTCTGCTTTTGGTAGCGTTTTTCCCAGAAAGACCCCAGAGACACCACCACGTGGGTTGATGATCCCGATTGGCTCATGTCATGGCATTCCACCAATGATAAACTGGAAGGCGTGTTTTTTTTTGTTGTTTTTTTTTTCTGCTCTCCTGCCCCGAGATGGACCTCTCAGCTCAGTTGAATGAGGAAATGTGAGACTGTTTACTGCTGCTTTCTGCAAATATGGGCACCAAATATGACCATAAAATTCGCAAACAAATGCGGAAATTATTAATCATAATTCAGGTTATAGTAGGCCTATTAACATAATTTAAAAACTCATATAAAGCTTGAAGCATGCAATTTTAAAACGCATTGAAACAGAGACTGAGTCTGGTGAATTTAATGGGGCAATTGCTTAATTCATTCATATGAATTTTACATGACCGAATTCAGTCAGGTGACTAAAGAGGGTTAAAATATCTTATAATTTTACACTCTCACAAGGAGAAGTTTTAGGCCCAATCTCAATTCTCTTTTATACCCCTTCCCCTTGGCCCTACCCCTTTAAAACAAGGGGTAAGGCGAAGTTATATGCCTCCAGCCCTGTGAATTGAGACACCCCTCCGCCTCATGGGGGAAAAAAAAAACTGCCCGTCTCCACAGTTTGTCATCTTGGCAACCGAAGCGCACGTTGCAGTAGCCTGTTTGCTCTTTTTATTTTCTCGCCTTTCTGCGTAAATGCAAAGAAATAGAAAAAGTTGCAGATTTCTTCGACGCATTGCAATCATGTCAGAGAATTTTGTGGTATTAATAATGAATTTAATTAATTAGTAATTTATAATAATAATTAGTAGTAATAATTAATTAATTAGCAATTAATTAATGTTAATAATACTAATAATAATTAATCATTAATAATAGTAATAATTAGTATTGTTAATTCTTTTTTTTTTTTTTGTATCCAGCCATATTTCCTTTAGAAATTTTCTTGACAAATAAGAGCAGTTTATTAGGGCATCAGGTTATGTGTACACATATATGTGTGTGTTTATATTTTCATCTTACTCTCATTGGTGAAACTTCTCATTTTCTGCCCAAAAGCTTATTAGGAGACGAGTGTGCTCAGGGCACCCTGTCTGTTTACAAAATACACACGCATTACAGACCTTGAAATCCAACAGCAGGAATTGCTATTATTTATGAACAAGATTTATGAACATACAAATTAACATGCTTATCCTTTATCATGATTTTCTCCATTGTGAGACATAAAAGTGTCTTATCGTAACGTTCGTGTGTATGTGCATTATAATGCCTCAGCACACAAGCGAAGTTACGATATTCTTCAGAACGACAATATACGCAACATGCATCCAGCAGCATACACGTTGCTGTCATAAGCAAGTTATAACTTTCTAAACAGCGTAATTTGTAATGAAAGCCGCTTTCATTTGTGTGGCTCTTTCGGCACCATGTTTGTTTCTTTAGAAACAGCGGTAACCTCCTCCTACCCCTCTAAATGGAGTGTGCATCCAGATTCACTCCGTTTGGAGGGGTTTGTAGCCCTCTGCCTACTCCTCCGCCTACCCCTCCGCCTCGTTCCAAAAAGAGAATTGAGACACCCCTCTGGCTCTCGTGCCTGCGCAAATGGAGGGGAAGGGGTAAGGGGAAGGGCCAAGGGGTAGAATTGAGATTCAGCCATGATCTGCCATGGTGGAGATGGAGCCTGTGACCGAAGCACTGACTGCAGCTTTTTCCAGTCGTTCAGAGTTACTGAGGAAGATACGATGACGTCAGCAACAAGCATTACCGCGATTGGTCGGTGAAGTCTCTACCATCGACCAAATTTATGCTGTGAATGGAATATATTGTTTATACCGCCCACCCCTATCACCAACTCTTGCTACGTTGGATTAACTTGTTCCCTGGTGGAAGTGAATATTGGACTTCGTCTTGTGCCGCTGCAGCAAGCTGTTCGTTCAGATAAGGGAGCTGCACCAAGCTGAGGAGCCGGTTCAGCGCATCTCAACATTTAGACGTATACACTTTAAGACTCGCTTTCATCTGTAATTTTTGCACTCTTTGGCTGCAAGTCCTTTTACTAAATGTTCATCAGTGCTCAATTTGTGAACTCTGAAGAAACCTCTTAGGGTCCACCATTATTTTTTCTTGTGTTCTTTTGAAATGGAGTTGATGTCACGTAACATTCAGATTAGAACTGCAATACGTTACGCTACATTGCTGATTGAAAGTGGTACTGCATTTCCAACTAGCTTCCACCTTTAATTGATTTTGAATTATTTAGATTATTGCCAATTCTCATTTTGTAATATCTCAATATTGTATTTACACTGAACAAAAATATAAACACAGCACTTTTGTTTTTGCTCCCATTTTCCCTAAAACACTTTCTATATACACAAAAGACTTATTTTTCTCAAATGTTTTTCACAAATCTATCTAATCTGTGTTTGTGAGCACTTCTGCTTTGCTGAGATAATCCATCCCACATCACAGGTGTGGCATATCAAGATGCTGATTAGAAGCATGATTATTGCACAAGTGTGCCTTAGGCTGGCCACAATAAAAGGCCACCCTGAAATGCACAGTTTTGCTTTATTGGGTTTGGGGGTGGGGCATCTGTGGAGGTCACAAAACCAGTCAGTATCTGGTGTGACCACCATTTGCCTTACGCAGAGCAACACATCTCCTGTTTATATTTTTGTTCAGTGTATATACCACCCCTAGTGCACACAGTGTTTTCATGCAGTGTGTTTGTTAATTTGCCCTTCTTGACTTCTGTCTCTTAATTTGACAGGGAAAATGTAAACCCAATGAGCATGTATGATAGCTTGAAGGATAAGTGAATTTGGATATTTATCTGGGCGAGCATGCTGGATCTGATATTTTAGTCAACTTTGGCAATAGCTAAAAAAAAAGATACTGACAAACCCTAGTGGTGATGTGTAATTTCCTTTCCATAATATGAACCATCTCAGTCTTCCTGCTTGAGTAGTGACACCTCTGAGTCTGCAAAGTTTCTTTCATTCTCTTCTGAAAAATAAGATCATTATGGTACTGTTACTAGGCTAAAATTATACCGCTCTTTTTCTTCTTCCATCCGGGCGTCTTTGAATAAACACTTGTCAGCATTTGTCATTTTCTGCTCCAGACTTCTCGTGCATTATAATAATGTGCTTGTATCTGCATCGCTGATGGCAGGCATCAGATGAATAAAATTTAAGGTCTTTAACGGATTCATGGTCGCAAAATATGGTGTTTTATGAGATTTTTTTTGTGTATTTGGATTTCGAACATAAGGAGCATGCACTAAAGAACATTTCAGGTGTTATCAAGCTGATTTTAATTTTGCACAATTATGAACACAGCCCACGGGTTTGCTGTTGCAGTTCTACTTCTTTTTTGTTTTTATAAATATGCTTGCCAGTAATGCAATATGTATGATAATGATAATTGTGTGTATTTGGCCCAGAAGTCCAAAGTATTATATTACAAAGTACATTACAAGTACTTGTAATCTTTAGGAAATTAAAATTTCCACTTCAGACAGTGGCCATGTTTACATGACCATAATAATCAGATAACTGTAATAATCTGATCTCTCGTGTTTACATGCACATTAGTAATCCGATAAGTGGATAAACCGGGTTTACATGATTTCAGTTCATTAGTTGGATTTCTTTGGAAGTGGAGAGAGAAGAAAGGGCATCTCTTGCTCGCGTTTGAAATATGACGTCTTGTTTAAGGAGATTCCCTCTCAACTTTAAAACATATGCCTATAAACCACATAGATCTCCAAGTAATTTGCTCTTTAGAACGCTGAAACAACACACCGAACACCAACAACACACCTTTTTTTTTTTTTTTTTTTTTTTTTTTGACACATGACGGACTCTGAACTTTGTAATCTGATGAATGAAGGATGTTACGAGCTGCGACAAGACATCAGTCTGTCCCGCGGAACCTCTGGAAATGTGAGTCACAACTGCTTTGACACACGCACAAACAGCAAAATAAATCTGATTAAAAATGGTATACATCTACAGAAGAAATTGGAGTATTGGGCAGAAATTCAGGTGTGTTAATCCGATTTCTCATAATTGACAGTGTCATGGATATGCATGCTCCACTAGTGGGGCATCCTATGTTTCTGTCAGCTTCGGTACTGGAAAAAACAAAGGAAAAATGGTAGGAAAAGCTAGCCTGATACAACCCCAATTCCAATCAAGTTGGGACGTTGTGTAAAATGTAAAGAAAAACAGAATACAATGATTTGCAAATCCTCTTCAACCTATCCGGTTGTTAAGTGTGATGTAACGCATCATGTGATTTTCAACTTTCGGCTCCAAACAAAAAGGCGTGCTGTCATTAACATTGAGAACTGCAGTGAGATGCTCTGATCAGGCTGCACTTAAACTGCTGCACACGTACAACAGCATTAACATTGCAACATAAAACTCTTTGTATATTGTGCCTAAAACTCTCCTGGATATATTAACTGGGTTTTTAGACGTTATTGCATTTGTTTTATGTAAAAACGCCAGAAGTTCAGGTCGTTTCTCTATTATTTTCAATGGGATTTGCTGTGAGCCGCGATCGCTTCTTGTTCATGTCGTTCGGGGGGAGAAAGTGAAGTTTGCACTTTAACGTCCTGTTTATTGTAATAAATCATTTTTTATTAACAAACAGGCATGTATATTTTACCTCTGCATAATAAAATACATCAAGTAAAAGGAAAAAAGGTTTTGTTAAGTGTTCTTACCTTAGAAACAGACGAATGTTAACGGAGATGGAGGTGGAGAACGGCGGGAGGGAGAGTTGTGCACACTGTAAACACAAACTAAATTTAAACTGTAGATCCTTTAAAGGATCATACAGACGTAACTTTAATTGTAAAATTGCAGGTCTTTGGACCCGGAAACAGCTTTATCAGGTGATGCGTTATGTCAGTGCTTAACAACCGGATATTCAATTGAATACACCACAAAGACAAGATATTTAATATAAATGTATTTAATGATAAATGTTATTGTTTTGTGCAAATATTTGCTAATTTTGAAATGGATGCCTGCAACACATTTCAAAAATGCTGGGACTGTGGTATGTTTACCACTGTGTTACATCCCCTTTTCTTCTAACAACACTCAATAAGTGTTTGGGAACTGAGGACACTAATTGTTGAAGCTTTGTAGGTGGAATTCTTTCCCATTCTTGCTTGATGTATGACTTCAGTTGTTCAAAAGTCCGTTGTTGATGTATGGCTTTCGCTTTGCATGGTAGAGTTTTAACTTGCACTTGTAGATGTAGCGACGAACTGTGTTAACTGACGATGGTTTTCTGAAGTGTTCCTGAGTCCACGCAGTAAGATCCTTTACACAATGATATTGGTTTTTAATGCAGTGACGCCCGAGTGATCAAAGGTCACGGGCATTCAGTGTTGGTTTTCCGCCTTGCCGCTTACGTGTAGAAAGTTCTCCAGATTCTCTGAATCTTCTGATTATATTAGGGACTGTAAATGATGGAATCCCTAAATTCCTTGCAACTGAATGTGAGAAACATTGTTCTTAAACTGTTGGACTATTTTTTTCATGTAGTTGTTCACAAAGTGGTGATCCTCGCCCCGTCTTTGCTTGTGAACGGCTGAGACTTTTGGAGATGCTCCTTTTATACCCAATCATGACACTCACCTGTTTCCAATTAACCTGTTCACCTGTGGAATGTTCCAAACAGCGTTCATCAACTTTCCCAGTCTTTTGTTGCCACTGTCCCAGCTTTTTTGAAACGTGTTGCAGGTATCCATTTCAAAATGAGCAGATACTTGCACAATAACAAAAACATTTGATTGATTTTGTTATATTTATTTTATTTCAATCAGCACACTCATGCAATAACAGAAAATAAATGAATGGATAAAAAAAAAAAACATAATTTACTGAAAAAACAAAACAAAACATGTAGCTGAATGAAAGACTGAAGCTATCTTGCTTTTAAATGCCCTAACGTATTTATACTGTGTCAATATAAAAAATAAAAGATTTCTATCAGACTATGAACAGTAATATGAAAACAATCACAATTAATCACCGGTAGTTTGTCAGTTTGAACATTAAATATCTTGTCTTTGTGGTGTATTCAATTGAATATCAGTTGAAGAGGATTTGCAAATCATTGTATTCTGTTTTTTTTTATATTTCACACAATGTCCCAACTTCTTTGCAATTGGGGTTGTATTTTAAATTTTCAAAATGCACAGTGGAGTTTGCATATCAGCCTGCATTGTAACAGTCATTTATTTCCATAAAAAAGAAATACTAAGCCCCCTCTGAGTCATTCATGAGCTGTGCAGGGATAACACTTGGGATAACTTGGGACCGAGCTTCATCAAGTGTGAGAACTGTTTACCACTGCAGATTAAATCATGTTGGTGGATTTTGTACATTAACATTCTAGCAATAGCTTTTTTTTTTTCCAGTGCCACAGTGCTGTATATATTTTTTGTGGTTATATTAAAAAAAAACACTTTGCAGTGTTTTCAGTAAGGAAGGAAATAGACGTTGGAATTGAAAAAAGTAGGTTTTCACACCTTATCTTGTGCCCACTGTGAATATAAAAGGTGTTTGCAGTATGGGAGGGAGTTTCTGAGAAAATTTTTTATTTCTTTGTGTCCGTAGATAGTTTCTGGTGCCCTTTCAGAATGAAAATAAGAAGGAATGTCATTATAACAAACTTATGAGTTACAGTAATATTGTATTTTTATTATTACCAGGAATGTAGTGCTGTAATTTTCACTCTTTTACCTTTTCCGCATTATTTAAATGCTCTTCCCTCTAAGTGCATGCACAGCATGAACTCTATTAAAGCATGAAAAGAAATAACCTAATGTTAATGAAAATATCCGTGCATGTGGGCGAGCTGTGCTACGGTCGTGACCCAGAACAGTGTGGTCTCACATCATGTCCTTGTGCTGCATCTACCACACTACAGAACCACCACATAAGAGCATAGTATGTCTCATCTGAGACTCTGCAAGTAGCCTCTCCTTTGACATAAAATTATTCCAGCAATACACAAGGATATTCTGGACAAAAGTGTGCTAAAACATACAGTTGGCCAACTATTTTTGGTCTATTGAAAATGTGATACAAAAAAGTAAATTGGTTGCATTTGTGTAGCAATTTTCCATCTGATAGTTTATCTATCTTTTATCTAAAAATACCTCTGATCTGATCCACAATGCAAGTTGTATGATCTATTACACCCTGAGCGTAAGTAGTACGAAAGCGCATAGCGCGGCTGTGTAAGAGGCGCCGGAGTTAAAGATGGGTATTTTGCACTTTCTGCTATTGTTGACGTATAACTTCTAAGAGTCTAGTCAGCAGCTATAAGACAACTCCATCTGTTTTTACATGTGTTTCCAAGAAAACAAACATGATGTTGCATTTGTAGTAATATGATTTTATCATGATCCAGTTGGGGAAAACTGTGCTGTAAGCGCCGGTCTCGCCTGTTGCAGTGAAGACTTGAGATGTAGCTTGAAACATATTCAGTGCAACAGAAAGTGTTTCAGCATGATGCTGTTGTGTAGCATCACTCTGGGCTGCTGTACTGCAAACATGATACATCTACTGTATGACAACGTGTTGAGCAGTACATCCAAAATGTGCTTTCAGGAAACGATAAGCAGAACGGAAAATGTCAAAAGAAAAAAAAAATCCTGTTAGTTTTACGTGTGTATGCATTAGTTGGTTTTTATTTTATTATTTTATTTTGGTCGATGCCTGTTAGTTTATGAGCATATCCAGCTGTGATTGGGGAGTGAGTAGATGATAGAAAACAGGCTTTGGTGAGAATGTCGTTGCACGTTATTTTTAGACAGCTCAGGTGATCTCACTAATGAGGCAAAGCACAGAGGAACTTTTGCTTGATTTGAGAGAGCTGCGTGTCACCGGTCTTCTCTGGAAGAGGCCATTTGTTGAATTAGCCGGGCAGTGTTGAAGTGTTGTGTACTTAAGATTAATCCCCGAGTCTTGATGATGTAACAAGTGTCCCCCCCCCCCTTCTCTCATACCGCTGTCACACATTTAGTCTTTGAAAATCTGTGAATGTATGTTGGTTAGGGTTGCAAATGTGACACTCTTTGTGCAAACAGAACTCCATACATGCACCATTAGCTTGTTTATGTGTGAGTGTCAGTATTGGCTAACACGGGAAGTGATGCATCACATCTGGCACAGAGATAAAGCAGCAGGGAAGAAGTGAGAATGGATGATGTAGGCGTCAACCCCCAAACAACTGGTTTCTGCTCCTACACGGTAAAAATCCACGGCTCGGGATTCACTGATACGCCATGTAACTAACTGTATCAGCTTGGAGACTGAGCATGCTTTACAATATTTTAAATGCATGTTATTTTCTTTAAATAAAAGTGCACATTAATCAAACATGTCTGCTTTGCTGCAACTTGCATTTCTGGCTGGAGCTTTTCAAAGATAATTTGATAAGCTCTACTGCATAAACGTTTGATGTATGGTAATGGCCCAGTGCGTTCAAAAATTATTAAAAACAGTTTGCTAAGTAGTTAAAATGTGTTCACTTTTCTCTTCTATGTACTTGTGTAATGTTTATGTTTAATACTTATTAAATACATACATACATACATACATACATACAAACATGCATGTTTGTTGTTTTTTGGCCATGTCTGTCTGCCTGTGTGTGACCAAAATAACTATTTTGGTCAGAGTTTGACAGAACTTGATGGATTGACTGAGGGTCAGCCAATGACCAAGTGTTTTGATTTTGGGAAAAATTGGTTAAAAGCTTGGGTCAGAGTACAAGATCGAAACTAGGGTCCAGTGTTCAGAGGTAAAGTATATTTGGAAAGGCTGTTCCAAATAGGGATGCACCGATCAGTTCCCGATAACTGAATTTGGATATCTGCCGATACCGATACTTTTCCGATCCAATACCAGAGCTCTGTTTGCTTTAATGTTATTGTTGTCATCATTGTTGATTTTACATGAGGATTTTCTTCAAAAGAAGACCTGAAAGTTGAGCTACAATTTGCCAGAAGGTGTATCTAAGATGAAAGCCTAGATTTGATATTTTGATGAAAGAGTTATTTTTATTTTTATAGACTTAAAGAAAAAAGACACCACTCTTTCTCTTTCTTTCTGCCTGTCTCTCTCTGTCTCTCCCTCACTCTCTGTCTCTCTCCCTCTCTGTCTGTCTCTCTCCCTCTCTCTGCCTGTCTCTCCCTTGCTCTCTCTCTTTCTCTCTCCCTTGCTTTCTCTCTCCCTCCGTCTCTCTCTCTCGCTGTTTTCGTGCTGCGTAAACTTTGAATTTTTGGGAAACACAAAGCCTTTCAACTGTAAAATAAATATATCATCACTGACGCTCACACACAGGATTTCAGTGGAGTCTTTTTTTTTTTTTCCCCCCTTTCAGCGAACAGAATCTCTGTTGGGCTTCTCCTCCTTGGCTGCATGCTGAGTTGGCTTTTCATAGCATTTTACAGCCTTGGGACATTGAAGCGGCTAACTTTCTAGCACACATTTTCAGCAACAGTTCAGCTAATATTTTGGAAAATCTGTGCTCAACAAACAGAGAATTTGAACCCAAGAGCTGAGCAGAAATTTGCCGCTACACACAGCTAGAACACTGCGGAAGATAGCGCTCTCAAACAGCCCGGCTTTATAAACCCTCCCTTCCTCCTGCTTTGCATAAACAAGCAAAGAGCAAACAACAGCAGTTGAGAGGACTGAGTTGAGAGGATTTATAGTGGCTCTTCTCCGGTGTTGGAATGTCATGGGTTGGATCGGTGTTTTCCGATACCTGGGATCGGATCGGTCCCATCCCTAGTTCCTAGTACTGTATTTTGTCACGCAAACAAGCCATGATTACTGTTAAACTATTGTGAACTCACATATTACCGACCATGTATCGCCTTGATATTGATCACATGACCTTTGTCTCTGGGTGACCTTGGAAGATCAAAGTAAAGTCATAACCCTTTAACTTGAACAATTTCGAGTCAGGGATGTATGTTAGTCAGGGATAAAGAGCAAAAAAGATAAAACAAACACTTTTTAAAAGAAAAAAATCTGAATTCTGTTGTGTCTACCATGAATACTAATGATCAAAATATGTTTCACATTGTTGTGATGATTTTTGGGGACATTAGGGCATTGTAAACCTGCCTGTTGGGTTGGTGAGTTCCATTTGCCCATCAAATTTTGATGGGTGCAGTTTTGTGAATCCCATTCGGAACAGTTGTGCTCCTTTGTGTACTATCATTGTACTGAGGGGGTTATTTTGTAGTATGGCTATTAAGTGACATTTTGTGAACTCCTTATGCATAACTTACCAGGAGGACCAACCTTGAGCAGCATGTAACCTGCACATGTTGTTGCCCTGCAGTGTAGTTACTTGTTATAAGCTGTTTCATGCTCTGCTATAAGATCAATATTCTGTATCTGCTGATGATTTCACTCTGACTCTAAATCTGTATCGGAAGAGAGGAGGTTGGATAAGTGCATCCTTATTTTTATAGGTTAATGTGCTTATTGTCTGTTTGTGGGCAGGAAGAGGGTAATGCTTCTCCTTGTCTGTTGTCAGTGTGTCCACGTGCATAACTCAGTAACCCCCGCTCCAGTTGAGGTTTAAACAAGATAGGGTGTCACTGTGGCTCAGCCATCCGGATTCAGGTCTAGACCCAGTTTCTAGAATCCCCGATGTTGAACCGATGCTCTGTTATTGGAGGCAGGGTCTGCGTTCTTTGCTGTTGTTTTGTGTAACCACACTGTAAACTGTTTTCTGGGACAGTTTGGAAGGGTAGACTGACCCAACAGATTTATCCTCTGTGTAATGAAAGAAATCTCGTTAGCCGTCTATTTTTGCTAATACCTGTTGCTACTCAGGGAAAGCCACTTGAGAAGTCCATGCAAACGCCACAAAATGACGTGCATTCTCAGCTTTAACAGTGGGACATTATGGATTACACGCATGTGGCAGTTAAGGATGGGTATTGATAAGATTTATCTACACCATTATCGATTCCACTTAACGATCAGATTCCTTACTGATTCCCTTATCGATACCTCTTGTGAATTTTCTGTGTACTAAAAGTAGGCTTTACAGGTTTTCTATGTCAATAACATTTTATTGAGTCTTAAAGTAAATAAATGTGAAATTGGTCACATGATTCTTAATCTCTGGACATAATAAAGTCTACATGGTGGATCCTTGATCTCTGGACATAAATGGAAATAAACAAAATCTGCAGTTTTTGTCAAACATTTCTTTTCAGACATTATTGGCATGAATGTTTTTCCATATATCTGAGCTGAGCTCTTGCAGCTGTGCTGCACATCAGGATGTAATTCATAAAGAATGAAGGACGTCTCATTTTGGGAGGAAAAAACATTTTAGTCAGTTGTAGTTTATTGTCTGTATTACAGAGTTTGGAAAGAGGTGTCATTTTATTTAAAGCGGCGATTTGCTTTGAAGTTATTAATTCAGACTGGACTGTGTCTGGAGCTGTGCCAATGGAACAGAGGACGATTCTCATTTCTTGACTGCAACAAGACAAGAGTCCCAGTTAGTGAATTTAATCCACACAAAAATGACTCACGGTTTTAATGGCTTTGAGAGGGGTTAAGAAGCGGACTTTCCGCTCCTGAAGAGCAGCAAATCAAAGAACCAATGAGCCAGCGGAGCGAAGCATTGCTTCATTGGTTCACACTTCAAAGTGCAGTTGCGCTGCAGAAGCGGCTGATTACAGACCCGCTGCAGGGTCTGTAATCAACTTAGAACAATGATCATTTTCCCTACAAACACCCTCAAAAACAACGGCCAATCTGAAGGACCGATAAGCAAAAAGACTATTGATATCCATGGATCAAATCATTTCTTAGCAATACCGTAAAAAACCGGTTCTCAATACCCGACCCTAGTGGCAATCCACAGCGCATGCTTTTGTGCATGTCTTTCTTTAACCGTTAGAGCTGCCAATCTAAAGTGTCTGTTACACTATGGTGGATTGGAGTTGACAATGTCAGTTCACTCTACGTGTAGCTGAGAACCACTCTTGTTGAAAGAAATGTCTGCTTCAACTACCATTCATAGAAATTCCTTTCTGCAACATTTTTAGAATGTAACAGCAGTGACGCAATCAGAAAAACAAAAACATCTATTCCTATTTCCCATCATCATCCAGCATCCCTCAGCCATTCAGCAGAGGGCAGTGTTCAGCGGGCGAACACTTTCTTTGTAGATTGTTCTGGTGCATCAAAGTTGACTAGGTTTTAAGCAGTTTGTCCTCATTACCGTATATGCCATTTTAATTTAGAGATGCACAAGATAATAATATATATCAGTTTTGAATTTGGTAATATCACACAGTGCGTGTTGTAATCAGTGATGCCGGTAACGCGTTACTTATGTCACTGTGCGTTACTATTATTTTTCATTGTGGGTCGATAGCAGCATTAAACTTGGTCTGTGGGCAGGAGGTCGGGGTTCAACTGAACTGCCCACTTTCAGTGAGCTGTGAGCTTATCATCCGCGGTTTTTTGCAGCTGCTCGACTCGTCGTCACCTCTTAAAGCACGGTGATCAGCACACCTGCACTGAGCTTTACAAAGACATTTTTATACTTTTTTTCCTCCTTTATTTAGAATTCTGAGCTGAGCCGCTCTGTATCTGGTCATTAAAAACAGCTGATCCTCTGCGACGCGTCAACAACTAACACTATTTTCCACTCAAATGCACCTGAACTCGCTTTCTGAGGACCACATGATGTGAAAACGCAATAAAACTTTCTTACCTGTAAATCTGGTCATGTTTTCTGCATAAATAAATGTAATCCATTCTTTGTGCTCAAACGCCAAAGCAGGGGCGAATCCAGATGGAATGGGGGCGTGGGGGAGGGCTGTGCCCCCCTCACAACACCCCTAGATTAAAGGTCCAGTTTTGAAGCCGTTTTTTACTACAACTACTAATATTGCTTAAAATAATAATAATTTCGACAAGTAAAATGTTTAGAGAGAATTTAAATGTTAGAAAAATGTTAGAATTTAATACTTACATTTATAAAAAATGTAGGTTCGAAATTGCAAGTTTTACAGTTACAGTGCTGTCAACAGTTAAATATGAGGTCAAGAAAGAGGTCTTTATTTTACTTTTTATAAAACAAGTATTTATTTTCATTGAAGTCAAGAAAGGGTGACTATAAAGTGAATTTTGGCAAAACAGGTATCATTGTCATGTTGAGGTGGCAGAGGGTTGTTGTCGGCAGCTGGGAAAAGTAACTAAAAAAGTAACTAGTAATCTAACTTAGTTACTTTTACAATTGAGTAATCAGTAAAGTAACTAAGTTACTTTTTCAAGGAGTAATCAGTAATCAGTAATTGGATTACTTTTTCAAAGTAACTGTGGCAACACTGGTTGTAATACAGGACAAAGCAATGGTCACATTACACAAGTCTCAGACATGCTGTAACTGCTCGGTTGCGGTCTGAACTCTGCAGCATGTACGTTCATAACACACAAACTCCATACATGCTGTAATACTGTGTGTGTTTCTCTAAGATACTGGTGTAATGCATATTTCTGTTATACCATCATGGTGTGTATGCTTGGCTTTAGTTGGACCTGGCTTTGTTCCCAGGCTTTTATATTTGTTCTCAAGGCCGTGTGTAAGGTTTTTTTTTTTAGGTAGCCAAGTGGATCCAAGTGACTCGTTATCAGCTCTGATCATGTAGTTAATTCTCTTGCCATGAGTATTATGTAGTGGGAGGGGTGTTTTGTTTATTTTTTTAATAGAGAGAGAGAAAACTGGGAAGTCTAATAAAAAATAAAATGTGTCAAATGATATACATCCAAGCATATGGTCACAGGTTTGTTTGTCTCCAGGGTGGGTCTAAAGTTGTTTGTGGTGGGTGTTGATTTGATTAGATCGTTGCCCACATGTACTCAGTGGTGGGTGTGGGCGATACGACCTAAAATTAATATCCCGGTATTTTTCACGGTATTACTAGTTTTGCACAATATGACACTTTGAGTAATTACATTTTTTTTTTTTTTTTTTTTTTTTTAAGCTGGACTGTGAATGACTGCACAGACCACCACCATCTGTGGCTCTGATCAGTCTCAGCAGCACTGCACTGTTGATCATAGCTGCATCAAAATGTTTATTGAGCTCAAAATTACTGTATATTTGGCATTGTTTTCTCTTATATATAACAATATGTGTGTGTATTTATGTATGTATATACAGTGAGGCAATAAGTATTTGATCCACTGTTGATTTTGCAAGTTTTCCCTCCTATACAAAGAATGAAGATGTCTGTAATTTTCTTGTAGGTACACTTCAACTGTGACAGACAGAATCTAAAAAAAAATTTAGAAAATCACATTGTATGATTTTTAAATAATTATTGCATGAAATAAATATTTGATACAATAGAAAAACAGACCTCAGTATTTGATACAGAAAATTGTTTGCAATTATAGAGGTCGGACATTTCCTGTAGTTCTTGACCAGATCTTCACACACTGCAGCAGTGATTTTTTTTTTTTTTTTTTTTTTTTTTTTTTTTCCCCCACTCCTCCATACAGATCTTCTCCAAATCTTTCAGGTTTGGAGTTTCAGCTCTCTCCAAAGATTTTTCTATTGAGTTCAGATCTGGAGACTGGCCAGGCCACTCCAGGACCTTGAAATGCTTCTTATGGAGCCCCTCCTTAGTTGCCCTGACTGTGTGTTTGGGGTCACTGTCATGCTAGAAGACCCAGTCATGACCCATCTTCAGTGCTCTTACTGAGGGAAGGAGGTTGTTTGCCAGAATCTCACGACATGACCCCATCCATCCTCCCTTCAATACGGTGCAGTCGTCCTGTCCCCTTTGCAGAAGAGCACCTCCAAAACCCCTCTTGGGGTTGTTTTCATCCTCCAAACACGGTGAGTGGAGTTGATACCAAAAAGCTCTTTTTTGGTCTCATCTGACCACATGTCCTCCCATGCCTCCTCTTAATCATCCAGATGGTCACTGGTGAACTTCAAATGGGCCTGGACATGTCCTGGTTTGAGCAGGGGGACCTTGCTGCCCTGCAGGATTTTAAACCATGATGGTGTATTGTGTCACTAATGTAATCTTTGCGACTGTGGTCCCAGCTCTCTTCAGGTCATTGACCAGGTCCTCCTTGTAATTCTGGGTTTTCTCAGAACCATCCTTACCCCATGAGGTGAGATCTTCCATGGAGCCCCAGACTGAGGAAGATTGACAGTCATCTTGTGTTTCTTCCATTTTCCAAGAATTGTGCCAACAGTTGTTTTCTTCTCACCAAGCTGCTTGCCTGTTGTCCTGTAGCCCGTCCCAGCCTTGTGCAGGTCTACAATTTTGTCTCTGGTGTCCTTAGTCAGCTCTTTGGTCTTGGCTATGGTGGACAGGTTGGAGTGTGATTGATTGAATGTGTGGACAGGTGTCTTTTAGCTTGCACTGTGCACAATTTCTCCAATCACAGCCACATAAGTCCATAACTTCTCCTGGGTTGTCTGGGTGTCTTGGTGGCTTTCCTCACTCTTCTCCTTCTTTCACAGTCACTCAGTTTTTTGAGAACTGTCTACTCCATGCAAATTTACCATAGAGTGCCATACTGTTTGTATTTCTGTGTAATTAATGTAAATAAAGTCCAAGACATATTCAGTGGCAGCTTTACCATCAGAGAGCCTCGTCCACAACAACCACAAAAGACTCCAAGCTGTCATTGATGTTAAAGGGGCAATACACAGTATTAAGAACAGGGGTATGTAAACTTTGGATCAGGTTCATTTGAGTAGTTCTCTTGCCATTTTGATTTAAAAAGAGGAAACACAGTTGTTTGACAATAAATGGCTTCACCCAAACACTAACCATGAGTGAAAAAGTTTTGGTGTTGTCATTCATATTCTCTTAAAAATGGCCAAAAAAAGCAAAACTTCTGCCAGGGTATGCAAACTTTTTAGCACAACTGTCCATATTATGTATCCTCCTGACTACCAGGACACACACACACAAATAAATAAATAAAATGTGTGTGTGTTGGGCCAACATCTGTATTGACAATACTCTGCAATCCATATCATAATACCGCTGGTGTAAAGCCCACCCCTCTTCAGGATTTGTATGATCCATCAAATATTAAATTAACAGCAAAATATTTTGATAATCAAGAAATTATGTTGAGTCTCTGGTTTGACGATCTTAAATATATCCTCTAGACATTTTCTTGATCAAACAAGTGATTAATCCAGAAAATCCTCAACAGATTAATTGAAAATAAAAATTGTTTCTTGCAACCCTATAAAACAAGTCATGATTTATTTTCTGTCATTTTGTGTCTCCGGAAGAGGCATGCCCCCCCCCGCGCTTACACACACACACACACACACACACGCACGCACGCACGCACGCACGCACGCACGCACGCACGCACGCACGCACGCACGCACGCACGCACGCACGCACGCACGCACGCACGCACGCACGCACGCACGCACGCACGCACGCACGCACGCACGCACGCACACACACACACACACACACACACACACACACACACACACACACACACACACACACACACACACACACACACACACACACACACACACACACACACACACACACACACACAGCAAAATAGGTGCCTGTTTCATTTCCTTCACTTTATGTACTTTGTGTTTGGATTTATTTTAAATACATATGCTAAATAAATACTTTTTGTGAGAAAATAACAAAAGGTTCAAAATTATTGGCAATATATTGGATATGTTAGCACATATCCTCCTAAACTGCTTTGTAGATTTCACTGAAAAATTGCATCATGATGGCACATCATGTGGAGATGTGCGTGAAAGGAAAATAATTACGGTCTAATTAATGCTTTAGCAAAGGGATAATTGGAGGTTTTTTTAATGTTTACATTTATCAATTACAGAGGTTCCCCAGGATGTTTATTCAGATATTTCATAATAAAATAAGTTACGACCACTGATAAATAATACATACAAGGAACAAATGAGGCAGAACAGGTTATCATGTTGTGAGCTACCTTACAGATCTGTAGGTGTTATTTTTTTCTTTTTAATCCTCCACCACCCACCCTTTTTTCTATAAAGTGTCATCAAGGATGAATTTAACAGCATGTTGAGGTTTCCCTCCATTATTGGTGTTTTGTGGTAACACAGACCGGGTCATTTTGAGCTAATCAGGCCTGGTGTTATTTTCTGTAATTATGAGCTGCGGGTGGATGTATTTTCCCATGAATTAGCCATCAAAAAGATAAATAAATGTTCTGCTGGTTTGAATGGTTCTGTGGAGAGCAAGGCAACCCCTGTCTGTTGTTAAGACGAATCGATCTGCCCTTTGTCACACTTATGTTCTTCCAACAGCTCTTCAGACTGTGCACTGGTTTTACCGACTTAATGATTTGATCTATAATATGAGTGGATTATGTTGTCTCTTTGTAATCACCTTTTTATTTCCCAGATGTTGCTGATTTTTATCAAATCTGGAGAAACAATCATCAGCTTGAATTTTTATTTTTGTTTTATTTTTCCTGATGACTGCTGTCTTCTGTGTCACACAGGCTTTCTGCTGTTCAAAGACTTCTGTATGAATGAGATTGATGAGGCCGTGCCACAGCTGAAGTTCTATGAAGAAGTAAGTAGAAAATGTCACCTGTATGTGTACTTAATTGGATGACGTGGGATGGATCAAAGATTAGACCTGTAATCCTGAACGTTCAGCAACCCGATGTGCAGGAGTGCACACAGAGTAAGCTCTATTGTGTGTATGTCGCAGTCTATGAAATGCTTATTTGCATATACTCGTACAGCAGGCAAAATACTCTATACAATATATGTGTAATATTAACCACCACAAGATTCAGTTCATACACAGGAAGTCAGGTCCATGAGCAAGGGTTTTCCTGCATAGAGAAATGTGAGACGCCTGCCTCATTATAATTTTGTGCCGCCTCCATCTCAGGCTGGTGTCAACACTGGGCTTTGCTCAAAGTAAAGTTATGTCAAAATATATTTTAGTCATACAGTGAGGCAAATAAGTATTTGATCCACTGTCTGTTTTCCCACCTACAAAGAAGGGAGAGGTCTGTAATTTTTATCGTAGGTACACTGTGAGACAGAATCATAATAATAATAGAAAATCACATTGTATGATATTTAAATAACATTTTATTTGCATTTTATTGCATGAAATAAGTATTTGATCACCTACCAACCAATTCTGGCTCTCACAGACCTGTTAGTTTGTCTTTAAGAAGCCCTCCTATTCTGCACTCTTTACTAGGGATGGGTATTGATAAGATTTTAATGATATCGATGGCCTTATCGATTCCCTTATCGATAGCTCTTTTGAATTTTCTGTGTACTATAAGTAGGCTTTACAGGTTTTCTATGTCAACATTTTAAATTGGTCACTGGATCCTTTATCTCTGGACATAAATAAAAATAAATAAAACCTGTCAAAAGCATTTCCTTTCAGACCTTTTGGCATGAATGTCTCTCCATACCGCTGAGCTGAGCTCAGCTGGCTGCTGCAATGCAGGGCAGGACGTCTCTTTTTGAGAGAAAAAAAAAGTTTTGATTGCAGTTTGTTTGTATTACAACGTTTGGAAAGAGGTGCCATTTGATTTAAACGGCATTTCACTTTGAATTTATTAATTCCGACTGGACTCTATCATTCTAACTTGACTCGGCAGAGAGCCGCACAGCGTTTTGAGCTGTGTGGACAGAACGGAGGAACTAAGGAGTGGCTCCATAAGAAGCATTTCAAGGTCCTGGAGTGGCCTGGCCAATTTCCAGACCTGAACTCAATAGAAAATCTTTTGAGGGCACTGAAACTCGAAACCTTAAAGATCTGGAGAAGATCTGTATGGAGGAGTGGACCAAAATCACTGCTGCGGTGTGCAAACTTGGTCAAGAAAGTACAGGAAACGTCTGACCTTTGTAATTGCAAACAAAGGTTTCCGTACCAAATATGAAGGTCTGTTTCTATTGGATCAAATACTTATTTCATACAATAAAATGCAAATTAATTATTTCAAATACGATTTTCTGAATTTTTTTTTTCCTGTTTCCTGTTTTGTGTTTAAACACAAAAAACAAATACCAGTCACTAATGTAACACAGTGAAACAAACAAAGTAATACAACAGACAAACAAAAAAATAGCCACACAGGCAATTTTACTTAATTACGCAAACTATAACAAGTTAATACGAGGTCTATTAGAAAAGTATCCGACCTTATTATTTTTTTCAAAAACCATATGGATTTGAATCATGTGTGATTACATCAGACATGCTTGAACCCTCGTGGGCATGCGAGAGTTTTTTTCACGCCTGTCGGTTACGTCATTCGCCTGTGGGCAGTCTTTGAGTGAGGAGTCGTCCACCCGCTCGTCGATTTTTTTCATTGTTTAGGAATGGCTCAGAGACTGTTGCTTTGTTTGATAAAAATTTTTTCAAAACTGTAAGGCAAAAATTTTAACGGCTGATGAGAGATTTTGGTCTGGTAGTGTCGCTTTAAGGACGGTCCACGGCGCCTGATGGTGATCTGCGCTTCGAGGCGGCAGCGTCTCGCCGTTTCAAGTTGAAAACTTCCACATTTCAGACTCTGTTGACGCAGTAAGTCGTCAGAGAACAGAGAACTTTCAGAAGAAGTCGGCATGAGGAGTTTATTCGGACATTCCATTGTTAACGGTCATTTTGTAATGAAAGAATGTGCGGGCAGAGTCGCATGTTGGGCTGGACCCGACCGTGGGGGGTCGCGGCAGCAAAAACACCTCAGTTGGAAATCTTAACGGGCAAGTTGGAACATGCCCAAGCTGTTAAACAATTTCTCAGTTACTCACTTGTTGAAAGCCATTAAAAGCCGCCTGAATTCTACAAATGGTTTTCAACACAGAGGTGTTTTTCCTGTCGCAGCGCACACAGATTTGCCGAGTCGTCATGGAAACGACTCAGCAAATTTGCGCGTACGTCTTTCATTAAAAAAATGTCCTTAAACAGTGGAATGTCCGCATAAATTCCTCATGCCGGCCTCTTCTGAATCTTCTTTGTTCTCTCACGATGTCCTGGGTGAATTAAGCCTTAAATTAGGATGTTTTCAGCTCGAAACAGGCCGACGACAGCGCCTGGAAGCGCTGCAGGACGTCCCGCTCCGTGGGAAGTCCTTACACCGACAGAAACACCCCATAATCTCTCATCAGCCGTTAAACTTTTCACAGAAAACCAGCTTAATTTCTCGAATAGTGTCCACTCGGATATTCCTCACAGGTCCAGAAAAAATTTTGATAAAGCAACGCGCGCCGTCTCGAGCAGTGTGTGAAACAAAGGAATTCAGCCGAGAGGGCGGGACCACATCTCACTCAAGGCCTGCCCACAGGGAAATTACATCACCGACACGCGTGAAAAAACTCACGCATGCGCACGAGGGTTCAAGCATGATTGGTGTAATCGCATGTCATTCAAATCCATATAGTTAAAAAAAAAAATAAAAGGGTCGGTTTATTATCTAAGAGACCTCGTATATTATTTTTATACAGTCTTTTAAAACAAGCCATGTACTAGATACTTTAATGCAATCTAAACAATCATTCCACACTCTAACACCCTTTACGGAAACGCAGTGACCTTTAGCAGTAGTTTGAATCTTTCTTCTATCAGATAACCAAAGTTCCACACAAATTATAACTGGACTCTAATTTTAAACAGCTCCTGGACATGTTGAAGCAAGAGTCCATTTTTTAACTTTATACGTTATCTGTATTGTAAAATAATCAACCAAGTCCTAAAATTTCAAAAACTGAAGACGAACAAACAATGAATTTGTTGGTTCACGATATGGTTTTTTACTTATCACTCTTACAGCTTTTTTTTGTAACAGAAATATTGGATTAGTATTTGTTTTATATGTATTTCTCCAAACTTCAATGCAGTAAGTCATATAAGGGACATGTAATGAGTGATACAATGAAACCAACAGATGCTGGGGGAGAAAGTATTGTACTTTGTACAAGATACGAGTAACTTTTGATATTTTTGATATATTTGTTGTGATTTGGCGCTATATAAATAAAATTGATTTGATTTTGGGCTCATTATGTTTTATGAGTTTTCCAACTGCACTTATCATCAACAAAAAGTTTGAGATTCAATTTCAATGCCATTCAACGATAATTTACTGCTTAAATTTCTAGGCTTATTTCCAAATATAATGCACTTAGTTTTGCTGAAATGAAGTGATAACTTATTAGAGTCAAACCAATATTTAAATTTTTGCAGTTCCCTCTCCACCAAGTCCAAGAGCTGTCTCAAATTACTCCCACTACCAACCACAGTTGTATCATCGACAAACAAAATACATCTCAAAGACTTAGAAACCAAACCTATATCATTAATATACAACAAAAACGATAATGGCCCGAGGACTGACTTCTGGGGCACTCCACACGTAATCCTCAATAATTCTGATTTTATCCCACCAAGATGAACACACTATCTATTATGTAAATAGCTAGCTATCCAGTTAAAGGCCAGTCCTCTAATACCATACATCTGTAATTTTTCCAATAATATGGTATGATCAGTAGTATCAAATGCTTTCTGTAAATCATAAAAAAAACAGTGTATCATTGCTTCTTCTCTATTGCATTTGTAACTTGTTCCACAAAGTCTATTAAAGCCAAAGAAGTTTAGATTTTTTTTTCTGAAACCATACTGCTGTTCGTTAAGTATATGATGTTTTTCTATAAAATTGTTCAACCTCTTTACAAATATTATAATATAATATTTCCAGAATTTTAGAAAACTGTGGTAACAACGAGATTGGCCTATAATTTGAAAAAACATGTTTATCACCAGATTTAAACAATGGTATCACCTTAGCAATTTTCATTCTGGAGGGAAATTTCCCAGTCATGAGTGACAGATTACAAATATATGTTAAAGGTTTGATAATACAATCAATAATGTTCTTAATCAAAACCATATCAAAGCTATCTATCAGTGGATTTTTTTCCATTAATTTTGTGAGCTATATGAAAAAATTATTTTTCATCCGTTTCTCTAATAAACATGAATTTTATTAATTAATTTACAGTTGTCCATAGACTTTGTTGTAGTTACAATTGAGTTTGACAAATTTTTACCAACATTAACAAAATAATCATTAAAATAATCAGCAATAATTTTATTTCCTTTTACAATTTTATCAGACTCTATATAAAAAAAAGATCTTAATCCACATAATAATATAGTTGTGTAAAAATGTTATGCAGACAAAGGGTGTGGTCGGCTTGTTAAAGTTTACCGTGGCAACAGTGTCTTCATGCCAAACTGGAAGTTCTATGAGCAGAATCCACATCACTACTTTGTTTGTTGTTGTTGCTGTTGTTTCTTCTTTTTCTTTTTTCCTTTTTTTTTTCCTTCTTTTTCTTCATCATCATCATTGGCAACCTCTTGCTCTCAGTTGACTGTGCCATTATTAACAATGAGCACAGACAGGGTGCGGAGTAACACATTAAATGTGAAAAGGTTTTAATATTTTGCCACCATTTTCGCAGTATTTTATGCTCTGAAATCTCACACGATTAACCAACTGGATTTGCAGCAAAGATGTAATTGGATTAGAATATTTATTTGTCTCACTATGTTTGCCCTCTTGGGCACAAATAATACAAGGCCTTACTTGTTAATTGCCATTTTTGTTTCCTGGTGCACATTCATGTACATTTATTTGATCGTCATACGTGGTGGCAGAACGTCTGTCAGATTCTGCTGCCCAGTGATGCAGGTAGTAGAATTTATCAGCACAGCACAAAAAGTCAATCTTTTTACTTATGTAACTGTTGACCAGGTCTAGGAAGCACTTGACTCAACACGTGCGTCTCCGTATGTGATGTGTTGACAGACTTTCCGTGTTAAGGTGAATTCTTTTTATTTTATACAAGGTCACATCAGCAAGACGTCTAATAAGAAGAAAGTTGGACATTCTTTGTGGCCACCAGTAGGTTGGGTCTGTGATGCCTTGTGAATGTGCTGAAGCTCCAAGGACTACAGGAGTTTGATGAAGCTTAGTACTATAGGTTAGATTATACATTGCTAAACTTGCATGTGTCATGTTGGGCTCTGTGACACTGGTTAAGATCACCATTGCCTTTTTTTTTTTAACCCCATGTATGGTCTGTTTTTCTGATGTGAGCAAAGTAAATAAGATAATAAGTTCTTGAAATGTACTGTAAGGTGCTAAGCTGTCCGAGATCTTACCTCTGATCTCTTGATTTGATCCACTCAGTCACATCTTATTGTCGTGGTCACAATCCCAGCTCACCGAAATCACTTCCTGCTTGTTTTACTGCTTTACCTGCTCAGTCAGCTGGGTTCAGCCAATCAAAACCTGGCAGGTGCCAGACTTTAGTAACCGTGAATAGATCCGATGAGAGGGGCAGATGATGTTCAAAGCAGGGTCGGTGACCACTGGATTATTTTGTGTATGTGTGTGTGTGTGTGTGAGACACAATGACAAATGAGTCTTTTGTCAGTGCTCGTGTCTACACTCTCAGCTTGAGCAAGTTAAACATTTGCATGTGGTGATGACCACTTCACTGTGATGGTGTTTGCAGCACTTCAATCATGTGTTGAGACCGTCCTTGGACACTGTTTGGGTGAATATCTTTACAAATGAAAATTGCAGCAGACTCTTTGTTCGGTTGCATCACCAAGTGAGTGAGATGACGCTATTTGTGGACTCCAGCCTGAAAATTCAGCAGGGCTGTGTCACAAACACGTATTTGGCTCTGTGTTGAACAATTTACAGTCTCATATCCGTGTGTGTGTGTGTGTGTGTGTGGGTGTGTGTGTGTGTGTGTGTGTTGCGTGTTGCTAATTTATGGCAGGAGACTCTGTGCTGATTCTCCATACATCTGAAAACTCTTATCCCGTGGAGTGTTAAATTTTTCAGTTGTGCAGCAAATGTAAAATTATTATTATTAATTTAACTACACTTGAGAAATTAATACAAAGGAAAAACTTTTGTATATTCATAATATTAAATACATACTTTCTTTTGAAGATTCATCACAGGGTGCCAATATCTGTGCCATGTATGTTTGCATTTTATGTCTATTTATTCCACAGTATTTAGACAAGATTAGTTTTATATTGGAATTTGGAGTAATATAATATTACCACAACACGTCTGTAATATTTGTGCCTGATATTTACAGGAGATGAAATTATATTATAAATATCACAGATGGGAGTGGCTGCTCAATAAGTACGCCCGATGCTCCTTTTTAAAGAAAAAACCCCCACAAGGGTTCTATGCTTTATTCATTTTACATGTGTGTGTTCTCTTCTGTGTGACAGATTTATATATCGATAGTCACTATAATTTATGATGCAGCAGTTTCACCTGTTTTATTTATTTACGTCAGCTGTTTGTTCTCTGTGCAGAGGTGTGTTGTATGCAGACGGCTCATACCTTCATGTCCACCCCACTGACTTTGTCTTTCACCCTCAAGCGACCGAGTGAGGTCATTTATGACCCCGGGCATGTTTTTGTGCACCATTTTTCTCATTTTAATTGGAAAAAGGTTTCCTACCATTAATTTGTCAATCTGTTTGTCCTGCATTTGTTCAGAGAATTTTGCAAGGATCGGATGATTCATGTGGCAAGTATAATCCATACTTGTGCAGGGTCACTTATGACCCCGGGAAGATCTGAGATTTTTGACATTATAGCTGCAGATGGTAATTTATTCTAATTTAACTCTAATCATTATATTATTATGTTTTTCAAGGAAGACACAAACCTAGAATGGCAAGATTTACAGCGGCACAAGCATTGAGACTGATTCTTGATACCTAGAATTAGAATGAAAAGGATGATGGACAAATATATTAGAGAGTGAAATAAATATGAAGAACCCTGAAACAATTGCTTATATAGAAATATTCCAATATAAAGTCAATGGGGTCATAAATAACTCCACTCAGTCATATTAGTCACTGAAATTGCTTGGTCGCTTGAGGGTTAAAATGTGTCTATTTTTAATCTGCACGGTTACTAGGGTGCACAGTGAGAGAATGCACAGAGGTAAGGTGCTGACATGAACATGGTCAAATGATTTCAGAGGTTGTAGCTGAAACTCACGTGTGAAGGTTTAATCAAATCAAATCAATTTTAATTATATAGCACCAAATCACAACAGACAGTTGCCCCAAGGCGCTTTATATTGTAAGGCAAAAGCCATACAATAATTACAGAAAAACCCCAACGGTCAAAACGACCCCCTGTGAGCAAGCACTTGGCGACAGTGGGAAGGAAAAACTCCCTTTTAACAGGAAGAAACCTCCAGCAGAACTAGGCTCAGGGAGGGGCAGTCTTCTGCTGGGACTGGTTGGGGCTGAGGGGAGAGAATCAGGAAAAAGACATGCTGTGGAAGAGAGCAGAGATCAATTACTAATGATTAAATGCAGAGTTGGTGCATACAGAGCAAAAAGAGAAAGAAACACTCAGTGCATCATGGGAACCCCCCAGCAGTCTAAGTCTGTAGCAGCATAACTAAGGGATGGTTCAGGGTCACCTGATCCAGCCCTAACTATAAGCTTTAGCAAAAAGGAAAGTTTTAAGCCTAATCTTAAAAGTAGAGAGGGTGTCTGTCTCCCTGATCCGAATTGGGAGCTGGTTCCACAAGAGAGGAGCCTGAAAGCTGAAGGCTCTGCCTCCCATTCTACTCTTGAAAACCCTAGGAACTACAAGTAAGCCTGCAGTCTGAGAGCGAAGCACTCTATTGGGGTGATATGGTACTATGAGGTCCCTAAGATAAGATGGGACCTGATTATTCAAAACCTTATAAGTAAGAAGAAGAATTTTAAATTCTATTCTAGAATTAACAGGAAGCCAATGAAGAGAGGCCAATATGGGTGAAATATGCTCTCTCTTTCTAGTCCCCGTCAGTACTCTAGCTGCAGCATTTTGAATTAACTGAAGGCTTTTCAGGGAACTTTTAGGACAACCTGATAATAATGAATTACAATAGTCAGCCTAGAGGAAATAAATGCATGAATTAGTTTTTCAGCATCACTCTGAGACAAGACCTTTCTAATTTTAGAGATATTGCACAAATGCAAAAAAGCAGTCCTACATATTTGCTTAATATGCGCATTGAATGACATATCCTGATCAAAAATGACTCCAAGATTTCTCACAGTAGTTTCTCCTGCAGTTTAACTAATTGGTGTGTGTCCTCTGGCTTCATGGATAGATAAAGCTGGGTATCATCTGCGTAACAATGAAAATTTAAGCAATGCTTTCTAATAATACTGCCTAAGGAAAGCATGTATAAAGTGAATAAAATTGGTCCTAGCACAGAACCTTGTGGAACTCCATAATTAACCTTAGTCTGTGAAGAAGACTCCCCATTTACATGAACAAATTGTAATCTATTAGATAAATATGATTCAAACCACCGCAGCGCAGTGCCTTTAATACCTATGGCATGCTCTAATCTCTGTAATAAAATTTTATGGTCAACAGTATCAAAAGCAGCACTGAGGTCTAACAGGACAAGCACAGAGATGAGTCCACTGTCTGAGGCCATAAGAAGATCATTTGTAACCTTAACTAATGCTGTTTCTGTACTATGATGAATTCTAAAACCTGACTGAAACTCTTCAAATAGAACATTCCTCTGCAGATAATCAGTTAGCTGTTTTACAACTACCCTTTCAAGAATTTTTGAGACAAAAGGAAGGTTGGAGATTGGCCTATAATTAGCTAAGATAGCTGGGTCAAGTGATGGCTTTTTAAGTAATGGTTTAATTACTGCCACCTTAAAAGCCTGTGGTACATAGCCAACTAATAAAGATAGATTGATCATATTTAAGATCAAAGCATTTATTAATGGTAGGGCTTCCTTGAGTAGCCTGGTAGGAATGGGGTCTAATAGACATGTTGATGGTTTGGAGGAAGTAACTAATGAAAATAACTCAGACAGAACAATCGGAGAGAACGAGTCTAACCAAATACCGGCATCACTGAAAGCAGCCAAAGAGAACGATATGTCTTTGGGATGGTTGAGTCATTTTTTCTCCAATAGTTAAAATTTTATTAGCAAAGAAAGTCATGAAGTCATTACTAGTTAAAGTTAAAGGAATACTCAGCTCAATAGAGCTCTGACTCTTTGTCAGCCTGGCTACAGTGCTGAAAAGAAACCTGGGGTTGTTATTATTTTCTTCAATTAGTGATGAATAGTAAGATGTCCTAGCTTTACGGAGGGCTTTTTTTTATAGAGCAACAGACTCTTTTTCCAGGCTAAGTGAAGATCTTCTAAATTAGTGAGATGCCATTTCCTCTCCAACTTACGGGTTATCTGCTTTAAGCTGCGAGTTTGTGAGTTATACCAGGGAGTCAGGCACTTCTGATTTAAGACTCTCTTTTTCAGAGGAGCTACAGCATCCAAAGTTGTGCTCAATGAGGATGTAAAACTATTGACGAGATAATCTATCTCACTCACAGAGTTTGGGTAGCTACTCTGCACTGTGTTGGTATATGGCATTGGAGAACATAACAAAGAAGGAATCATATCCTTAAACCTAGTTACAGCGCTTTCCGAAAGACTTCTACTGTAATGAAACTTATTCCCCACTGCTGGGTAGTCCATTAAAGTAAATGTAAATGTTATTAAGAAATGATCAGACAGAAGGGGGTTTTCAGGGAATACTGTTACGTCTTCAATTTCCATACCATAAGTCAGAACAAGATCTAAAGTATGGTTAAAGTGGTGGGTGGACTCATTTACATTTTGAGCGAAGCCAATTGAGTCTAATAATAGATTAAATGCAGTGTTGAGGCTGCCATTCTCAGCATCTGTGTGGATGTTAAAATCGCCCACTATAATTATCTTATCTGAGCTAAGCACTAAGTCAGACAAAAGGTCTGAAAATTCACAGAGAAACTCACAGTAATGACCAGGTGGACGATAGGTAACAACAAATAAAACTGGTTTTTCGGACTTCCAATTTGGATGGACAAGACTAAGAGTCAAGCTTTCAAATGAATTAAAGCTCTGTCTGGGTTTTTGATTAATTAATAAGCTGGAGTGGAAGATTGCTGCTAATCCTCCCCCTCAGCCCGTGTTAAGAGCATTCTGACAGTTAGTGTGACTCGGGGGTGTTGACTCATTTAAACTAACATATTCATCCTGCTGTAACCAGGTTTCTGTAAGACAGAATAAAATCAATATGTTAATTAATTATTATATCATTTACTAACAGGGACTTAGAATAGAGAAACCTAATGTTTAATAAACCACATTTAACTGTTTTAGTCTGTGGTGCAGTTGAAGGTGCTGTATTATTTTTTCTTTTTGAATTTTTATGCTTAAGTAGATTTTTACTGGTTGTTGGTGGTCTGGGAGCAGGCACCGTCTCTACGGGGATGGGGTATTGGTGGGATGGCAGGGGGAGAGAAGCTGCAGAGAGGCGTGTAAGACTACAACTCTGCTTCCTGGTCCCAACCCTGGATAGTCACGGTTTGCAGGGTTTAATAAAATTGGCCAGATTTCTAGAAATGAGAGCTGCTCCATCCAAAGTGGGATGGATGCCATCTCTCCTAACAAGACCAGGTTTTCCCCAGAAGCTTTGCCAATTATCTATGAAGCCCACCTCATTTTTTGGACGCCACTCAGACAGCCAGCAATTCAAGGAGAACATGTGGCTAAACATGTCACTCCCGGTCCGATTGGGGAGGGGCCCAGAGAAAACTACAGAGTCCGACATTGTTTTTGCAAAGTTACACACCGATTCAATGTTAATTTTAGTGACCTCAGCTGACCTTAATGTCAGCTATAGCTGAGTTGATTTGTTTTGCAAGCATAGCTGGTGAAGGCTAAAGGCCCTTTCACACCCGGCCTGCATAGATTTGCATATGCTGCGTATCTAATATGCAGGAACTCCTGTGTCAGTTGCGTGCAGCAGGGGGGGAGCTTGGCTCCACAGGACTACCCAGACAGGCAGATGGAATTGATACGTTGGAAAAAGTCAGAATACATTATTTCCAGGAGTTAATGGACTTTATTACTGATTTCTCTTATCTGATTTCTCCTCTGGTTTATCATTTTAACTGTGCCGCGCTGCAGGTGTGCGCTCTGATTTCTCTTCTAGTTTATCTTCCTTCTTGTGCAGTGCTGCAGGTGTGCGCTTTGATGTGTGTTCTAGTTTATCTTCTTGTGCAGCGCTGCAGGTGTGCGCTCTGATGTGTGTTCTAGTTTATCATTCTTCCTGTAACCGTGGAGCTGCAGCCGGTAATCACGATCCGTCCATGAATGGACGTGGAGATGTCCTCCGTGAGGAGTTACACTGGATGTGGACATGTCCTCTCGCTAGCAATCGGTCTGTGAGCAGGAGTTAATGGACTTTATTTTACACAATTGTGAGAGAAGAAGTGAGAGATGAGAGAGGAGGTGAGAGTGCCGAGGAGCTGCAGCCAGGCTGTAAGGAGCATGTTTTTCTTGTAATTTTTCACGTGCTCTTTGAGCGGTGTAGTTTTACTGCATTGTGTTACGGTATTAAAAGTTCGACAACAATCCTGCCTGATTTATAGCTTGGCAACAGTGGAGCACAGCGGGAATCATAAATTGGCGTGGGGTAGTGTGGTATTGTGTGTGTGTGTGGCATCCAGTCACATTAAGTACCTTAACGTTGCCTCAACTTGCATGAAAACTACTTCCTTTCTGCATCCAGTGCTTTCGCCGAAAATCAGCGAAAAAATTTAATGTTTAATTTTTTGCGTCTGTTTCGCGTCGCTCTTTGTGTCCGTCAGTGTATTGTGGCGTTAGGCTGCATAAACTTGGCGTCGTCATGACGCAACTCTGCGTTGACCTGGTGTGAAAGGGGCTTAAGTGGACACCCAAATTTCACCTCACAGCGGCAAATAGATTATGATTTTAAGAGATGTGGGGATGGAGCGTTTGTGTGCCTGGGTTTTGCCACCCAGGACCCAAGGTGGGTCCGTGCTGTCGTAGATGTGGCATGTGATTGTGTGTGTCACAAAGTACAATCTTAAATCCACTATACAGAAATAATAATGTTTATCCTGTTTACGTGTCTTTCAGATTAAAGAATACGAGAAGCTGGACTCTGAGGAGGAGAAGTTGAGTCGCAGCCGACAGATTTACGACGGCTACATCATGAAGGAGCTTCTGTCATGTTCACACGTGAGGACACACTTTAATCCCCTTATTGTCACGTTGAAATGAGGCCTCTTTTTGTTGTTTAACTGTTGCTCACTTTAATCCTCTCCCTCCCAACTCTTCTGTCCTTTGCTGCACGGTGAAACTGTCTGATAAGACAGGCGATTAAGTTGTGCACATGTCATTCATCACAGAACCTCCTGTGGACAAACTGTATCGGCATGAATTACCCACCAATTCCCATTGATGTCAAAATGGGAGCCTTGCTACTGTCAAGACATGAAGTTTGTAAAATGTGTAAAAAAAAATAAAATAATAATAATAATAATTTTGCCTGGGAGGTTAATTCTAGTTTAATGGCTGCAAAAAAAAGAACAAGCCAGAGTTACCCTGGATGAATGGGGGAAAAGAACTAAAGCTTGGCACAGGCTGAGTGTGATTTGAAGACAGAGTAATGATGGGAAATCCTGCATATTTGGCCCGCTCTAGGTTTCTGTTGAAACCCCCTTTCTGATCTGCACTGTCGCACTCTTAGAATTGGTCAAAACATCCACATCCAGCACACACACACACACACACACACACACACACACCACAGTGCAGTTTTTTGTATTCTCCTGCGAGGCAGCAGTTTTGGACGTAAAACAAAGTTTTTGCTTGCAGATGTCTAATGGGAGGAAGTTATTAAAAACACTCCCACGTACTTGCAGATATTGGTCTTGGCAGCAGCCTCTTCACAGCACAGTGTCCTGTACATGTCACACTCGGGGACACATGTAACACAGACATAACAGAACTGAAATCAGTTGTGATGCTGCATTTTTAATGACCATTTCTTTATTTTCAGCCATTTTCTAAAAAAGCAGTGGACCACGTTCAAAGTCACTTGGCCAAGAAACAAGTTCCCCCAACTCTCTTCCAGGTAAACGCCTTTCAGCGTGTTCACACGTCTACGGTGATTTGTGTTTTAACTTCCTTGTTTGCTGTCAGAAGCATCAACATTCAGCAGGACAAAATGTATTACAAAAATGAATCATTCAAAATAACAAAAAAAAACTGTAAGAACTGTATAATGACTGAAAATATGTCAGTGTTGACGAAAATGGTTTTATGAAAAAGATCTGGCAACTCATGTTGAAGGTGTCAGCACTGACTAATGGAAGTAAACTAGATTATTACAGAGTTCATTATGTTGATAGACTTAGCCTGCGGAGGGTGACGAGCAGCTGGAGCTCAGGCCCTGAACATCACCGTTTGCTTTCACATGCAGACCTACTTGCAAGATGATTAACTTCCTCATCTTTAAAATGCGGGTTGAAGACGAGGTCTCACAGAGGAAGAAACCCACAGAAACAAACTCATGATTCTTACTAAAAAAAAATAAAAAAAAAACCCAGCCTGCTTACTCTGCCTGTGCTAATCACTATGCTACCATTCTACTTTAAGAACAACCTCTTGTATTTATAATTCACAACCTCTGCGTGCACACACACACGCACGCATGCACACTATAGTCATGTCCATAAGTAGTTTGTTATTTTTTGTATTTTTGTCTCTAAACACCACAATGCAGTTGAAGTGAAACAATCGAGAGGTGATAGTAGTGTTGAGTTTAACAAAAATATCATCTTAACCATTTAGAAATTACAACCAATTATATAAAAAAAGTCCCTCCATATGTAATTGGATGAGCTGAATATAAGGATTTTGAACACACGCTTTATCTAATAACGGCCATTATCTGATTATGAGAAATCATATTATTAACACATCTGAATTCCCCAGTATGCCGGTTTCTTTGGTACATGTACAGTATCCTGCAAACGTATTGGAACACTTGGTATTTCACACATTTTAATTTGTTTGTGCCATTTCAAATGCAAAAAATAAAAGTTTCTAGAATGATCTTCCTTTAAACTCAAATTCAAAGCAAATTTCTACAACTTGATATAAATCCATTAAAATTGTAAAAGCCAAGATGATGAATTGCATAAGTAGTGGAACACTTTGGTATAATACCTGTAAATAATATGTTTTATTGCCAGTTTTCTTCAGACAAATCAGGAGATGGATACATGAACATTTCCAAGTCACCCAATATTTCTTGGAATTTATTTACATCAATTATGTACAAATACAAACAGTTTGGCACTCTATGGTAAATCTGTGTGGAGTAGACAGTTCTCAAAAACTGAGTGACTGTGCAAGAAGGAGAAGAGTGAGGAAAGCCACCAAGACACCCAGACAACCCAGAAGAAGTTATAGGCTTCTGTGGCTGTGACTGGAGAAATTGTGCATCGTGCATGTTTTGCATTTTGCATCCCCAGTTATACACCTTCATGTTGAAGTGGTACTGAAGAGGGTTTTCTTAAAAAGAAGACCTGACAGTTCATCTACAATTTGCCAAAAGGTACATCGGAGATGCAAGTCTAGATTTGATGTTTTGGTGAATGAAAATCCTCCTCTATACCACTTCATCATGAAGCTGTATAACTGGGATGTATAACTGTATAAGTGCATGCAAACGCAAGAGATCAGGTTATTACAGGTCCTATCCAGCACGACCAGATGCTACATGAGTTTCTCACATTTATATCACACGAGCTAATATGGGAGGGCACCAGTCCCACACACACTCTGTAATCCATAGATCTGATGGGAATTTTTTACTCCCTTCAATAGAGAAAAAATGATTAAGTCAACAGCCAGTCGGTGAAAGTGTACCTGAGAAGGTAAAATGCAAATGAAAATGCACCAGTGTTCAAATAATAATAATATACATAAATATGGAAATCATTCATGATTACCACAGACATGGAGACTGGTCACGCACGCATTCTTGGCTCAGACATTGCTGGAAAAGGCCGGTTGTTTTTACGAGGGGGGCCTTTGACCCATTGGCATTTTTACCCAGGAACATTCCCGCAGTAGATTTACTGTAACAATTAATTTCTTCCAACATCAGATTTTTCTCAGTCATCACTGACTGTGTCATTGTTTGATTCATACTTTGCATAATTGGACAGCTGTTATCTTTCACAGTTAATTGTTATGTTCCTCATCTTTCAAATAAAAGAAGAACTGTCCACATAGACGAGTCCAGATTCATCCCAACAATGTGCAAGGAAGAGATTTGCAGGCATTTGTGGAGACTTTCTGTCGCACAGACACCGAGAGAGCAGTCCCTGAAACAGCCCCGGGACACAATCTCACAGGCTGCGTAACCTCCAGCTCCACAGGAACCCAGCCTGAGCCTCTGTTTGTGTCTGTCCCCCTGCAGCCATACATAGTGGAGATCTGTGACAGTTTGAGAGGGAACATCTTCCAGAAGTTCATCGAGAGGTGAGAGGCAGAAGGTGGACGAATGCTGCTCCGTGTCGATAGAAGAGTGAACTGCCGCACCCTTAATTAATCTGTTCTCCTCCCCCTCTCTTTCTTAGTGACAAATTCACTCGGTTTTGCCAGTGGAAGAACGTGGAGCTCAACATCCACGTGAGTGGTGGCTGGTAAAAGAATTTAAAGGTACGTTTGGCTCCTGTCCCGCTTGTGTTAATGCTGCGCTATCTGCTTTTAGCTGACCATGAATGACTTCAGCGTGCATCGGATCATCGGCAGGGGCGGCTTTGGCGAGGTGTACGGCTGCAGGAAGGCCGACACCGGCAAGATGTGAGGACTCGCACGGCCAGCACGCGTGGCAAAAAAAACAAACAAACAAAAAAAACAACCCGATTAGCCGTTAATCGACGATACTTAAGTGTTTGTTTGACAGGTACGCCATGAAGTGTTTGGACAAGAAGAGGATTAAAATGAAGCAGGGGGAGACGCTTGCGCTCAATGAAAGAATCATGTTGTCATTGGTCAGCACAGGGGTGAGTTATCTATCCAAAAAAAAAAAAGAGAAACAACTCCTCTTTTTACTTCTTTGTGTTGGGGAAACGCATCACAGCAGCTTGTTTCATGCACCGATTCATTCTTTTCCCTGCAGGATTGCCCGTTCATTGTGTGTATGACGTATGCCTTCCACACCCCCGACAAGCTGTGCTTCATCCTGGACCTCATGAACGGTGGGTTCACCTGTATCTCCCCCCCAACCACACACACAGGCCTGATAGTTCAGGAGTTGACGGCATTAATCTTAAGCTCAAACTTAAGATTTTGTGGGCAAAGTGCAAAATTAACCTTTTGTGTGTTTTAATAGATGGTGTGAGTACAGCATGATGGTGTTTTACAGCCATGTGGTCAAATAATACACTGTTTACAGTCTAAAAATGCTGACTATTAACATACTTTTCTGGAAAACACAATGTTATTGCCATAGCAAATGAACTGTGAGTGCAGGGTTCAACTTACAGAATGACAGAGTGTAATATTCAGTATAAATATTTGCCTTTTCATGGGTCATATCGCTGTGGCCCTTCTGTTGAAGAGCTGGAGTGTGCTGTCAGCACGCACCTTTTGTCCTTTTGTTGTTTTTAACGTGATGCGCTGCGGTATTCAGTTTCCTGATTACCTGACTTGCCGCAGTGTTGATGTTTGGCTGCCCTTGGCAGGTCCTGGTGACGGCCTTCTTCCCTGCCATGTCAATCCAATGTAGCACGTAGAACTCTGCACACCAGCTCTCATCATGGCTCTTCAAACCTGCGATAAACTTCACAAAACATCATCACCGTTTCTCGTGGAACTATGCATGTGCACCTTTCAAGATGTCTCACTTGTTTATTTCAATGGCTTTGTCATGATGTCAGCACAGTTTAAAAACAAACAAAACAAAACAAATCCCGTAGAAGGTGTTTTTTTAAGTAGTTGACCATTTTTTGATGTACAAACCCTACTCACTTACCAGTGCAAGGAAAAAGGACAGTTGACCTGGAGTTCAGACTGTTGAACACTGCTTACCAGAGGTGGCACGAAGTCACCATCAAGTCACTCTCAAGTCATCAATCTGCAAGTCCCAAATCAAGTCTCAAGTTAGCTTGCAAACAATTGGTGGTCATTATGACTTGAGACTTCACTTGGGACTTGCAGATTCATGACTTGAAAGTGACTTGATGTTGACTTCATCCCATCTCTGCTGCTTTACCCACTTAAAAGTAGAAAGGTGTGTTTTGTAAAATAATAGTCTCCATTAGTTTGAAAATCCTGGTCCATGTACAGCTGAAAACCTTCTTTTAGCTGCTTCTGTTTTTGCTCTGAGTGGATTTTGCACATTTTACACTGGATGAACTTCCTGGAGCAACTCCAGATATACTGAGAGATTGGGCAACAGGTGGGCTTTGAACGTCAGACCTTCTTGATATGAGGCGCTGCTCCAGTGCTCTCAGTCTGGCTCCACAAAGGGCCACAGGGCTGAAGGTTTTCAGTGCAATCAGAGACTCTGAGGTGATTTCACCCATGGACTCAGTTCTCCTACTCAAAGTGTGAAATCATCTTGTGAAGTCTGGTTGCGGGTTGCAGTGAAAGCCTACACCCTCTTTGTCCTTTCTGGAATCAGTACAGTTTTAGACGACTGAAATTGTTATTCCCCGTGTGCAGTCAATCAAGTAAAAAGTTGTCCATCGATCACACCGAAGCAGCTCTGTGACGGGCTGAAAATGATGCAACAGCCTTTGACAGCTGCTTAACTTTGGACCCATTCTTGAAACAAGCATTTAGGAATCCTAGCAGAACATGTCAAAGAAAAAAATAATTGTTTAAAAATAAACCCCAAGACAGACCTGAGGATAAATATGGCTGATCCAAAATACAGTTTACTGTGCCAGACCACCCTAAAGACAGAACGCTGTCAAAACAGCAAAAAGTAAACACTACTTAAAAGCATACATGTTTTGCATATAAAAATGTTTGGCAAATAAGACTGACTTCAGTTTCATTCTTAGGTGCCAGAGGCTGCTGGCTGCTGAATATTCTTATTCAGGGTTTCCCCTGCAATTGTCCAGGTCAACAATGCCTGTACTGTCAGACTGTCATGGAGGAACTCCCAGTTTACTGCATATACTGTATCTACATTATAGGAAAAAAAAAAATACATTTAACTGTAGAGTAGGTAGCTGAGTGGATAAGGAGCTGCACAACCAGTATGTAGATCTGAATTCGAATTGGACAAGACACTTAGTCTGCATTGTCTCAGTCCACGAGCTGTAAATGGGTATCAGCCTTAGCTGGGCAAGTAACCTGTGTCAGACTGGCATCCGATTCTCTTATCTTATAAGGTGCGCCGTCAAGATGAGGTGCCACGGATAAGTCTGTCGAGATGAGGTGCGTCGTCGAGATGAGGTTCCTTGCTTAACTGCATATGTGTGCACTGAAAAAATTACTTGATGAAGTTTGCTTATTTTGATGGGCAAGTAAATGTATAAATTGTTCATCCGAACGTAGTAATGTATAAAATCTACTCACTATAAAACGATAAGTATTTTTAACCTGGAGTTAGGTTATTTCGACAGGCAAAATATACATATACATACATTTATGCTGCTAACGTAAAATACAGAAAATGTTTTACTTACTAGGCTAAATACACTGAATACAATTAATAAATAAAAAAACTTTGACGGAAAAAAAAAAAAAAACAATGCGCATGCGCAGTTGCACGTCGAGCGAGTTACGTCATCTCGACGGGTTACGTCTTCAAGTCCAGGGTAGAGCGATGTGTGCATGCGCACACATGCACAGTAGCGCGACGCACCTCTTCTCGACGGGACACCGGCACCAGTGGGCCTCAGGACTCACATCACTCATCATTATCTTAGTATATGTTTGGTTACACATCGTTATGATCTCTAAAAGACATCGGGCTCAACCTGACACCACAGAACAAAGCCCCAGTTAAGACAATTTACAAACAAGACAAACAAACGTCAGGATGGGCTCGGCCACAAGACCAACCAGTTGTTTGTCAGATCACTGGCCAACCCTATAACTAAGCACCAAAACACACTCCTAAACTATAAGGAAAACAAAACCAAAAAAAAAACAAAAAAAAAACAGGTCAACTTGAGACCTCCAACCCTAACTAACAGTAAGATTAAAAGGACATTGTGCTGGTTTAGAGTGCGATCGTCTGAGCTCACTCTACCTGAGAACAGCAGCTTCTTCCTTTTAGTGCAGGGAAAAACATGCAGAACCCATGACCAACCAGTGCTCTGCAAATGAGCAAACGGGATCCACAAAAGGGTCACACATCATAAACAAGAACACATCAGTTGAGGGGGACTTAGCACGCCCCTTTACATCACACTGTGGGAACATTAAGTCTGTCTCCCCTGATTGATCCTTTGATGCTGGATTGTCCACTGTTTTGGCCAAAAAACAACAACAACAACAACAAAAAAAAACCCCACCAAAAAACCAAAACAAACCCTAATCGGGATCTGAAATTGGGTGTAATTGGAGCTCAAAGTAGCATCATGTTCCCCAAAAAAGTGAATAATCAGATTTAATTGGTGCAGATGGGGTAATCCTGGGTAAAAAATCGGTGAAAGTGGACCATCACACTGTTCTCTGAGCAGAAGCCTCCTGAATCTCCTCCACAACATTAAAGCTTTTAAAAGAATATCACTACTGTGGTCTTCAAAAGAAGACATTTTTGAGATTCTAACACAAATTCAAGCTTTTTGGAAACGTCTGGGGGGATGCCGCAGACGTTTGCACAAAAGGTTTGTGCAAAATTGTATAATGGGAATTATGTAATCAGCAAAAACTGGTTGCAATCATATATAATCGGGTATAGTAAGAGCTGTGATTACATACAGATTTCAGCTAAGAGTTTTGAAAGAAAACCAGACCAGATTGCCTCAATTCTGAGATCAGGATGGAAATTGGGGAGAAAAATCCATAATGGCAGACGGCCATTAGAGTACTGGTGACCATCATGGTATTTTTGCCGTGAGCAGAGCTTCAGCTATTTTGGGCTCCTTCAAAAATGAAAACTGTGAATAAAACAATGTCGAGTCTAACGATGGAGTATAATATGCGACTCCACAGCCAGGCTTGACTCCCCCCCCACCAAACCTCTAACAGCTAAAGAAATGCTGTGTTGCTAATAGGACAAGTACTCATCTTTATTTTTAAACATTGTTAGCAGCCCAGCCTCTCTGCTCACCTGTGAAGAATGCATTCTCGACAAGTTTTAGGGAGAAATGAACGAGACAGTACGGGGCATCGCTCCAACGGCTCTAAAGGAACATTGTGCTTTTCCGAACCTGCCATTTTGATATTGTAGTTATTACACACTCTTACGCTTTATGATGGCTTTCATCATATATTGCTGGTGATGATATTAAACCGCTGTGAAGGCTTTTTTTTCCTGATGCTGGTGCTTGTAGTGATGTCTCCTCACCTTTAGAGTGTAGAGAGAAACAGAAAAAGACTGGTTTGCAAAATGAGACCCATGCGTGACGCGAGTCGTTTAAAAAAAAAAAAAAAGAAAAAAAAAAAGCCAATTAACGGGCAGCTCCTGTACCTGTTCCTGACATCTGGAGAGTAGGTCCAGTTTGTTTGCAGCTTTGATCTCAGAACCATCCATTTTTAATTATTATTATTATTTATTACACTGTGGACAAGAGCGTTTATATTTTCCTCTGCCTCCGACACAGTAGTTTCACTTTCCACTGCTGTGTAATTCTTCAGTTTTTATGAAGTTTTCGGACCGTCTCTTATCATAACCAATGTCTTTCCACCTTCATCCCGCACAGTGCTCTTGTCATGAGACACCAAACGATGACCTCGTGTAAAGAAATGGAGGCATGACAGTATGGAGATTCCCGACCGCATGCACGCACCTGTCAATTTAGAATAAGTCTGACTCAAAGCATATGAAGAGTGGCGAGAACCAAAGTCGCTTGTGCGCACGTGTGTCGTGAATCTGCCGGTGACTTTGTGCACACACTTATTTTGTGTGGAGAGTAGAACATTTCTGTGCACATACCAGTGAATGTGGCTGTAGAAGCTTAATCGGTGGAGCTAAATCTAAGAGCTGTGTGCGGAGTTTGAAAAATGGTGTTTCAACTTTGGTAATTTGTGGTGTTAATACAACGTATATGCAAGTTGGATATTGTTGGCTAAAGCATGCAAAATGGTCAAAATGTCCCAGTGTGAGCCACGGTTCAGAAGCCAAAGATCATTTGGTAATGCCTGCTACCAACCATGTGGCAGCCTGCAGCGCGACAGTTTGAATCGCAAGCTACATTAGCGCACCAGCTAATGGTTTCTTCTTTTCAGCACCAGATGTCTTGATTTGTGTTTTTGACTTGCTGGAGAAGTTGCTTTTAAAACATACTGACACTTGAGTTGGTCAGTTGCAGCATTCTGAGCGGCCTAAAAACTACTGACAAAAACGCCTGTTCTGAGGAGCACAGCTTCAATTCCACTCGCTACAACAACTGCTACCTAGCTCCATGCACCAATCAATTCTAAAATTTCGCATCCAGAGTACATTTTGGTGTCCCAAATGTAAACTATTGAAAAACAGCTGCACCCCCCCCAACAATTTTCCAGGTTCTGTCTTTCCTTAACTGTAACCGTACTTCAATAAACGAAAAGTCATTCACAAACTCAGTTCAGGTTAATTCAAGTTGTTTGTGCCTTTGGGTATTGTAAGTAGAACTTGCCCAGTCATGCACCATAAGGGTCATCTACTTTTCCCATGAGGTGTGATGTGGTGTTTCCTGTAGGCATTGTTTCCAGTGAAAAATGAGCTCAACTTCCCTGTAAGTTTACCAAGCCACCGGCACACTGTAGAACATCTAGTCTTTAGACGTCATGTTCAGGCCACTTAAGCAGCCATTTCTGTTCACTCCAAAATTTTTGTTGTCTTTGTTTTTTTGTTTTTGTTTTTTCCATAGTCTACTTTTTGTGTTTTTGGTTCAAGTTGTGTAATCACCAATAGGGGTGAAATGAAGACACATATGACGTACTTCTGGGGACATCCCCAGTATCATTATTCATATTAAATCTTGCTAAAACGTACCAACACGACCTCTCCCGTTTGCCTCATCTTCCCGTCTCCACTGGGAAAGCTGCACTTTTCGTCACTGCTTCAGTGATTTCAGCCGAAAACAAAACGGTACACTATTTTTCCGTTAGAAGTGATGCTGTGTTTGTGCAGGCTGTCCCTGGAAGTGGTCAAATCCCACAATATCACGCAGGGGTTCAAACAAGATGAGTACAATGCTAGCACAGTACTGTTTGCTAAAAGTAACGTGTCTGCTCTTCTGGATTATTGATTTATTAATTTTTTTTAAGCATTTTGAACTAAAAGGTGTGAGGTATCGGGGTGTTTCAGGAACTGTTAAGTGATGCTGCATTTCGACGTCTTGCAGCATGGTGGCCTATTTTACAGCATAAGATATTTGGTGGCCTTGGCTGGTGTTTATTTCTTATTTCCGATTGCAATTTTAAATTGTCACACATGTTTATAAATAGCTCTGTACTGTCTGATTGGTTGCCCCAGATGTTCTGGTGCTAGTTACAATAATCCCACTAGTCCTACTACTGCTACTACTACTACTACAAATAATAATAATCATAATTAAAAATAATAATAATGGGAATTATGCGGGCCATATTTAACATTACATGATCTGGGATACAGCAGGACTGGCCTGTTTCTCAGGTTGCGATAATGCGATCCCTGATGCAGTCTCTATCTGAGCTCTATCAGGTCTTCACTCAGGATTTCCAGCTCATCTTGCAATAAGTAATCACCATCCAGAGTGTATGCTGTGTGGTTTTCCACTGCTTCACTGTTTGTTGTACTGATCACTATCCAGCATGAGAAATACGTTTAGAGAGCGATTTCAGTCGGTGAAGACTCATCCAGGTCTCCCGTCAGTTAGGAGAGCTCCATGTTATTGTTGATAATATTGAGTGGTTAGGAGGTTTTGCTGATGTGTAGAGTTGTGTTTTTGTGTTCAGGGGGTGACCTGCACTATCACCTTTCTCAGCACGGTGTTTTCAGTGAGAAAGAGATGCGTTTCTATGCGGCTGAGATCATCCTGGGCTTGGAGCACATGCACAACCGCTTTGTAGTCTACAGAGACCTGAAGGTAAAGCTGTTTTCTCCCACAAGCCTCTCTGCTTGATGCCGTTTTCTGCTTCATTTGGTCTCCTTCTCCTGTTTGTTGCAGGGTGTCTAGCTGAGTATTCTGTTCATTTAGGAGGGTGTTTGGTATTTTGGAAAATGCACCACAGAGGGGCTGTCGCTCAGCTGAAAAGAGGAAATCTCCAGGTTTTAATATATATTCAAACCTATGGTGGGGCTGAATTTCTGCATCAATTGTTCTAGTTTTCAACTACCATTCGCAATCATCGTTGATAAATTACTTTAAAAAAAAAAAAAGGAAAAAAAATTTTATCCAGACATAATATGAATTGGAAGCTTATTTTGTGCAGTTCGAGCCTGTCAATATGATTCAAAACCATCTCAGTTCATCAAATGGCTCCAGCTTGACCATCTTGGATAAAAACAAACAAACAAAACTAAATCTGTGACAAAGTTAAATGGATGACTTTTCTATAGCACTTTTTTATTCTTTCTCTGTTTATTTGATAGGGACAGAACAAAAAGCATTGCTACAATAACCGATGCCATGTTCATAGGTCATATAGCTAATAGCTAATTCGCAGACCTGGTCCCTAGAACATAAAAAGGACACTTACACAATCATAAACAACACATGATAGTAGCAATATCACAGTACAATAAAACACTATAAAATATGGCTAATGTCTACAGATTTGATTTAAGTTAAGCCGTTGTCTTATTTTATGCTTAAAATCATTCAGGTCTATAAGAAATTTCAGTTCGGCAGGTATGGTGTTCCAGATCTGTGGACCTTTAACTGTAAACGCATTCTGTCCAAAAGTTGTTTTACATTGGACTGGTCTACAGTCTCCACTCACAGCTCCTCTTGTAATGATACCGCGAGTTTGACATTTTTGAATCATTCCTTTTACAATATCAGGAACAAGACCATTGATACATTTAAAAACTAAATTCAAAAACGAACACTTCAAAAGATTTTCAAAGCTTAAGAGTTTATACTTTTCTATGATTTTACAATAGTGCCACCTAATTGGCTTTTGGTCAAGCACTTTTAAGGCTTGTTTGTAACGAGAATTCAAACCTTTTAGAGAGGATTGGTTCGCCTGGCCGCCAACAGTGATGCAATATAAAAAATGAGACAAGATCATTGCATGAAAAAATAATGTGGCTGCACTAATTGACAAGCAAGATCTTATGAGACAAAAACAATTCAAGTTAATCCTAATTGTCTTAGTCATTTTCTTTATGTGACTCTCAAATTTAAGATGGGAGTCCAAGACGACCCCCAAATATTTAAATTCATCTACTCTTTGAATTTCCTTTTGATTTATTTGTATCCTAAATCAAATCAAATCAATTTTATTTATATAGCGCCAAATCACAACAAACAGTTGCCCCAAGGCGCTTTATATTGCAAGGCAAAGCCATACAATAATTACGGAAAAACCCCAACGGTCAAAACGACCCCCTGTGAGCAAGCACTTGGCGACAGTGGAAAGGAAAAACTCCCTTTTAACAGGAAGAAACCTCCAGGAGAACCAGGCTCAGGGAGGGGCAGTCTTCTGCTGGGACTGGTTGGGGCTGAGGGAGAGAATCAGGAAAAAGACATGCTGTGGAGGGGAGCAGAGATCAATCACTAATGATTAAATGCAGAGTGGTGCATACAGAGCAAAAAGAGAAAGAAACACACAGTGCATCATGGGAACCCCCCAGCAGTCTAAGTCTATAGCAGCATAACTAAGGGATGGTTCAGGGTCACCTGATCCAGCCCTAACTATAAGCTTTAGCAAAAAGGAAAGTTTTAAGCCTAATCTTAAAAGTAGAGAGAGTGTCTGTCTCCCTGATCCGAATTGGGAGCTGGTTCCACAGGAGAGGAGCCTGAAAGCTGAAGGCTCTGCCTCCCATTCTACTCTTAAAAACCCTAGGAACTACAAGTAAGCCTGCAGTCTGAGAGCGAAGCGCTCTATTGGGGTGATATGGTATTATGAGGTCCCTAAGATAAGATGGGACCTGATTATTCAAAACCTTATAAGTAAGAAGAAGAATTTTAAATTCTATTCTAGAATTAACAGGAAGCCAATGAAGAGAAGCCAATATGGGTGAAATATGCTCTCTCCTTCTAGTCCCTGTCAGTACTCTAGCTGCAGCATTTTGAATTAACTGAAGGCTTTTCAGGGAACTTTTAGGACAACCTGATAATAATGAATTACAGTAGTCCAGCCTAGAGGAAATAAATGCATGAATTAGTTTTTCAGCATCACTCTGAGACGAGACCTTTCTAGTTTTAGAGATATTGAGCAAATGCAAAAAAGCAGTCCTACATATTTGTTTAATATGCGCATTGAATGACATATCCTGATCAAAAATGACTCCAACATTTCTCACAGTATTACTAGAGGTCAGGGTAATGCCATCCAGAGTAGGGATCTGGTTAGACACCATGTTTCTAAGATTTGTGGGGCCAAGTACAATAACTTCAGTTTTATCTGAGTTTAAAAGCAGGAAATTAGAGGTCATCCATGTCTTTATGTCTGTAAGACAATCCTGCAGTTTAGCTAATTGGTGTGTGTCCTCTGGCTTCATGGATAGATAAAGCTGGGTATCATCTGCGTAACAATGAAAATTTAAGCAATGCTGTCTAATAATACTGCCTAAGGGAAGCATGTATAAAGTGAATAAAATTGGTCCTAGCACAGAACCTTGTGGAACTCCATAATTAACTTTAGTCTGTGAAGAAGATTCCCCATTTACATGAACAAATTGTAATCTATTAGATAAATATGATTCAAACCACTGCAGCACAGTGCCTTTAATACCTATAGCATGCTCTAATCTCTGTAATAGAATTTTATGGTCAACAGTATCAAAAGCAGCACTAAGGTCTAACAGAACAAGCACAGAGATGAGTCCACTGTCTGAGGCCATAAGAAGATCACTTGTAACCTTCACTAATGCTGTTTCTGTACTATGATGAATTCTAAACCCTGACTGAAACTCTTCAAATAGACCATTCCTCTGCAGATGATCAGTTAGCTGTTTTACAACTACCCTTTCAAGAATTTTTGAGAGAAAAGGAAGGTTGGAGATTGGCCTATAGTTAGCTAAGATAGCTGGGTCAAGTGATGGCTTTTTAAGTAATGGTTTAATTACTGCCACCTTAAAAGCCTGTGCTACATAGCCAACTAATAAAGATAGATTGATCATATTTAAGACCGAAGCATTAATTAATGGTAGGGCTTCCTTGAGCAGCCTGGTAGGAATGGGGTCTAATAGACATGTTGATGGTTTGGAGGAAGTAACTAATGAAAATAACTCAGACAGAACAATCGGAGAGAAAGAGTCTAACCAAATACAGGCATCACTGAAAGTAGCCAAAGAGAACGATATGTCTTTGGGATGGTTATGAGTAATTTTTTTCTCTAATAGTTAAAATTTTATTGGCAAAGAAAGTCATGAAATCATTACTAGTTAAAGTTAAAGGAATACTCGGCTCAATAGAGCTCTGACTCTTTGTCAGCCTGGCTACAGTGCTGAAAAGAAACCTGGGGTTGTTCTTATTTTCTTCAATTAGTGATGAGTAGTAAGATGTCCTAGCTTTACGGAGGGCTTTTTTATAGCGCAACAGACTCTTTTTCCAGGCTAAGTGAAGATCTTCTAAATTAGTGAGATGCCATTTCCTCTCCAATTTACGGGTTATCCTAAATCCCAATCCTAAAGTTTTTTTTCCACCTGAAGCAGATGTTCAGAGCGCTTTGATGCATCATATTCATCCATTCATATACATGCATCCACACACCATTGTCAGCATACAAGGGGAACAACTTGGGGGTTAATGACATTACCCAAGGGCCCTTAGTGATTTTCTGGTATGACAGGGATTTGATCTCAATCTGGTCTCAAGCCCACAGCTTTATCCTCCAGACCACCACAAAGTTTGATTTTATTCTAGGACTAACTAGGCATTACTTTGTTTAATGCAGTGGTGCTGTGCGTCACTGGTTTGTGTTAATTAAACACTATTTGTATTCAGGTTACGTTACTGGCACCCGCTTTTTTCCAGCATATAACTGGAGTGGGACTGAATAGGACTTGAGTCGCATTGAATCCTGTTCATTCTAGTACTTTGTTCACTGTCATTTGCTTTGTAAGAAGTAAACGTTAGAAAATGGAATGCCACCCATTCCGCTGTTGGTGTAAACATGGATGTCCATCAGTAGCACCACTGAGTGTCTAAATTATTTTCTCTCCCATCAGCTCTTTGTGACATCATAAGGCCGGAGAAAGGAATGACGCAACTGTTTTTTTTAGTCGACCAGATATCATAGGTGCACAGCCCCTGACGTATCAGCCATGTTTTTCAGTAGTCTTCTGTTTTCGCTCCGACTCCCCTGTTTGGACTGGTTGCCATAATAATAGATATATTTTGCTAGAAGTCAGGGAGCAGCTTTAAGGTTTCAAACAGTACAGCACAATTTAGATAATACCTGGAGGCTGAGTGCTGAATTGAAAGAATGAGTCACAGGTTTTGGCAAACAGCAGATCATAACCAGGACTTGGGTTTCCTTTGTTGTTTGTTTCTACGTTGAATTCTCTTGTTGGAAGTTGTAACTCGAGTTGTGAATTAGTGAGGTCTCTGAGTTTCTCGTACTTATGATTTTATTTCTGTTCTTCTCACCTTCTTTCTCTCTCTTGTCTATCCCTCCATCAGCCAGCTAATATCCTGCTGGATGAACATGGTCATGTTCGTATCTCTGACCTCGGCCTGGCCTGCGACTTCTCGAAGAAGAAACCCCACGCCAGTGTGTAAGTGCTCGATTGCTCCTTGTACTGTATAATTTCTCTTTTCTCATATGAACTCTGAACAAAGCTCAGAGTATCGGGTCCAGACATTGTCCAGAGCTGCACACAGCAGGAGAGTGTTTAACCTACTGGAAACCTACTCTGTTTGGTTTTGGGCGCGGCGCCTGGGTAGCGCATACAGGTCACAGCCTGACCTTTCTTTAATTTAGACCATCAGCATCGACACTTACTGACAGAACTTCATGAATCTTGTCATCTGTGCATTGAAATGTTTTAATTCTCTTGTAAATGACCTTTGGTCTTCGTCCTCAGATGTTTGAATTGTTCTGGACGATAACCCATGCCTGTCCTTCATGAGCGCCATCAGAAATGATACTGACTTGGTACTGTGGAGTTGGTTGGACTCGGCATTGGCAAGAACCTCATGATAGTTATTACGATACATGAGCCTCGATGCGATTGTATTGCAGTACACTGTAGCATGATGCACACTGGGATATATTAAAATACTCATTTCAAAAACTGAGCTGGGGATGCAACATGGGTAACACCTGCTTATTCCAATATTTACATGGCGTGCCATTGATGACTCAGCGAGCGGATAAACAGATTCAAAACAGTTTGATTCTAAATTTCCTTTCCAGTTTATTTGAACTGTATTTGCATCTCACAGTGCCACTAAATACACAGAACGTGCATGAAGTGACAACCTGGTGAATCCTTGGCACTCCATTGTGTAAGAGGTTCAGGATCACATAACACAAAGAGGCTGCATCATGTTCATTTTTTCACTTCTGCAGCTTGGAAACAGCATTTGTTTATTTTATTTTGTCTTTTTGTTTTTTAATATGTATATCTAAATTGTTGTTCCCTGCTTTAGTTTTAAAACTAAAGTGCACCCACACAGCTGCTTTAAAAGATGAAGGTGCTGCTCTCACGTTTTGCCAAGGAAATAATATCAGACAGGTGCCGGGTATTTGGAGGCAACCAGCTCAGCCCTACAGTGACATCTGCAGGAGTGGAAGTCATGGTGATCAAAGGGGTTTGAGGGGAATTTAAGGGCCTTTTAAATCTGTTAATCTGTTAATCTATATTGGGGGGAGGAGGGTGTAAAATGGATAAAATGTCATGGAAAAATATAATTGCAATAGTTGTAGTTTATTTATCTAGCTAGAAAGCAAGAAATGTGCGTGTGTGTGCGCACGGCACGATGATGTCAGGGATGTCAAAACTCCGCGGATCAGAGGAATTCCGCAGATTTCATTATGGGGTGGGGGGGGGCTTGTTAGTGTTGTACTCTGCAATTGTGATTGTCACTGATTTTTCAAAATGCCTATCGCAAGGTGTTTCCTTTTTTTGTACGACATCGTGTAAGTTTCATAAGTCCACGGACACTGATCTGTGTGTTACAGATAGAATTCTGTGTCCTCTGATCCGTAGAACTTTGCGGAGTTAAAATGTCGCTCAGTGTAGCTGTTATGACAGTTGTCGTAAAGCGTGAGTGGTTGGTTGCTGTGGTGACGCTGTGTGGCTCTTGCAAGACGCTTAATCTAAATGTAGCGTGTGGACATCGTAAACTTTTAGAGCTCTCAAGTTTTTAAAAGAGGAATTTTGCAGCATGCCTGTGTCACGGAGCGACATCAGACAGAGTGAAGATGGTGAGAAAGACAGTTTGAAAAAGTTTGATAAGGATAAGAATCAGTGGAATTGTTGCTGGCTTCATGAGCAAATATGAAAGATAAAAGAAATGGGAAAAGCAAATTGTGCCCTCAGGAAACACGGTAAGAATTTTTCTCTCCCTGGAGAATAAACATTGTCCTGTTCAAACAGGATTTTTGACAAGATTATGTGACTTTTTTCTTTATTATTAATCTCGACTTTCTTTCATTGGGAAAAAGGCGTTTGAATGGATTTACATAAATTTACACAAGAATGTAAATGAGTTTTTATTAATGTAGACTCTTTTCATGGGAAAAAGACACTGTGGATTTACAGGAATTTACACAACAATAACTGATATATTTTTTTTTTTTTTTTTTTTTAACAATAAGGTATGTCATTGATATTTTACCCTGATTTTCAAAATATTCTACAACCTTCAGCTGTGGATTTTGAAATGCTTTAACAGTCTTTTCAGTCTTCATGAATTTCATGAAGGTTATCTGTTATGAATTAATGCATAATTTGGTTTACAGTTAAAAAGAAAATCATTCCAGTTCCTATTTCCATGTCATATTCTGTTATTTCAACATTTATCATTGACAGTTTAAATGAAAGGTTGAATCAAGGATCATTTAAATATGCACTTCTTTTGAGATTATTTTTCTTCCAGGAGATGCTGAAAATGTATCATTAGATACAAAATTAATTTGGTTTCTGGTGCCCTAAACCTCGGCTCGACCCCTTGCAAGTTTTCCTCGGATTTCAAAATTTTCATTTCACAGCCCTGTGATGTGTGCATCCTTTGTTATGAAAATTTTGGGGATTAATTTTCAAAACCTTTATTTTGAAGTCATTATTGCTGACACAAGGCATAATGTTCTCACAGTCCAGCTTTGACAAAAATCATCAACAAAGCTCCCACTTTTCTACAGGAATACATACGTACTTCTTACAGGCACTTCACTAGTTCATTTAATTCATTATTTTTATGCAGCCATCTCTTAATGTCTGGTCAAAGTGATGTGGACACTTGCTTTCCCACACATTAACCTCTGGTTAATGTGTTGATTAGGCATGTGAATCTCATCACTGACAAGTAGAGCTGCCACAAACGACTATTTTGATAGTCGACTAGTCACTGATTATTTTTACGATTAGTTGACTAGTTCGATCATACGTAAATTGTAGCTTATAGCATTTTATCAATATTGATTACATTATTGATTCCGCTTATCAATCCGATTCCCTTATCGATACCTCTTGTAAATTTTCTGCATGCTAAAAGTAGGCTTTGCAGGTTTTCTATGTCAACAGCATTTTATTGAGTCTCAAAGTAAATAAATATGAAATTGGTCACTGGATCCTTGATCTCTGGACATAAATAAAGTCTACATAGTGGATCCTTGATCTCGACATAAATAAAGTCTACATGGTGGATCCTTGATCTCTGGACATAAATAAAGTCTACATGGTGGATCCTTGATCTCTGGACATAAATAAACTCTACATAGTGAAAACTTGATATCTGGACACAAATAAACTCTACATGGTGGATCCTTGATATCTGGACATAAATAAACTCTACATGGTGGATCCTTGATATCTGGACATAAATGAAGTCTACATGGTGGATCCTTGATCTCTGGACATAAATTAAGTCTACATGGCGGAGCCTTGATCTCTGGGCATACAGTAAATAAACTCTACATGGTGGATCCTTGATCTCTGGACATAAATAAACTCTACATGGTGGATCCTTGATCTCTGGACATACAGTAAATAAACTCTACATGGTGGATCCTTGATCTCTGGACATAGATAGAAAAAACTGTAGTTTTTGTCAAAAGCATTTCCTTTCAGACATTAACGGCATGGATGTCACTCCATACATCTGAGCTGAGGTCAGCTGGCTGCTAGAGTCTGCAGGTCTGCAGCCATACAGTCTTGGGCTGCTGCACATCAGCCAGGACATCTCATTTTGGGAGGGGGAAAAAACATTTTGATCGATTGCAGTTTATTGTTTGTATTACAACTTTTGGAAAGAGGAGTCATTTGATTTAAACGGCGATTCGCTTTGAAGTTATTAATTCTGATCGGACTCCATCTTTCTAACTTGACTCCGTGGCACAGCGTTTAGAGTAACGGAATGGAGACTATTCTCATTTCTTTCTCAAAACAAGACAGGAATCCCAGTTAGTCACTTTAATCCGCACAAAAGTGACTCATGATTGACATGTTTTAATGGCTTTGAGAGGGGATAAGAAGCCGAGTTTCCGCTTCTGAAGAGGGGTGAAGCAAAGATCCAACGAAGCAGTGGATCGAAGCACTGCTTCATTGGTTCAAGGTTCAAAGCAAATGACTCGTCGACTGCTAAATTAGTTATTGACAGTTTAAATAGTCGACATAGTCATGACTAGTCGTGGCAGCCCTACTGACAGCAATTCCATACGCATCTCGATACACTGCCAGCGATACGATACATACATGCTGATACGATTCACCCTGTTCCCGATTTGATATGTATTTGATGGCGATTCAGTTCCTCACAATGTGATATGATGTGATTCAACGTGATGCAAAGACATTATACCAAAATTTTTAATAGAAATTTGGAAGCTTCAGTATAGTACTATGGCATCCTTCTTCTTATTCTGATTCTGCTAGATGCAGAAGATTTGTTTTACTTCTTATAAGCAGCAGGTTTACCAGATTCAACATTACGGAACAGGAATTACCTCCCTCATATGTAGAACCTGCTTCATCACAACGTCAGAACTTAAACAGTAAGACAACATCACTCCCAATGAGTGACTTAAAGTGAGTCGCTCACTGACAGATTCCCGCCTTGGCAAAAGTAATTTAAGATACTTTTCTCACCAGGAGTTTTGCTGGAGGTTTGCAATCTGAGGAATATCTGTGTGGAGCAGCGGCGGCCGTATGGGTCAGCAGCACGGCATTCTTTACAAACCACCTGCATCTTGTGAAGTTTCCCATCTTTTTTTAAAAACAGCCAAAGTATCTCCAAACGCCTGATTTAAATGTTTTACATGCATCAAAAATCTCCAGCCTCTCGCATATTTCCATTATGTTGTGGAAGAAATGTGCTTTCAGGCTTCCGCCCGTATTCAAAAGAAAACAGGAAGCAGGGATGGTGCATTCAGTGTGCCTCGGAAAAAAAAAAAAAATCAATGCAAGCAGGCAGCGAGCGATGCAGTCACGATTTTGTCTGTCGGTTGAATCGATGCACACTGAATGAATCGATACACTCGCATCGCGCACGTTTGTATCTAGATACCGATTTGTATCGATTAATCTCCACATGCCTACTGTAGATACGTTCATGTCCGAAACAGGTTCATGAGGTTCTCTTCAGCATCAGCGTAAGTCTGTGGTGTGTTTTGTTGCAGTGGTACTCATGGGTACATGGCTCCAGAGGTTCTCCAGAAGGGCACAGCGTACGACAGCAGCGCAGACTGGTTCTCATTAGGCTGCATGCTCTTCAAGTTACTCCGAGGGTAAGGACTCCGGCTTGGGTTTGTCTCAGCGCGCCTCTCTGCTGTGACATTTCATTTCTTCGCTCGCTCTTTACACCCACTCTGTCCTGGTTTTGTGTCTGCCCCTTAACCTTCTTCTGCCATTCTGTGTAAACCTCTTTGAATCCGTCCTCCCCTTCACTGCATCTCTCACCCGCTCACCTCCTGTTTGGTGTGTGTTTGATCTCATTTTTTTGTGTGTGTGTGTGTGTGTGTGTGTGTGCGTGTGTGCATGCATGTGCATGTTTGATCTGGAGTGTGTAAATGCCAGAAAATGGGGAATGGATAGTGTATGTCTGTGTGTGTGTAACCTGTATTGAGAGAGAGAGGGAGAGAGACGTGATTCAATTGATGTGTGGATCACGTTCAGCTCTTTAAAGAGGAAGATCTGTTGGTGTTTGGAGAAATGTTTCAGCACGTGTCAAAACTTCAAAGTCCTCTGTATAAAACATTTTATCCTAATTTTTCTAATGAGGCTGTTACACAGACTTGTTTTTCCCTACACAACAGTTTGAGTTAACTGACAGAAACCCACCGTTTGTCTTAACCGCACACTTGCAGACTCTGACTGTGATGCTGTTACTGGCATCGTTTTGTGTGTCTGATATCAGCCAGACTTATTTGCGTGACTGATCCGCGCACACGTGCTTGTATAGTAGCAACTTTGAATTTCAGACAGCAGCTTTGTCGGTGCAGTTTCAACGCGTGGTACTTAGAAACGTGTGTAAGGCTGCTGTTGACACACTTACACTTCCTGAATGTGCTTAAAGGAGTCGTATTGTGCCACATGCATGTTTAATCCACGTGTTACTGTCAAATATGGTTCAGATTTCATAATTAAATCATCATTAAAATACTACAATTTTATATCTGGCTCTTATTCTTGAAACAGCAGGTTTTAGACTTGTGGACCACATGATGGACAATCATGTCTATAACTATTTCACCAGTGAAGTTTTGTCTTGTAATTTTGCCTCTGTACAGCACTAGATCAGAGTTAAAATGGTGAAATCAGGATGTTCTTATCGTGTCGACATTTAGCCAGAATTCAAGTGGTTTAACATAAATGTTGTATCTATTTCTATATGCAGTTCCTCCATGTTCGGAACCCATAAATAATTGGACAAACTAATAAATATAAAGATTGTTTATAATACAAATCACCAGTTTTATAGCTGATTTTCTTCTGACAAGTCAGGGGATTTCCAGGTTCGTGAATATGTTCTTGGATTAATTTATCCCAGCCATTATTAATGCAAATAACACGGTTCTGTATCTGTCTGGAGTAGGGAATTCTCAAAAACTGAGTGGCTGTGCAAGTGAGAGAAGCTGCTAAGATAAACATGAAAACTGTCGGGGGTTTTAAGCTTTAGTGGCTGTGATTGGAGAAACTAAGGTAGATTAAGTCCAAGACATACTTGGTGCCTTGGAAGTGTTCATGGGTCCAATCCCTGACTTCTGCAAAGAAAATTGGCTGTAAATGTCATGATTTGTATTAATAGTACTTATATTTAGTTTGACCAATTACCTATGAGCTCTGAAAATGGTGGAATTGTTTATAAAAATGGTTGTAATTCTGAAATGGTTGATTTAATTAATTAATTTGTTTAACACAGTCAGCCTGAATTGTCAAAAAGAAAAAGCCAGTTTCCAAATACTTAAGTGGGACTTTATTGTGAAGCTCTTTCTATTTGTAGTAGATAAAGATTGTAGATGATCAATCGGGTTCATTATAACTTCGGGAGACTATTTAAAAATTGTGTGATTGTTACAGTTCTGGATGTAAACATCACTGCATTTGATCTCACAGATGTCTGTTCTATTTTCCCCTCACCCTATTTTCTTCAGTTGTGCTCCTGACTTTATTTGTTCTTGCTGTTCACGTTCTGTTCCTCTTCATGTCTCACACTCCTCTCTCATCTTTCTCTCGGTGTCATGTGCCTCTCACCTCTCTCATCTCTGTCTTTTTCTGATAATATGCCGTCACTGCCAGTTATTTTATTTTTTGACTTCGTTATTCTCTCTAGGCACAGTCCATTCAGGCAGCACAAGACCAAAGACAAACATGAGATTGACCGCATGACGCTCACAATGGTAAGACAACCTACACAACGTGCTGTTGTACAATTCAAAGGCGCACCAAGGCAAGGCAAGAAGCCTCTGCGCACACACTGTAAAGCCCAACGCGAACAGGAGTCTTTACTTAACCACACATCTATGTGTGTTTGTCTGCTGTTTAACTTATGGGACAGCTAATGCACACATGTTCATATCCCACCCTGTGCATACGATATTGTGTGCAAACAAACCATATTTCATACCGATGGAAAACACAGACATATGTTTATCGGCCATGTTCGGTTACATTCTCGGTATGTTGTGAGCGGGAATGTCTTTCCTGTAAGATGTTCTTGACATGCTGAAGAGCGAAGCAAAGATAGATTCCTTTCTTGTTCCGGTCCTTGTGTCAATTTTTGCTCTGTCTGCCGGCTGCCATCCAGCACTCGGCTGACTGTTTACCTTGCAGAGCTCAGCGTGTCGTGGGAAGACGCTTCAGATGAGGCATATGACAGAAACCTTAGATAAACAGAGTAAGAAGCCCAGCTCAAAGTTAATATACACCCCTCAGGTGAAACTGATCTCGTGTCACATCTACTTCTAGTTTACTCAGGGAGTTGGGGATCTGTGATCAAGGTAGGTTAAAAAAAGGTGCACATATCTTCCAGACAAACAAGGCGTGATAGACTTATTGAGGGTAAATTATTGGACTTCCATCAGATGACTTACACAAGCAGTGCCAACTGTCACGTGTCACAGCAGCATCGTGAATTCAACATCACCTTAGGAATTATACATTTCTATTGGGGTGGTGCAGTATTGGAAAAAAGTGGCTTTTTTTCTCGCAATAATTTGTCATATGGAAAACATGCAGGAATTTTGATCAGAAGAACAAATGCTATTGTATGAAATCAATAACAGAATTTAAAAAAATGTGACTATGCTCATTTTTGTGAAGTAGCGTAGGTACTGCAGATATTTATATTCTTCCAGAACTGATGGAGACAGTATTCATGCGTACACATATTCTGAATTAAGTTCATATTTCAAATGAAGAAGAATGGAAAAGCTACATATGGAGGATGGCACCAAGTCCCGTTACCAAAGCTCTGCTCCAACTTGTAGACAAGAAAAATATTAAAAGTCTGGTGTCAGAGTTCTTTGTGTTCAATGCAAAAGGCCAAGAACAAATCATTCACAAAAGCCAATACGTAAACAGGACAATCGTACATTTCAGGTTAAAGGAGGCAACGCTACAAGTTTAGCAAGGAACTTAAAACACAGGTATCTTGATCTTTTTCAAATAATTAAAGGTATCAATTTATGTTAACGTGTATGTATATGTGTGTGTGTGTATATATATATATATATATATATATATATATATATATATATATATATTATCGTTCTTAACCTTATCATGAATGTTGCCATTATTTTTGTTTGAGACAGTCAATTCAGGCTAACGTTAATGGTGGAGCTAATGTTAGCATATGCTAGCTGTCTCATTTCATTAATTAACTTTGTAGGCATTTCTCATAACCATTCTAGAAGGGGACTATTGAGGTTAAGCCAGTAAGACTTGAATTTGACTGCAGTAAATTGAATAACTGTTGCTGTAAACAATATTAATACGGATTCAACATATCTCAAAATATTTAAACAGAAATCAAAAGAAATTAATTCTGAGATTTGGTGGGCACTCACACCAAACATCAGACCAAAAATCTACCTACCTACTCTATTTATTTTTTTATGATGATGATCGTGTGGGAAATACACAGCTGTTTTCCCCAAATAGGCCTCACCTAAACAGCACATCTAATTGATCTGTTTTGATATTTGATATCAAGAATTGTGTAATTTCACTGGCATTTGTATCCGTTACTAAATTTTTAGTATTGTGATAACCCTGTTTTGAATAGCTCTATTTGATTAGAATAAAACATTTTAGAGTGAGGGTGGGTTTTTTCTTTTTGTTTATTTACTTAAGTGTAATTATTTCATTTTTTGAGAGTGGCGGCTCTATTAACAAGTGGCTTAGGTGTGGGTCTGACTAGCATAAAGCCCCAGTAACTGGTGTTATCAGTGTGGCTGCCATTACTCACTAATTATTGCTAATGTTGCTAACATACAAATTAATTAATAATGTAATTTTACTTCACAGAAATACTGGGGCATTTTAACCCTGAGTGCTATTAACCTCACAGCAAGCCATCTTATTTCTTTTACATTAAATGCACAAAACGGAGCTTGTGCCACACTAGTGGTTGGCCACCTGGGTGATACCGGTCTCTCAAATTGCCCTATCCCTAATTATCAGAGCTGCCAACCGCCCCCGCTCTGAGCAGTATTACCTCTGTGTCCCGCGTGTGTGCGTGCGTGTGTGTATGTGTGTGAGAGCCCATTAGTCCTGCAGTTGTGTGGGTCCGGCCATGCCCCCAGACTCCCCTAGTGATGTTTTCGCCATTGGCGCTTGTGGCCATGCGTGGGTGTCCTGCGTTGGTATATTCAAATGTTGGCAGGTATGAATTATGCATAACTTTGACTTAAAATGGTTTAAACTAAGGGGTTTTATATACACTTGACATGTAAACTAACCGTATCCACCAGGCTGTAAACTTGTTTATTTCTGCTGTGAAGTTGGGGATTTTAACATGGGATTCAATGGAGATTGACTCACTTTTGGAGCTCTCTTCAAGTGGCCAATTGAGGAACTGCAGATGTGGCACATCTGTATTGGCTTGATTTTTCAGAACCAGGTTGGCTCTCAGTTGGTACATAAGTACACGCCTCCAGGAATCCAAGGACCCTTAAAAGAGGAAAATGATTATGTGTGACGTGTTGATTGAATTTGTCTTTCTTGACATCACACACCTGTGGCCGGACAGTTATAATGATCAAACATGTTGCCATGCATCCTTACTTTTATGTAATGTCACTGTTTTTAAGAAAACAGGATCCCTGTGTAGCCTGTTTTAGTAACTAATTTGTTGTTTTTGTATGTGCATAAACATTACCCACTAAAATGTTTAATCTCATTGCACTTAGTTTGATAGGAACTGCTTCAGACCTGTTTTTGTTTTAGTGTGTCTGCTCTCATTACGTCTTTAAAGTTCATTCCCAACACACTTTTACTGAGGTCATGTAGGAAAACGCTTGTCTTATAATCAATCTCTTAGACTTAAACAGATTGGCACTGCACTGCTTCCTCCTGTCTAATTGACTTACTGTAAGTGGCTATTTCATTATGTAAGACCAAATCTCTTCAAAGATTTTTTTTTTTTTCTTCTTTTTGTCCGGGTTTTTCTTTGCACAGCAGAAGTTGATCAGAGCCCCTGAAAAAGCACAGCCCACATGTTACAGTTGAGAGTATTTTTGAGGTTGACGGATGTGGCGTTTAAATGTGTAAGCATGTTATTGCCTGATGAAAAGAGTGAGTACAGAAGGTATGTCTTGTTTGAGTAGATCGTTTGTCTTTTTCATGCCATCTTTTTCAATACAGTATCAAAAACTGTACTTCAAACCCGATAACAAGACACCACTTTTTTTAATTGTTTGGGGTTTTTTTTTAATCAGTATCTCCATGTATTGTGGAGTTGTGCCAGGAAGGACATCCAGTGTAAAACTTGTGCCAAATCAACATGTAAATCCGCCTTGAATCTGCTGTTATGACCCCGAGTGAAACAAGAGAGAAGCTGAAGGGACTTAGCATAAAATTTATGCTAATGCCAATGGACTCAGATATCACTACATTCTTGGTGCTGCTGGATCTTAGTGCCGCGTTTGATACTGTGGATCATCATATTTTACTCAATAGGCTGGAAAATCACTTTGGGATTACTGGAACTGCTCTTGCCTGGTTGACGTCATACCTGTCCAGTCGCTCTTACTGCGTACTGTGTAATGGCATCTCCTCTGATTGTAGGGACATGAAGTTTGTGGTTCCTGAGGGATCCGTTTTAGGCCCCTTGCTTTTTTCCCTTTATGTAGCACCTCTTGGGAATATCCTGTGGCGCTTTGGGATTTCCTTTCATTGCTGTGCTGATGACACTCAATTGTACATGCCAGTAACTGCTGGTAATCTCACTCACATAAAATCTTTGGAAGATTGCCTTGCATCAGTAAGAAGTTGGATGTCTAATAACTTCCTACTTTTAAATTCTGATAAGACTGAAGTTATGGTTCTTGGTCCAGCGAGGTATCGGCATAATTTTGATCAGCTAGCACTTAGCTTAGGTCCGTGTGTTATACATCATACGGATAAAGTGAGGAACCTTGGAGTAATTTTTGATCCTACGTTGTCCTTTGATCTCCACATTAAAGACATTACGAGGACTGCTTTCTTCCATTTGCGAAATATAGCGAAGATTCGTCCCATCCTGTCTATGGCTGATGCTGAGACTTTGATTCATGCATTTGTCTCTTCTAGATTGGACTGTTGTAATGCTCTGTTTTCTGGCTTATCGCAGTCCAGGATTAGGGGTCTTCAACTGGTTCAAAATGCTGCTGCCAGACTCTTGACACAAAGCAGAAAGTTTGACCACATTAAACCCGTTTTGGCATCCCTGCACTGGCTTCCTGTTCCTGCAAGATCAGATTTTAAAGTACTGTTATTAGTTTATAAAATCGTTCATGGACTTGCACCTTCCTATCTGGCTGACCTGGTAAGCCCTTATGTACCAGCTCGGGCCCTGCGTTCTCAGGTGCAGGACTTCTGTGTGTTCCCAGGGTGAATAAAAAGTCTGCCGGTCACAGAGCTTTCTCCTACCGTGCCCCAGCTCTGTGGAACGATCTCCCAGCACACATTCGCCAGTCGGATACTGTGGAGATTTTTAAGTTACGTTTAAAGACTCATTTGTTTTCTCTGTTTTATCATTAGTATTATGAAGTGTTTTTATTCTTGTATTCTTTTATGGTTGTCTTTCTTTTTATTTTTTTATTGTGTTTTAAATTTTTTTATTGTTTTTTGTGTGGAGCGCCTTGAGACGATTTTATCATGAATTGGCGCTATATAAATTAATGAATTTGAATTTAAGTTACCTGGAGTTGGAGTTACAGCTCCAACATCGCTGCATCATTTCAGTTTATTTATATAGCGCCAAATCACAGTATAAGTCGCCCCAAGGTGCTTCACAAGGGTTAGGTCTAACCTTACCAAACCCCCCCTGAGGAGGCACGTAGGTAACGGTCGTAAGGAAAAACTCCCTTGGGTGTAATTTGAGGAAGAAACATTAAGCAGACCAGAATCAGGGGGATGGCCCACTGTTTGGGCTAAACTATAACAAAGAGTAAACAAAGTACAACAAAGAGTTTTCAAACATGCCAAACAAGAAGAGAAAGGTTATCTTCCTTCAGCAGTGGCCATTCAAAGATCTTCCTCAGACAAGTTGCGCCCTCAGACAGGCGGCCGCTAAAAGGGTGCTTCTGTCCACCGCACTCTTCCGCAAAAGGCGTCACTGCATCATTGACACACCTAGTCATGGTTTACCGCTGTGCTAGCACGTGTAGTCTGAAGAGTCACATTTGGCATTAAACAAAATAGCGTCATTGTGAATGTATGTATCGAGGTGGTTTATCCCTGTTTTTTTGTTTTTGAGCCTCATCGATGTTTGAAAGCTAAAAACATCACTGCTCATAGTTGTTTACTGTTAGCATCACTTGCCAAAGTTCCTCTGCGCAGGTGTACAGTAGATGCTCCGTAATAGTAGTAATTCGCGTTTTCACATCATTCAGGCTACAACAGCAGAAGCAAACACTGGGTCGCTGTAAGGCTGGTTTAAAAAAAAAAAGTTGTTGCTTATCTCACGTCATTGTCTGATAAGGCGAGTACAGAAGAGATGCAGCTTCAGTTGCCAATAGGATTAAGCTGATGTTCTTATGGCCGTTATCAATGAATTTGAAAGTGGCTTTGGAGCTATGAATGACATCTGAATACAGATTAAAGATGACAGGAAGCAGCACACCATGATCCATTTCTGGGTGTGTTGGCTCAAACAGGGAGGAGTCTGAAATCGTATCAGAAAACCAATTGCAATTGGCACCCCAGCAGCTGGTAGTTAGGTGCATTAACCATTCTTTGACACAAAATAATTCCAGCGATACCCATGCATCCTCAGAAGCAGCCAATTACCAACATATCTAGTTGATGCCTTTGGTCCTTGGTTAGTGTGGATGTCTGCAAACAACATCCAGTGGAAGCAGATTTGTTATTATTTTAATATCACGACTACAAAATAGCTGAGCTAGCATGACGTGAGGCAGCTAAACCTTATTTGGCAGCATTTTCATGCAGAAATGTTTTTTGAAATGTGATTTTTAATAAATGTTGCCGTTTGCATTTTAATGGATTGCTCTTGTGAAATGAGCTGCTAGTCCCCAGTTTTCCATGTCTGTGTTCGCTTGTTAAGGAAGGCAACAGCATTTAAATTTTTGACTCATTGTTTGATGACTCTTATGTTAATTTAATACATTGATTGTGCATGTAACATTTCTAGTGCACAAAACTGTTATCTTTGAAAATAAATCACCATTTGGTTTGTCATCATAGATACTATACACAAGCACATTCAGTGTGAGTGCTGAGTGGGGGCAGAATCTCTGACATTTTCTCAGTGAATTTGGGGTTCACAGAGGATGTGTTGTGCCTCTTCCACTGTTCAGTGTTTACATGGACTGGGTGGTGGGTAGAGTTGTGGAGTCCAGTGACTTAGGGGCTGTTGTCAGTGAGATGTATGATGACCTTGACTTCCTTGTGACCTTTACAGAATCAATGGACACTCTCTGATTGTAGCATTTGAAATAAACCAAGTGAGGATCCGGAGTGTCTGGGTGTGCGATTGTCACGGAGTAAGACTAAGACTGAAACTCAGCCATCAAAAGTGTATCTGTAAGTTGTGAAGGTGTTGGACTTATAGAGAGATTTACAGTGAAGCCAGAAAGTATTCATAGAACTTCACTTTTTCTACATTTTGTTATGTTACAGCCTCATTCCAAAATGGAGTAAATTCAGTCTTTCTCTCAAAATTCTACTCACAACACCCCATAATGACAACATGAAAAACATTTTTTTTTTTTTTTTTTTTTTTTTTTTTACGTGTATATAAGAATTCACACCCTTGGCTCAGTACTTTGTTGTTGCACCTTTGACAGCAATTACAGCCTCAAGTCTTCCTGAATATGACACCACAAACTTGGTGCACCTATCTTTGGGCAGTTTCCTCCATTCCTCTTTGCAACTCCATCAGGTTGGATGGGGAGTGTCCGTGCACAGCCATTTTCAGATCTCTCCAGAGATGTTCAATCAAATTCATGTCTGGGCTCTGGCTGGGCCACTCAAGGACATTCACAGAGTTGTCCTGAAGCCACTCCTTTGATATCTTGGCTGTGTGTTTAGGGTCATTGTCCTACTGAAAGATGAACCATCATCCCAGTCTGAGGTCAAGAGCGCTCTGGAGCAGGTTTTCATCCAGGATGTCTCTGTACATTGCTGCATTCATCTTTCCCTCAATCCTGACTAGTCTCCCAGTTCCTGCTGCTGAAAAACATCCCCACAGCATGATGCTGCCACCACCATGTTTTACTGTAGGAATTGTGCCCAGCTTCCTCCAACATGACACCTGGCATTCACAACAAAGATTTCAATCTTTGTCTCATCAGACCAGAGACTTTTATTTTTCATGGCCTGAGAGTCCTTCAGGTGCCTTTTGACAAACTCCAGGGGAGCTGCCATGTGCCTTTTACTAAGGAGTGGCTTCTGTTTGATTGCTCTACAGGCCTGATTGGTGGATTACTGTGGAGATGGTTGTCCTTCTGAAAGGTTCTCCTCTCTCCACAGATGAACGTGGAGCTCTGACAAAGTAACCATCGTGTTTTGGCCACCTCCCTAATTAAGGCTTGATCGCTCAGTTTAAACGGGCGGCCAGCTCTAGGAAGAGTCCTGGTGGATCTGAACTTCTTCCCTTTGCGGATGATGGAGTCCACTGTCCTCATTGGGACATTCAAAGCAGCAGAAATGTTTCTGTACCCTTCCCCACATTTGTGCCACGAGACAATCCTGCCTTGGAGGTCTACAGACAATTCCTTTGACTTCATGCTGGGTTTGTGCTCTGACATACACTGTCAACTGTGGGACCTTACTGTATATGTTGTTATTATGGGGTATTGTGTAAATGCGTGATACTTATCTCAGGAGTGACATTCAAGTCTCTGGGTCCTCCGTCTGTGAGCTCAAGAGATGACTGGAAGAGCTTATGAAGTCATGAAGTTGTTAGATTGAGGTTTTTGGCATAGAGGAGGATGTCTCCTTTACAGGAGAATGTGATGTAAAGTGGGGAATGGCCAGATGTGCGTCTGGTTTGTTCCCTTCCAGGATGCAGGGCAGTTGTGTAGTCTGGTGGAAGCGGTGAATCAAGGCGCCAGCAGATGTGACCAGACCTGAGCTGACCTGGTTTGTAATTACAGCTGCATGAAACTGAAAAACTGAAAATGTTTCACTTTTGGTTGCACATTCTGTTGGAGTGTGCTGTGTGTGTGTTTCTCATATTGAGAGAAAAAAAAAAAGAGAAAACATCCAGGTTAATATGACCACTGTGTTTCTCCCAACCCAGCACACAGACTGAAATCTCCCAGGTAATTTTAATAAATGTGTCACTGCAAGCTCACATGAACAAAATAGTCCTGCAGGCTTCAGGGTGACACTCTTTAGCCAATTATTAACATTTATAGTATGTAGTAGTTGAAGAAGCTCCATCATTCAGCTGTTTATGACTCACTGTTAATGGTGAGATTACGCACTGATTGTGCGGAAATATACTGTTCCGCAGTGAGATGTCACAGGTCAGAGCTGGCAAACATTTGGGAGGAATGGTCTCCATTGAGCCCACTTGGTGACACATCTGCTGTCACCCACCTCTTTTTCTTCTCGTGTCCAGGCCAGATCTCTTAAAAGGTGACATGTTGTTTCGTCACAGTATTAACAGGCCCACAGAACACAAACGCGGTTTCTCACCACAGCTTTCTGCATGCAGGCACCAGCAGTTGTCCATCACAGTTGGACACGTCCAAATATCTGGCTGTGTTTTGTTGGGACATGAAGCTTTTCAGAGCGGCAGCAGCTTCCTCCCACACGTGCGCGCACACACACACACACACACACACACACACACACACACATGGTGTTTGCCTGAGTAGCACCTCTACACAGAAAAACTATGATCTTTCCTATCGTCATAAATCCAGACTGTGATTTTAATTCAGCCACTTAATCTGGTTTGTCCTTTTAATTCTCATCTGTAAGGACCCGCGTGAGCGGGTGGGGAGAAGGTCATGATCGAGCCGTAATGAGGCTAAAAATACTGCTCAAATGATGTTTGTGTTTATTAAACATGAAGAATGGTTTTATTATGTGAACATGGCAGCGAAAACCTGAGAACCGAGTGGCCGAGGCAGCGAGAGACTGATGGAGGGAGGGATGCTCCTGATAGATGGCGTTGAAACGTCTCCTTTCGTCGTCTGTGTTCGCTGATGTGAGGCGGCGAAGTGCAAATGATGCCGTTCTGTTTTTAACCTCTTCTTCCTCCCGTGTCCTTGTTGCAGAATGTGGAGCTCCCGGAATCTTTCACTGCAGAGCTTAAAGAGCTCCTGGAGGGGCTGCTGCAGAGAGACGTCTCCAAAAGGCTGGGCTGCCAGGGCCGAGGGTACGACACACAAACACAACAACCTCCGACAGACTCAGTCTGTCAGTCAGATGGATATATTTTTTTTTTTTGGCTCGATGTCTTTGTCGAAAACCCCGGGTGCAGTTTGTGGCCCAGCGCAGATGGATGATGATCTTCAGTGACCAGACAGAAGCAGAGTTCATAATGTATTGATTTTTTTTTTTTCAGTGCTGTCATTTTACATCAGCTTATGAATAAACCAGAAGTGATGGATCACACTTGGCACTGCATATGTGGATAAATTGCACGTGTTTGTCAGATTAGTAACAGGATAAACACTGCCACCGAGTGTCGGCATTGGGATTAACATTTATTAATGCCGGCTTCTTTGTTTCACACATGGATGCAGAGCCCCAGAGGTGAAGGAGCATCCGTTCTTCAAAGGCATTGACTGGCAGCAGGTGTACCTCCAGAAGGTGAGTGAACTCTTCTTCTCAATCTTTTGTGCTTTGTGCTGCTGGAGAGCGTCACTGTGTTATTTATCTGCTGAGCTTCAGTGCATGTCTTTAATACATGCAGGCCAGCAAAATGAGGCTTCGTTTGCAGCACAGGTCTTGATGCCCAGATTCACGTTTTGGCCTCTATCTGCTTGCTTTAAAGGGCATGTTTATCGTTGATGTACTGATGCTGTCAGAGCCGATATCGGCAAAGGAAAAGTTCAGCAAAGCTCATAATTGCGTTCAGTAATAAAAGCATTTGAAACTGTAAATCATGGCAGATGATCCTGTAAAACCATAGAAGCAGAAAAGAAAAAGCTGACCCTGTAAAAACACAGCTTCCTAAAGTGCTTCTTTAAAAAAAAACAGATGTAGACAGAAACAACACACATTGTGGAGAAAATGTTTTGAAAGACTGAAGGTCTGAAGCAGAATAAGTGAGTCACAAAGCCGGTTAAATTAAAACAGGCCCGACTGCGTCATGTGTTGCCTTATTTCCTAATTCCTGCTCAGCTGCACCACCGTTGTGGACCCGAAGTGGTCAGTTTTCATGAGCAGGATAAAAGACTGAGTGGAGATGTGCACTGTGGATGTCAGTGCAGATGATTGTGGAGAAATGCAAAACTTTCAACCTGTAACGTGTAACCTGTAACCTGAGCTGATTGAAACTCCCCGTTTTGTTTGAAGTAGTCCTGCTGCTCACACGGACCGCATCATCATCTCTTGGTTTTTATTGGTGGTTGGAAATGAAGATTGCGTTAAAATGATGACATATTTTCAGAAGGGAAAAGATAAATCAATCAATCAATCAATCAACTTTTTTTTTATATAGCGCCAAATCACAACAAACAGTTGCCCCAAGGCGCTTTATATTGTAAGGCAAGGCCATACAATAATTATGAAAAACCCCAACGGTCAAAACGACCCCCTGTGAGCAAGCACTTGGCAACAGTGGGAAGGAAAAACTCCCTCTTAACAGGAAGAAACCTCCAGCAGAACCAGGCTCAGGGAGGGGCAGTCTTCTGCTGAGACTGGTTGGGGCTGAGGGAAAGAACCAGGAAAAAGACATGCTGTGGAGGGGGGCAGAGATCGATCACTAATGATTAAATGCGGAGTGATGCATACAGAGCAAAAAGAGAAAGAAACAGTGCATCATGGGAACCCCCCCACAGTCTACGTCTAAAGCAGCATAACCAAGGGATAGTCCAGGGTCACCCGATCCAGCCCCAACTATAAGCCTTAGCGAAAAGGAAGTTTTAAGCCTAATCTTAAAGTAGAGAGGGTATCTGTCTCCCTGATCTGAATTGGGAGCTGGTTCCACAGGAGAGGAGCCTGAAAGCTGAAGGCTCTGCCTCCCATTCTACTCTTACAAACCCTAGGAACTACAAGTAAGCCTGCAGTCTGAGAGCGAAGCGCTCTATTGGGGTGATATGGTACTACGAGGTCCCTAAGATAAGATGGGACCTGATTATTCAAAACCTTATAAGTAAGAAGAAGAATTTTAAATTCTATTCTAGAATTAACAGGAAGCCAATGAAGAGAGGCCAACACGGGTGAGATATGCTCTCTCCTGCCAGTCCCCGTCAGTACTCTAGCTGCAGCATTTTAAATCAACTGAAGGCTTTTTAGAGAACTTTTAGGACAACCTGATAATAAAGAATTACAATAGTCCAGCCTAGAGGAAATAAATGCATGAATCAGTTTTTCAGCATCACTCTGAGACAAGACCTTTCTGATTTTAGAGATATTGCGTAAATGCAAAAAGGCAGTCCTACATATTTGTTTAATATGCGCTTTGAATGACATATCCTGATCAAAAATGACTCCAAGATTTCTCACAGTATTACTAGAGGTCAGGGAAATGCCATCCAGAGTAAGGATCTGGTTAGACACCATGCTTCTAAGATTTGTGGGGCCAAGTACAATAACTTCAGTTTTATCTGAGTTCAAAAGCAGGAAATTAGAGGTCATCCATGTCTTTATGTCTGTAAGACAATCCTGCAGTTTAGCTAATTGGTGTGTGTCCTCTGGCTTCATGGATAGATAAAGCTGGGTATCATCTGCGTAACAATGAAAATTTAAGCAATACCGTCTAATAATACTGCCTAAGGGAAGCATGTATAAAGTGAATAAAATTGGTCCTAGCACAGAACCTTGTGGAACTCCATAATTAACTTTAGTCTGTGAAGAAGATTCCCCATTTACATGAACAAACTGTAATCTATTAGACAAATATGATTCAAACCACCGCAGCGCAGTGCCTTTAATACCTATGACATGCTCTAATCTCTGTAATAAAATTTTATGGTCAACAGTATCAAAAGCAGCACTGAGGTCCAACAGAACAAGCACAGAGATAAGTCCACTGTCCGAAGCCATAAGAAGATCATTTGTAACCTTCACTAATGCTGTTTCTGTACTATGATGAATTCTAAAACCTGACTGAACCTCTTCAAATAGACCATTCCTCTGCAGGTGATCAGTTAGCTGTTTTACAACTACCCTCTCAAGAATCTTTGAGAGAAAAGGAAGGTTGGAGATTGGCCTATAATTAGCTAAAATAGCTGGGTCAAGTGATGGCTTTTTAAGTAATGGTTTAATTACTGCTACCTTAAAAGCCTGTGGTACATAGCCAACTAACAAAGATAAGTTGATCATATTTAAGATTGAAGCATTAAATAATGGTAGGACTTCCTTGAGCAGCCTGGCAGGAATGGGGTCTAATAAACATGTTGATGGTTTGGATGAAGTAACTAATGAAAATAACTCAGACAGAACAATCGGAGAGAAAGAGTCTAACCAAATACCGGCATCACTGAAAGCAGCCAAAGATAACGATACATCTTTGGGATGGTTATGAATAATTTTTTCTCTAATAGTCAAAATTTTGTTAGCAAAGAAAGTCATGAAGTCATTACTAGTTAAAGTTAATGGAATACTCAGCTCAATAGAGCTCTGACTCTTTGTCAGCCTGGCTACAGTGCTGAAAAGAAACCTGGGGTTGTTCTTATTTTCTTCAATTAGTGATGAGTAGAAAGATGTCCTAGCTTTACGGAGGGCTTTTTTATAGAGCAACAAACTCTTTTTCCAGGCTAAGTGAAGATCTTCTAAATTAGTGAGACGCCATTTCCTCTCCAACTTACGGGTTATCTGCTTTAAGCTACGAGTTTGTGAGTTATACCACGGAGTCAGACACTTCTGATTTAAAGCTGTCTTTTTCAGAGGAGCTACAGCATCCAAAGTTGTCTTCAATGAGGATGTAAAACTATTGACGAGATACTCTAACTCCCTTACAGAGTTTAGGTAGCTACTCTGCTCTGTGTTGGTATATGACAATAGAGAACATAAAGAAGGAATCATATCCTTAAACCTAGTTACAGCGCTTTCTGAAAGACTTCTAGTGTAATGAAACTTATTCCCCACTGCAGGGTAGTCCATCAGGGTAAATGTAAATGTTATTAAAAAATGATCAGACAGAAGGGAGTTTTCAGGGAATACTGTTAAGTCTTCTATTTCCATACCATAAGTCAAAACAAGATCTAAGATATGATTAAAGTGGTGGGTGGACTCATTTACTTTTTGAGCAAAGCCAATAGAGTCTAATAATAGATTAAATGCAGTGTTGAGGCTGTCATTCTCAGCATCTGTGTGGATGTTAAAATCGCCCACTATAAGTATCTTATCTGAGCTAAGCACTAAGTCAGACAGAAGGTCTGAAAATTCACAGAGAAACTCACAGTAACGACCAGGTGGACGATAGATAATAACAAATAAAACTGGTTTTTGGGACTTCCAATTTGGATGGAAAAGACTAAGAGACAAGCTTTCAAATGAATTAAAGCTCTGTCTAGGTTTTTGATTAATTAATAAGCTGGAATGGAAGATTGCTGCTAATCCTCCGCCCCGGCCCGTACTACGAGCATTCTGACAGGTAGTGTGACTCGGGGGTGTTGACTCATTTAAACTAACATATTCATCCTGCTGTAACCAGGTTTCTGTTAGGCAGAATAAATCAATACGTTGATCAATTATTATATCATTTACCAACAGGGACTTAGAAGAGAGAGACCTAATGTTTAATAGACCACATTTAACTGTTTTAGTCTGTGGTGCAGTTGAAGGTGCTATATTATTTTTTCTTTTTGAATTTTTTTGCTTAAATAGATTTTTGCTGGTTATTGGTGGTCTGGAAGCAGGCACCGTCTCTACGGGGATGGGGTAATGAGGGGATGGCAGGGGGAGAGAAGCTGCAGAGAGGTGTATAAGACCACAGCTCAAATACATTCATCTGTCTGAGTTGTCCTCAAACTGGGGCAATGATTCATCTTTAAGCAGGACATGACCCTAAGAACACAACCAAGATATCAAAGGAGTGGCTTCAGGTCGACTCTGTGAAGTGAACATCTCTGTGCACCGACGCTCCCCATCCACCCTGATGGAGCTTGAGAGGTGCTGCAAAGTGGAATGGATCAAATTCCCCAAACGTAGTTGCACCAAGCTTGTGGCATCATATTAAAGAAGACTTGAGGCTGTAATTGCTGCCAAAGGTGCAACAACAAAGTATTGAGCAAAGGGTGTGAATACTTAAATACACGGGATTTGTTAGCTTTTTATTTTTAATAGTTTGCGAAAAAAAGGAAAAAAAATATGTTGTCATTATGGGGTGTTGTGAAGAGAATTTTTTGGGGAAAAAAAAACAAATTTGTTCCATTTTGGAATAAAGCTGTAACATAACAAAAGGTGGGAAAAGTGAAGTGGTTTGAACACTTTCTGTGTGCACTGTACACAGGCACACACATTTTTGATCACGACCACTAATCCTACAATAGATAATACTGTGTATAACCTAAAGATGATGCTGTGTGAAAGTGCACCACCCTCGCTTCACGTGAGGCACTGCTACTACACTGCTTTTGCAAGCATTTATTTTGCCCATTTTTTTTCCACTGTAATATCATTCCACAGAGACGGCTCTCACTAAAGTGGTGAATGATCTTCTGCTTACAATGGATTCGGACACCACTACAGTTCTGGTGCTGTTAGATCTCAGTGCTGCATTTGATACCGTGGATCATCATATTCTACTTGATAGGCTGGAAAATCATTTTGGGATTACTGGGAGTGCCCTTGCATGGCTGACCAGTCGTTCTCACTGTGTTTTGTACAGTAACACTACCTCTAACCTTAGTGACATGAAATTTGGGGTTCCACAGGTTCGTCTTAGGCCCCCTACTTTTCTACCTTTTATATAGCACCCCTTGGGCACATATTGCGGCGTTTTGGGATTACCTTTCACTGCTATGCTGATGATACTCAGTTATACATGCCGATAACTGCTGGTAATCCCGTTCACATAAAATCCTTAGAAGATTTCCTTGTATCAGTGAGAACTTGGATGTCTAGAAACTTCCTACTTTTAAACTCGGAAAAGACTGAAATGATGATTCTTGGTCCAGTGAGACATCTGCATCAATTTGACTAGTTAATGCTTAGCCTAGGCTTGTGTGTCATACATCACACTGACAAAGTGAGGAACCTTGGGGTAATTTTTGATCCTTCGTTGTCCTTTGGCCTCCACATAAGAAATATTACTAGGACTGCTTTCTTCCACCTGCGAAATATAGTGACGATTCATCCCATCCTGTGTATGGCTGATGCTGAGACCCTGATCCATGCGTTTATCTCTTCTGGATTGGACTACTGCAATGTTCTATTTTCTGGTTTGCCGCAGTCTAGAATTAGGGGTCTCCAGTTGGTTCAAAATGCTGCAGCTAGACTTTTGACACGAAGCAGAAAGTTCGACCACATTACACCCATTTTGGCATCCCTTCACTGGCTTCCTGTCCCACTGAGATCAGATGTTAAGGTTCTGCTAGTAGTCTATAAAATTGTTCACGGACTGGCACCTCCCTACCTAGCTGACCTAATTAAACCTTACGTACCGGCCTGGGCTTTGCGTTCTCAGGGTGCAGGACTACTTTGTGTCCCTAGGGTAAATAAGAAGTCTGCAGGTCTTAGAGCTTTCTCTTATCATGCCCCTGTTCTGTGGAATGATCTCCCTGCGTCAATAAAACAGCCAGATTCTGTGGAGACTTTCAAGTCCAGACTTAAGAAGCACTTATTCTCCCTTTCGTATGACTAGCATATTGGTATAGTTTTGTTTTACACTTTTTACTCTCTTAATTCTTTTTATTAGGAAACGGAGCGTGCCGCGGCCTCAACTTTACCTAAATTCTGGGTCTTTTAGTGAAGTTTAGGGCTAGTGGCCGGCGATCACCTTAGTATTTCTTCTGTTTTTCTTGTTGATTAATGCTGGCAAATTATACTGTATTTCTTGTCTTTTTGATGCCTGATTCTGTTTTTTCTCTCTGTTTAAGGTGCAGCTCCATCCAGAGATGGGAGTTGTATTTGTGCTGGCTACCCTCCTGTCCTGTGCGCCAACAGCATTTCCTGTATATTCATTTTGTGAATTGTTCTGTGAATTGTTCTGTAATTTATGTCTGTAGCATGGCCCAAGTAGAGGGTCACCCCTTTGAGTCTGGTCTGCTTGGGGTTTCTTCCTCAGAGGGAGTTTTTCCTTACCACTGTTGCTCTGGGGGTTAGTAAATTTAGACCTTACTTGTGTGAAGCGCCTTGAGTGATTTGGCGCTATATCAATGAAAATAAATTGAATTGAATAATATTTGCTTAAGTACCGGCGGATCGTCTCCTCTCAGCAGTTAGTCTTGCAACAACAAGTCCTGCCCCTGAAACAGTGCTTCACCTGTCTAAAGCTATAGGTTTTCTCGACTTGAATATGATGGACACAAACCACTGACCAAATCCTGCATTTGTGGGGGCCCATCCACCCTACGTGTTGAATATGTAATTGTGTAGAGCACCGTGACCTGATTCATGATTAGGAGAGTGAATATTTTTTTTATGGGCATTATACAGTGAGGCAAATAAGTATTTGAGCCACTGTCGATTTTGTATGTTTTCCCACCTACAAAGAATGGAGAGGTCTGTAATTTTTAATTGTAGGTACACTTCAACTTTGAGAGACAGAATCAAAAAAAAAAATAAATAAATCAGAAAATCACATTGTATGATTTTGAAATAATTAATTTGCATTTTTTGCATGAAATAAGTATTTGATCACCTACTAACCAGCAAGAATTCTGTCTCTTACAGACCTGTTAATTTGTCTTTAAGAAGCCCTCTTAAGCCTGGTTCACATGGCAGGATCTTAAAATTATCTTTAGGTTTCCAAAACCTGAGAGACAACACACGTGAAGATAAAAAATCATAGATCTAACAGGTTTGGTTGTACAGTGTGTGGTGTTCAGCCACACAGTAAGGACAACACCACACACGAACAGATTTCACACACGGACATTCACAGCTCAGACAGGAAATCTCTCGAGATTAAACGTGACTTCAGAGTAAACAAACGGAGGTACTTTGTGGACTATTTAAAAGAGGGGGAAAAAAATACAAAAAGAAAAGGCGTTCTTTAAAGAAGTGGAGACAGCGCGACCACCGGACTTTCTGGTAAGTCAGAACAGCTGTTTTGATTTTTTTTTTTTTCTGCTCCGTACGTCTGTCACCTCGCTTTCTGATTGGCTGCATGTCACATTCAGCAGGCTGTGAGCTCGTTTGTGGTCGGAAGACACACCACACGCTGCGATATCGGGCCAAAAAAATCCAACATGTTGAATATCCCTGATTTGCGATCGGAGCGCTCCTGATGCCCTTCCGAGCAGATCAGAGCGCTCTGAACACACCACACACGGCAGGAATATCTGATAAGATTATCTTTGACGTCATCACGATTGTCGGGGCGTCCTTAAGATTGTCGGAAGGGGAAGATCGGGTCCGATATCGGCCTAATTATCCTGTCGTGTGAACCCGGCTTTATTCTGCACTCTTTACCTGTATTAATTGCACCTGTTTGAACTTGTCACCTGTATAAAAGACAGCTGTTCACACACTCACTCAATCACACTCCAACCTGTCCATCATGGCCAAGACCAAAGAGCTGTGTAAGGACACCAGGGACAAAATTGTAAACCTGCACAAGGCTGGGATGGACTACAGGACAACAGGCAAGCAGCTTGATGAGAAGACAACAGTTGGTGAAATTATTAGAAAATGGAAGAAACAAAGATGACTGTCAATCTTCCTCGGTTCGGGGCATCGTGCAAGGTTTCACCTCATGGGGTAAGGATGATTCTGAGAAAGCCCAGAACTACACAGGAGGGCCTGGTCAATGACCTGAAGAGAGCTGGGACCACAGTCACAAATATTACATTGGTAACACACCACGTCATCATGGTTTAAAATACTGAAGGTCACGCAAGGTCAATCTGCTCAAACCAGCACATGTCCAGGCCTGTTTGAAGTTCACCATTGACCATCTGGATGATCCAAACGGCATGGGAGAAGGTCACTTGGTCAGATGAGACCAAAATAGAGCTTTTTAGTATCAACTCCACTCGCCGTGTTTGGAGGACGAGAACAACCCCAAGAACACCGTCCCAACTGTGAACGGTGGGGGTGGAAACATCATTTTTTGGAGGTGCTCTTCTGCAAAGGGGACAGGACGACTGCACTGTATTGAAGGGAGGATGGATGGGGTCATGTATTGCGAGGTTTTTGGCAGACAACCTCCTTCCCTCAGTCAGAGCATTTCATTTCATTTATTTAGGTTAGGGTTTTTTTTTTTTTCAGGTCAGGTTGAACTTTATTGAACTTTACTGAACTTATTTATTTGGCACACAACTCGTCAATAACAAAAACTGATATACAAGACAATTCCACAGTGACATGTGTGACCAAAAAGGGGGTGAGCAGAAGCAAAGCTTATAAACGCCCACCCCATATATACATACATACATACGAGTATATACACATTACCTTTATTTAAAAGGGACAACACATATTAATGAACACCTAAAGTGTAAATATGTCATATTATAGCCATGGGCTAATTTCAATCTGTAGTCCCTGACCGACTATAAGAATTAAACAATTTACATTACAAGAATTAAACAATTTACAGCATTGAAGATGGGTCGTGGCTGGGTCTTCTAGCATGACAGTGACCTGAAACACACAGTCAGGGCAACTAAGGAGGGACTCCGTAAAAAGCATTTCAAGGTCCTGGAGTGGCCGAGCCAGTCTCCAGACCTGAACTCAAAAGAAAATCTTTGGAGGGAGCTGAAACTCAAAACCTCAAAGATCTGGAGACGATCTGTATGGAGGAGTGGACCAAAATCCCTGCTGCAGCGTGTGAAAACTTGGTCAAGAACAGGACAGGAAACGTCTGCCCTCTGTAATTGCAAACAAAGATTTCTATACCAAATATTAAGGTCTGTTTTCTATTGTATCAAATACTTATTTCATACAATAAAATGCCAATTTATTATTTAAAAATCATACAATGTGATTTTCTGAATTCTTTTATTTGTTTTTTTGATTCTGTCTCACAGTTGAAGTGTACCTACGATAGAACTTACAGACCTCTCCATTCTTTGTAGGTGGGAAAACCTGCAAAATCAACAGTGTATCAAATACTCATTTGTCTCATTGTATGTGAATGTTTTGAAAGTATTGCATCTTCCATTGAGATCAAAGTCTGAAATGACTTATGCAGCTGATCAGGTCAAGTTGTGCCTCTTGCTTTGAAGTGACTCTGGATAGATCTACAGTAGTCCACTACAGTTACAGTTGCTATGGTTACCCCATCATTTCAGTGAAGCAGCGCTATGGGATTGTTGCCTTGTTATACTCTTCTGCTTCTCCATTTTTGTGCTTTTTCATCTTTTCCTTCTCTCCCATTTATCTTTTTTTTTTTTTTTTTTTTTTTTTACCCCACTGAAATCTGTCATCTCTCTCTGTGTCTGTGTTCCTCCCTCAGTACTCGCCTCCTTTAATCCCTCCCAGGGGAGAGGTGAATGCTGCAGATGCATTTGACATAGGCTCTTTTGATGAGGAAGACACCAAGGGCATCAAGGTGACACAGACAGACATGTCCGTATGCTACATTTGTTGTTTAGTTGCACCACAGATATGATCATTGGAATGTGATGTGTCCTTTATCCTTTTTATTTTAGATGTTCTGAGTCTTAATCTTTGTTGTTTTGCTCTAACTAGCAGAACTTTAGGGGTGATAACTTCTACAAAATTCAACAGATTGTTGTCAGGGTGATGATCCTCATGTTAGAATGCCACCACCCCCACCCCCCGCCAGCCTTTATGTTTTTGATTAAACACACACCCTAAAATTATTTACATGACCCCAACACATTGCATCAAACAACAAAAAATGAGTTTTCACAATGTTTTTCTTGATGCTTCCATGTCTTACCTGTGATAATGTTGTCAGTGTGCGCTGGTCATAGTTGCATGACAATAATGTCAGTTTGAGAGCTTGCAGTACAACAGCTGTGCACAAGGTGGAACAGATCTTAGAGGCAGATAGGGGTGGGGGCATGGGAGAACACCCAGGGGTGCTAGTTGTCCGTTTTATGACGGTCTTCCGTCAAAGTCAAAATGAATATTGCGTTATTCCGTTTTTTTTTATTTGTTTGTTTTTTACTGGTGAAAACCAAAGTATTCCATGTGATTTCTCAATACTATGAACGCCACTTCCTGAATGAAACTGAAGCGGACAAACTAGTTACACGAGCTGTGATTGGTCGGAAATCGAAGCCACTCAGTGATAATGAAGCATCTGGACACTTTGTGGTTCGAGATATCAACTCCCTGTGCCGTGTGCTTTTCACTACTAAGTAAGTCCCTTCGGCTGCTCTCGTTTGCACTCGGGGTCGCCACAGCAAATCCAAGGTGGATCTGCATGTTGATTTGGCACAGGTTTTATGCCGGATGCCCTTCCTGACGCAACTCCACATTACATGGAGAAATGTGGCAGGGGTGGGATTTGAACCCAGAACCTTCCGAACTGAAACCAAGCACATTAACCACTTGGCCACCACCCCTGCTTTTCACTACTACTACTACTAATTTGGAATTTATTTTCTCTGTAGTAATCAAAGGTAAAACCACTACAATTAATATAATTAATAAGACGTTTCATAATAGAAATAGAATGGAGACGGTAAAAAAACAAAACAAAAAGATTTTGTGGTCAACATGTGCAGTAAAGCCGAAACCATTTCAGTGGACTACGTCAAGCCAGCCAACCTGGACCTGGTCAGACCCACGGTGCTTGCCTGTCCTCCGTGGGGAGACCTCGTGTTTTCTTACTGGGGCTTTACGCCGCAGTGCGTCCGATGCTCTGGTGCAGAGTCGCTGCTGCACCCGGATTATTCGCCCGCCCCAATAATGGTGAATTTTGGGGTGACGTGTGGCAGACGGAATTCAAAATGTAACAATTGTGGACATAATTCATAGGTTCTCATTTGTGGTTAGTGTTGGTGTTGTGATTTTAACGATGCGCTGAGGCATTATGTGTCACATTCAGAGCTACAGAGACGGCGGTCTCTTTGATATTTTCACGTCGGGACTGCTGTGTTTTTGATGGGCCGCGGTGCCGAGCTGGTTTTTGAAGTCAGTGTGTTTTTGAACCTGAGACACAAAATAAACGATACACTGTTGCGTTGTCGACGTGAGAAAATTGTCTCATCTTTTTCCCTCTATCACACTTTCCACAGAACGCTGTTATCTGAGTGGGTGAGAAAGTCACTGAAACACATTCAAATGATAACGACTGTTAACGTTCTAGTCAAATGTTAAATCTATTGGAAAAAGACCACATAGCCCAAAAATATGCTGAATTAATAGCAAAACAATGAGACCAAGAGAGGAAAAAAATCAACACGAGATGACCACCCAACAAGCTTGAGTCCTACATACATACATTTGAATTGAATTTTGACATTAAAAACCTTCTGTGGTGCTGGCAGTTGCTGCATAAGGTTAAGTTATAAACTAAAATATAATATGTGAAAATTTTACATTCACATTTAATTCAGTTTACTATTATTGATTAAAATATGATTTTATAGAAAAACTAAACTGTGAATAGATACTGAATATATCAGAGTGAACTGAAGTCAGATACTCTAATAAGTTTCATGTAGTATCCATTTAGCTAATTTATTTTTAGTTTAAATTTACAAACAAACTGAATCATCTGCAATTTATGCTAACTGAAGCTGGTAACTATTCAGAGAAAGTTTGCATTATTGGCAGGAAAGGAAAATATGTACAAATCATAGTTAACTTTGTCATATTTTGATGTAGAAAATCATTGATCTGAAGCTTTTATTATTTCATGTATTTAAACTGATTATTTGGATGCCATATAGTATGATGTATTGGGTTATGGTGGTACCATAAAAAAATTGGTACACTGCACTTTTTAACTTAGAACAAAAATCAGTTTCTAGGATCATATTTTGTTCAGATATAACTGAGAACACTGATTTTTTTCTAAGTGCGAAAGTAAGAATTGTATGTCAAGAATCTACCACAATGCACCAAAATGCACCATTTAAAAAAAAAAAAATGTTGGGGAGCATGCCCCTGGACCCACCTAGAGAACTTTACCCCTTTGGCGCTCACATTGTACCACTTTGCTGCACAATTCGTCCAACGCCAAAAAAGTTTTAGTCAAAAATTTTTCCCTCACCAGCAGTCATGAACACCCCTCAAATGTTTCAAACATTACTTTTCATCATAATGTCATAGCATCACATTCAAGATTGTACAATACAAGCTCAAATTTTAGAAAACAGGTTATAAAGTTTATTTTCTGTGTGGTGTATTTCGTGGTAAAATATGCACCAAAATGCAGGAAAATGGCCCCTAAAAATTCAAAAACTTCTGGTGGAGTAGCCCCCTCCCCCCTTTGTCACATCTTGCTCGTTTGCAAATCCAACTCCCCCCCTTCAGACTCCTGGATCTGGCACTGTCTGTCTACAAACGGGTGATTTTTGTGAAGAAATCAGACAATTTAGTGAAATTTTTGGAGGTGTGCGCATTCCAAGGAGCGTAATACTGGCCACGCTTGTGCATCTACCCACCCCTTCTTCACACTGGAACACTCTTGGCATTAAATATAAAATCAGTTGCAGACATGCTGTTCAGTCAGGAAAAACAGTTCCAGGTTTTAGTTATTGGCAAAGTATGAAAATTCCATAATCTTGCACATTGTTGCAAAGGTAATTAAGTCGTGGATTTTCATCAGACTTTTAAGAGTTGCTTCCTGTCAAAACAACAGTTATATCCCTGAAAAAAGAGGGAGGGGCTAATATACAGGCATCACTCTGTCTGGCTGTCCATGATTCTTGCAAATGTAACTCCTCCTATGCCATTGATTTCAATGAACTGTCAGACAATGATGCCACACGAAGATTTGCACGAAGGAAAATAAATATTCCAACATCTTTAAAGGGGACAAAATTTGTGATTTTGATCGATCACATTATTTGGACCTTGCAAGTGCAAATCCTCCAATGATGAAGAGTGGACAGACAGGGTGTGCCCAGATGATATTCCAGTGGAGGCATAGAGATGTTTAGCAGAGATGGCAGTGGAATTGACAGCCTGCCTGGAGTTTGCCAAAAGGTACCTGAAGGAATCTCAAACCACGAGAAACAAAATTCTCTGGTTTGATGAGACAGAGGTTGAACTCTTTGGCGTGAATGGCAGGCGTCATTTTTGGAGGAAACCAGGCACCGCTCATCACCTAGCCAATACCATCCATGACACATGGTGGTGGCAGCATCATGCTGTGGGGATGTTTTTCAGTGGCAGGAACTGGGAGACTAGTCAGGATTGAAGGAAGGATGAATTCAGCAATGTACAGAGACATCCCGGATGAAAACCTGCTCCAGAGCACTCTTGACCTCAGGCTGGGGCGATGGCTCATCTTTCAGCAGGACAATGACCCTAAACACACAGCCAAGATATCAAAGGAGTGGCTTCAGGACAACTCTGAATTGAACATCTCTGGAGAGATCTGATAATGGCTGTGTACCGACGCTCCCCATCCAGCCTGATGGAGCTTGAGAGGTGCTGCAAAGAGGAATGGGCAAAATTGCCCAAAGATAGGTGCACCAAGCTTGTGGCATCACATTCAAGATGACTTGAAGCTATAATTGTTGCCAAAGGTGCATCAACAAAGTATTGAGCAAAGGGAGTGAATACTTATGTACATGTGAGTTCTTAGTTATTTTTATTTTTAATAAATTTGCAAAAAAAAAAGAGAAAAACTTTATGTTGTCATTATGGGGTGTTGTGAGTAGAATTTTGAGGGCTAAAATGAATTTAATCCATTTTGGAATAAGGCTATAACATAAAATGTGGAAAAACTGAAGCACTGTGAATGCTTTCTGGATCCGTTGTAGTTGTTATTGTTGTTATTAACAAACACGTGATTTTTTTCAGTATAAAAAGTAATACTAGAGTAAAATTAATTGGACCTCCAAAGCCTAGTGTTTAAAAAAAAAAAAAAAAAAAAGACATACCTCAAAAAATGCGGTACATATATGCTGTGAGACTTGATTTGATTTGCAGAAGCCTGCAGTCGGTGTGACTCAGACGAGACATGCTTTCAGCCATGCAGATGGAGAAGAGGGTCGTGTTGACCACTTGGTTCTGCCCACGTAGTTGTTGTATGTGGTTTGGAAACACACATTTATAGATTTAAATCACATTTTTATGGCGTGTTAATGGCACATGAAGGTTAGAGGAGCAGCCTGCATTAGCCAGATGGTTTAAAGTCCAGCAACATTCATTTTTTTTAATGACACTCCAGTGTAGAGGAATATGACAAAACTGTTCAGTTCTTCAGACGATACATGTCATTAGTCCAGGAGACATAATCTGAATAAATGTTGTAAAGTAGTAATGGCACTATGATAGATGTAATGATGCATAAACAACTAAATACTGTAGTTCCTGCCATAAAACAGCCTCTTCTGTCTAAAAATGAACTAATATACAAATGCAGAGAGAGTGGAGTTTTTGTAAGTGTCGACTACAGCAGGTCCAGTCCAGATCTGCATTGGGACTTGGTTTATGACGGTTTACCTTTTTAACACATCTTTAGTTGTACATGAAAAAGTATGCTCATAGCTCCCTGTACTCCCAGGCCATCTCCCAGCTGAATATTTATCAGGACTTGCTCTGCTTCATGTCATTGGTTAATTGATGATCCAATTGTTCACACCTGTTAACCCACCCATTTTGAGGTTTTTAATCAGACCTGTGTCAGAATGAGAGTGTTCACTTCCTGACGAAGGCTTCTAGCCGAAACGCGTCGAAGTGCATGTTTTTAATTATGATTTGCCCATAAAATAAAGGCATTTTAACTTTTTTTATCAGATGAGTGCCTTGGTATCCTCTCAAGACTTCATATTTATTTACTTTAAGACTCAATAAAATGTTGTTGACATAGAAAACCTGTAAAGCCTACTTTTAGTACACAGAAAATTCACAAGAGATATCGATAAGGGAATCGATAAGGAATTGGATCGATAAGCGGACTTGATAATGGTGTCAATATCGATAAAATCTTAACAATACCCATCCCTAGTGTCCTCAGAGCACCGCAGCTGCATCCAGGCCAGTCATATTATTAGTGTAGTTTCTTGAAAATCAAGACTATGCTGAGTTCACACTGAGGACAGAGACGTCTCTGTTATCTAACAAATACAAGTCAGTTGGAACAGTTCAGAAATGGGCACTTGGACACGTGCATCCGGGTGCAACACCTTCGTCCTCACTGTCACAGACACAAAGTGACTCACAAAAGCCGCAATAAATGTCAGGTCCATGTTTGCCGACGATGTGAGGTATCTGTTTGTCCTTCAGCTGCTGGACAGTGACCAGGAGCTATACAAGAACTTCCCCCTGGTTATATCAGAGCGCTGGCAGCAGGAGGTTGCAGAGACGGTCTACGAGGCGGTCAACTCGGACACAGACAAGAACGAAGCACGCAAGCGGGCTAAGAACAAGCAGCTCGGTCATGAGGAGGGTAATAAAAAAAACACCAAATTATATCTGTAAAGCCACTGAGAGGTCTGAACTGAAGACATTACAATGTATTTATTCATTTGCCTGCGGTGTTCTGGTATATGCAGTACTCTGGTTGACATGCTAACGTTGTTTGTCCATCTGCAGACTACGCCCTGGGAAAAGACTGTATCATGCACGGCTACATGCTGAAGCTGGGTAATCCCTTCCTCACCCAGTGGCAGCGCCGATACTTCTACCTTTTCCCCAATCGCGTGGAATGGAGAGGGGAGGGGGAGTCACGGGTGAGTGCTGCCACACAGCAAACAAATGACACAGGGTGCACGCTGAAGAAGGTTCTCAGCACATCCGTTTTTGTGGGACATTGTTACACTGACAAGTATATTTGACTAATGATGGGCTGTATGGAATAAAAAATGTACCCACGGTTCATACTAAAGGTTAACATTAATTCTGGTCAGCGTTAGCCACCATTAATGTGACCGTGTATGCTAACATGGTCAGTGTTTTCTTTAACGTGTCCGTTTCACATGCACCTGTCTGTAGTTGAGGTGCTGCTGCTGTTCATGTGTTTGTCAGTGGTTGAACGTTGTCTCTGTTTGTCTCTCGACTCCACACTGAAGGAGAGGCGGCTAAGACCTTTTAAAAAGCATAGTGATGTGGTGAGTTATACCCAAGTCCCTGTTGTGTCCTTGATGTCCCAGTTTGCTTTGTCCAGCTGTAGTTCCACTCGTTGCTTCAGTCTCTGCAGTTTGCTTCTCTCCTTAGGGGGCAGTGATTATTCATCCCAGTGTGTGACATCACAGTTATTAGACTCAGTGTTCAGGGGCAGTGCAAATATTTACGCTGCTTTAGCCTGCAGAACACTGGTCAGTTTGTGTTGCTTACTGCCTAAGCATGGGCCAGTAACCAGTTTCAGGCTGTACCGCCGTTTGAAAATGCCCAAGTTGAGCTAGCTAACCAGATAGCTGGCATGATGTGCTTACCGCAGTAGCTCAGGAAATGGGAATAACATGTTCTGCTCGTGTGTTCATGGAGTCGTGTTGGGCCAGGTCACACTCAGTGATCTGAATAATTTAACATTTTCATTTGCAACGTGGGATATTTGTGATGATTCATTTCACAGTGAAAAGACAGTAACCTCTGCAAGATGTTCAAGAAGTCGTTGCATAACCAAACATATTTAATGTTAAAAATGAACAGTGGAAGGTAAATATTAAAGCTGGGCTATTACTGCTATTGCAACCTATTATTCAGAAGTGGGCAGCATTGAAAATTCTGATTGCCATAGTTTGCATTTTCATGCACTGACCTTTGGGCTTGCAGCCAGTTGCTGTGAGGTAGTGACCAGAATATGAACAGAAAAATTTAATGTAGGATCATCAGCAGTTCTGGACTGAAATAATGACCAAAATGTGCAGAGAACATGAGGGTTGCTTTCCTGTTAATATGTAAAGAGGTTCTGTAATTCATTACATGTAGGTAACAAGAGCAATCAGATTTCTGGATGTCAGCCAATTAGGGCTGGGCGATATAACTTAAAATTCATATCATAAATTGAATCCCTTCACGGTAACGGTATATATCACGATATAAACATAAGTGTAAAAGTTATAATGAAAGACAAATTATATCAAAGTTATTAATTTGCATAGCACCAATTCATAGTAAAATCATGTCAAGGCACTTCACACAGCAACACAGACAATAAAATAAAGAATTAAAAGATAAAAACTTCATCTAAAAAAAACCCCATAAAAAAGTAAAAAAAATAAAATATATATATATATATATATATGTATATATAATACCATAATAACATACATAAAATACTAATGATAAAACAGGGATAAAAGGTGCGTCTTGAGTATAGATTTAAAAGTCTCGACACTGTCGGACTGCCTTATGTGGATCGGGAGATCGTTCCACAGGGCAGGGGCACAATACGAAAATGCTCTGTGACAGGCAAACTTTTTTTTTCTCACGCTGGGAACACAATGAAGTCCCAGACCCTGAGAACGCAGGGCCCGAGCTGGTACGTAGGGCTTAACCAACTCCGCCAGGTAGGGAGGTGCCAGTCCGTGAACAGTTTTATAGGTCAGTAACAGAACCTTAAAATCCGACCTCGCAGAGGCAGGTAGCCAGTGAAGAGATGGCAAAATGGGTGAACCAGTTGAAGATCCCTAGTGCTGGACTGCGGTAAACCACAAAATAAAGCATTGCAAAAAAAAAGTGTTTCTGAACAAGTCATATAGTCCCTTTTGCAAAGCTAAATTGATTAAAATAAACAAATCAAAAACAACAGCAAAATCATAAATGGATATAATTAATTTTGAGTGCCTGATTATCTGACTTGTTACACATGTATTTTTGTGCATTGGAATAATCTCATTTTGCCATTCCTGGTTCTGTCCAGCAGGAGGCAGTGATAGTTTGTCTGCTTTTGATGGCGTTTTGCCCAGAAAGACCTCAGAGACACCACCATGTGGGTTGATGATCCTGATTGGCTCATGTTGTGGCGTTCCACCAATGGTAAAGCAGCAGGCGTGGTTTTTTTTCTCTGCTCTCCTGCTCTGAAACGAACCTCTCAGCTCAGTTGCATGAGGAAATGTGAGACTGTTTACTGCGGCTCTCTGGAAATACACACACCAAATATGACCATAAAATTCACACAAAAAAAACATTGTGGAAATTATTAATCTTAATTCAGGTTATAGTAGGCCTATTAACATAATTTAAAACTTGTATAAAGCTTGAAGCATGCCATTTTAAAAGGCATTGAAACAAGAGACTGAGTCTGGTGAGTTTAATGGGACAGTTGCTTAATTCGGTCATGTGACCCTGCTCAACCTCTGGACCCAGATCACCTTCAAAATTGAATGGAGTCTTCCATGGCCTAATATGTATTCGTGGTGCAAATTTGGTGAGAATCCGTGAAGTAGTTTTGACGTAATCCTGCTAAAAGTAATCCTTCATAGCCTATATAAAGTGAAACTTGATCCGGAATCCGGATCCAGATCAACTCCAAAATTTAATTTGGTCGTCCGTGGCCTAATATCTATATGTGGTGAAAATTTAGTCAAATTTCGTGCAGTAGTTTTGACGTAATCCTGCTATCAGACAGACAGACAAATAAATAAACGCAGGAGATTTTATTACGTCCTTGGGGGACGCAATAAAGGTGGCGGCAGGAGGCAGTTGAAAATGATGCGATTTCACAGACAGTGTGAAGCTGAATGTGGCCTTCCAATCTGAACTTCAGCTTTGCCGCCGTCATTGATCAGGCTGTAATTCACAGCAGAAAGCACTTATGAGTTTCGTCCTGGCGGTGTCTTTGCCAAGGTCCAAAGATAAACTGTGCTTTGTAATAAAAGCGCCGTGTTATCACAGATGGCGGTTATATCCCCAGAGCTGTATGCGAGGCCTTTGTTTGTCACAATCTGTGTCATAAGTTGTCTCAAACCCTCAAATGCACCTGCTGATTGAGTGCTGATGTGGCATGTTGGCCCTGAGGGTTGTGATTCCTGCTTTGTGTTTGCTCGACAAAGGTGCGCTATCATATTTTTGTATTTTTTGTCATGTTTAAAGAATATACACACATGCCAAAAACAATATCCTTATTGGATTTGCATCAGTTGTATCGAATGATTGCCTTGGATTTATTGATCGCTAATCCGCTGAGAGGTCACCTCGGTTGCTTTAGACCAGTGTTTCACAAACATTTTTTAGACCAAAGACAATTTAACGAATAAAAATAAATTCTTGCAGACCATCTAACTCCCCCAAATAGTCAAAAACAGTGGCGAACCTTTACTTCGGCCAAAGCCCAGTGACCACCGCATGTATGTGAGGGGGGGGATAGCACGTCCATGTTGTGTGTGTGTGTGTGTGGTGTCTGTCGGACTAAAGAAACAACGCTTTCAGGCTGATAGGACTGTTTTTGTTTGTTTGGTTGTTTTTTAGCATTAATTGGGGTTTAGTGGCTGTGGGAATCAATCTAACTCATGAACAGAGTGACTCTGAATGGGCCTGTTGGAGCGGCAGGTGAAGAGACACACACACAGCCCCACGTGACCACCTCTGGGGTCTAGCACTAGCTGTAAGGCATGGATAGTTGACAACAGGGACTGAAATGAGAGGTGACTGTCAGTAGTTTCAGGAAGTTGAATAAAGTCTCTGTGACATTTTGTTGCTTATTTATTAATAGTTTGTTTCCAATTCACCCAACCCACATCTTTGTAAGTGGGAGGACCCATGTGAAACTGGGGAGAATATGCCAACTCCACACAGCAAGGACCAGGTTCCACAACCTTCTTGCTGTGAGGCAACAGTGCGAACCACTCATCCACCGTGCCGCCTGATGTTTGTTTTGTATTTTGTTTGAACAGGTCATACAAATTCATCGAACCGGTGTCAGAACCTGATTCTTTTGAGGGTCTTCTTGTCTCTTCTTTCACCTCGAACCATGAGTTGCAAAAACCAGCTGCTGGCCCAGAGCAGGTTTTCAGTAGCTGTGTCTGTGCTTGTTATTTATATCTGGCCCATATTGAGCCCCCTTTGAGACTGTGCCAGAATCAATCACCAGAGTGATCTGCAACTCTTCAAAAAAGACTGAAATTCAGCTTCCATCATTTCATTATTTAAATGATAAATGGACTCAATTTATACATAAATAATTTCAGGAGTATGTAGGAATCTTCCTGTTCATCTGTCCAACTGTCCATGAGTCTGATAAGAGCAACTTCTCTGCAACAAAAAACATAACATTGTTAGGTTATTTGTACTATATGTCGCACTGGAGTATTATTTGCATCTCTGAAAAGAAATTTATCCTGAAGAAGAAAAAAGTCACATTTTTGTTTTGTGTTAAACATGGTACCACTGCTTCATGCAGCCAGAAGTTCCATCCGCAAAGTCATTAATGTTCACCTTCTTGCTGTTATTGGGTACAGAAATGTAACTACACGGCGTTCTGCCTCATTAAAACCCCGGCTCTGTTTTTATATGTTCTGTTCACTTGTGTTATTTACGTTTTAATAACCACTTTAACCTCATTAATGTTTGGAGAATGGCTGTTACTGTTTGAGGCAAAAAGAACTTTTGATTAAAGTGCCTCCTTATCGCCAGTGAACAGACAAATACATCATGAGACAAGCCTGGATGCACTTCAGTACCGAGCTAAGTGTAAGTAAACTTTTTAAAGCAACCAATTGTCCTTTTCCTGACCACCCTCCTCTGCTGTGGTTGGTGATTTCCCACAAAGTGCAACCAGGTTGAGCTCTGAGTAGGGGCGGGGCCTTTGGAAACTGCACCCTCCTCCTCATTTAGATCAGTGTACAGGAGCAGCGTTCGGTTGTCATGAGTGTAGACTGTGCCATCTTATAGTCTGGAAAATACCGTATCATCACAAAAGAGTATTTGCCAGAGAGCTTTGATCGCTGATCTCGAAGAAAGACTCACCCACCACCACCCACATAAAAACATTTGGCTGCCTTTGACGTCAGCTTTGCCCATATGAAGTGTTTTTCTTCCTGATTGGCGTTGGTCGTCATCTTACTCCTGAAGGTGCATCACCTGCTTCTGCTTGGCTGTGTCTACTTTTGCTCATTTGTTATTGGTCGATTGTTTTCCACAGCAAAACTTGCTGACAATGGAGCAGATTGTGACCGTGGAAGAAACGCAGATTAAAGACAAGAAATGCATCCTGCTGCGCATCAAAGGAGGGAAGCAGTTTGTACTGCAGTGTGAGGTAGGACAACCCTGCCACGTGTTCTGTGTCACTGCGCACGTGCATACGTCGTGTATAGTATTCCACTTGAAACTTACACCAAAGGAATATACCCTTTGGAATGCATGAGGTGATTAGATTTTGGGTTTGTTATGTGCATGAATTCACACGCCAGGGAAGGAAGAACTACTTGGCTACATCACATCACATACAGTAGTGTTCAGAATAATAGTAGTGCTATGTGACTAAAATGATTAATCCAGGTTTTGAGTATATTTCTTATTGTTACATGGGAAACAAGGTACCAGTACATTCAGTAGATTCTCACAAATCCAACAAGACCAAGCATATGAAATTGGGCTATTAGTTAAAAAAAAAAAGTAGAAAAGGGGGGTGTTCACAATAATAGTAGCATCTGCTGTTGACGCTACAAAACTCAAAACCATTATGTTCAAACTGCTTTTTTAGCAATCCTGTGAATCACTAAACTAGTATTTAGTTGTATAACCACAGTTTTTCATGATTTCTTCACATCTGCGAGGCATTAATTTTGTTGGTTTGGAACCAAGATTTTGCTGGTTTACTAGTTTACTAGTGGGGTCATTGTCTTGTTGAAACACCCATTTCAAGGGCATGTCCTCTTCAGCATAAGGCAACATGAACTCTTCAAGTATTTTGACATATCCAAACTGATCCATGACACCTGGTATGCGATATATAGGCCCAACACCATAGTAGGAGAAACATGCCCATATCATGATGCTTGCACCACCATGCTTCACTGTCTTCACTGTGAACTGTGGCTTGAATTCAGAGTTTGGGGGTTGTCTCGTCTCACAAACTGTCTACGGCCCTTGGACCCAAAAAGAACAATTTTACTCTCATCAGTCCACAAAATATTCCTCCATTTCTCTTTAGGCCAGTTGATGTGTTCTTTGGCAAATTATAACCTCTTCTGCACGTCTTTTATTTAACAGAGGGACTTTGTGGGGGATTCTTTCAAATAAATTAGCTTCACACAGGCGTCTTCTAACTGCCACAGCACTTACAGGTAACTCCAGACTGTCTTTGATCATCCTGGAGCTGATCAATGGGTGAGCCTTTGCCATTCTGGTTATTCTTCTATCCGTTTTGATGGTTGTTTTCCGTTTTCTTCCACGCGTCTCTCTTTTTTTTTTTTTTTTTTTTTTTTTTTTCCATTTTAAAGCATTGGAGATCATTGTAGATGAACAGCCTATAATGTTTTGCACCTGCGTATAAGTTTTCCCCTCTCCAATCAACTTTTTAATCAAACTACGCTGTTCTTCTGAACAATGTCTTGAACGTCCCATTTTTCTCAGGCTTTCAAAGAGAAAAGCATGTTCAACAAGTGCTGGCTTCATCCTTAAATAGGCGACACCTGATTCACACCTGTTTGTTCCACAAAATTGACAAACTCACTGACTGAATGCCACACTACTATTATTGTGAACAGCTGCTTTTCTACTTTTTTTTTTTACTAGTAGCCCAATTTCATAGCCTTAAGAGTGTGCATATCATGAATGCTTGGTCTTGTTGGATATGTGTGAATCTACTGGTACCTTGTTTCCCATGTAACAATAACAAATATACTCAAAACCTGGATTAATCTTTTTAGTCACATAGCACTACTATTATTCTGAACACTACTGTATTTGCACACATATAAGGAAAACGTGCACAGCTGCTATCAGAGTCTGTGACTGCGTGGCTTTTTGTTTCTGCACTTAGAGTGATCCGGAGTTCGTGCAGTGGAAGAAGGAGCTGACGGAAGCGTTCACAGAAGCCCAGAAGCTGCTGCGTCGTGCACCCAAAGTGATCGGGAAAAGCAGGGCCGGCGGCGTGGTGGAGCTCTCCAAACCTCCCCTTACACACCGCAATAGCAATGGCCTGTGAAAACACACGCAAACATGCACGCACATACACTCATTGTCTCTCTCTCTCACTCACTCACTCTCTCTCTCTCACACACACACACACACACACACTGCATTCTTCCCTGCCGTTGTCAGCATGAGGAAGTTTGCTCCGATTCTTTCCCACCACTTACCTAAAAAAAAAGAAAAAAAAGAAGAAGTTTCACTTCCTCACACACCAGCCTCTTTGCTGTATTTGTCTCTCACTCACACACAAACACACACAATATTAGTGACCAATTAATTCTAAGCGCAATATGTCCTTCGCCAAACTTTGCCGTGGACCACCTTCATCCAACTGGAGGAGGAAGAGGCGGCGAGACGCAGGAGCAAAAAGCGACTCGACTCGGCACGTGAAGAAACTCTGCATGAACGTGATGAGGACTACAACCCCCCACCACCACCCGACAAGCGTTGAATCAGCGTTGAATTTGTTGTTGGCTAACTAAGAGGACTCATCTGTCGTTATTTTTTTTGTGTGTGTGTTTTTTGTCTCTGTCTCCCTCTCTGTCATGCGCTCTTTGTCTGTTAGGTCATGCAGACAAGGAAACTTATTGCTGTGTGTGTTTGGGGGGGTGAAGGCTGCTCGGCTGGTTCTTCTCGCCCTTCACGTCGATCATTCCTCCACTGTTGAAGTTCATAAAGTGCCAACACCGATATTTACTTGAGTCATCTGAGCACTGAGGATTTGCTGCTCGGTGGCGTTTACAGCTCCTGGATGCACAGCCGGTGTGTGTGTTGGGGGGCAGCTCGTACCTGTGCAGAAAACAGGAAATCCAAGGACCACAAACTCTTCAAATTGGCTTTTGTGCAGCCAGTTACCATAGAAACTGAGATTTCATTCACCGACACATGGCAAAGTGTAACCGTGAAGACTGGCAAACGTGGGGATGGATAACCACGGGGGCAATCACATGACTGCTGTGTATGAAGGCTGAGACGGCAGCAGAGGGGGGCATGAAGTGACTCTGGGTTGGGGGTGTACATACGCGACCCTTTCTCTGTCTACGCTATAATGTGTTTGCATTATCGGGGACTTCTCTGTCTGCCTTTTTGTGAATCAGTCTTTCAGTCAGGGTTTTTGGGGGAGGGACGAGAAGGGCGGTTCCCGTGGCGCCAGGACGAGGTGGATGATCCCGTTGACCAGTATCTCTGGCAGCGCACGTACCTCAGGTGGACTGTGTCTGCTTCAACATGTTGGGGTGTTCTTTTAGGGCAAAATGTCTTGTTTTTGTATATATGTGTAAGACAGACTTCTATAAAGGCGCCGGGGCTAGCGCTGTGTGCCGTCATCTTGGCGCCACTGGAAGGGATCCGTCATTCTGCTCGCGCACATTCACACTTAGGTGTACAGTTCCAGTTGGTCAGTTGTGGACGGTGTGAGTGCAGGAAGGTGTGTGTGTCCATTGAAGAAGACATGCTGAATCTAATTAAAGGAAAAATCCACCCTCATTTTTACTGATGATTCTGCATGTTTTAAGATGTTCGAGCTGTGTCTCGTAAAGTTTTTTTTTTTTTTATGTTTTTACACTCAAACCTGCCTCGTCTGTTGGTTTTCCTGTGTTCCCTGGACAGCTACCAGAGAACATTCAGTTGTAAGCTGTTTTCTGCACATGGTGTGCCATATATGTTAAAAATGTAACATTTGTATCCCTACATTGACAATCTATAGCGCAGGGTGGAAAGCGCATAAGGCAGGTGCATTTGAGGCATGTTGAATTCCACTGTGTGCTTTACACCGTGTACAATCTGAGCACAGAGTAAAGTGCCAGGTTTAAAGGGGGTTAGTCTTAGTTAATGCTGAGTGTGTTTTGGGAATAACGTGAATTAAATCAATCACATTGTCATCCGTCGTTCCCAGTAAGAACCAGATACCCCCGAAACTGCTGCATTGTTATTTAGATGGTGGTCTTGGTAGGTGACAAATGTAATTGGCTTTCTGGCGAGGAAACGGGTTCTTGCACAAGCAGACAATTTATGGAAGCAGCAGCAGGTGAAACAGGTTAGTCCCTCAATCCTGCAACGCCTCCACTTCAGATTTGTTGGAATTTGCTGTGCAATGGCACATCCCTTGTATGTACACGTGTCTTTGTAAGTTGTATCCGAATTACGGATGGGACGACTAACAAAAATTGTTAGACAAGTTGGGTTAATGAGTTGTTGGCAAGTTCATGGCTAATTTTAACAATAAAGTAGTGAGGATAAATCTAAACAATGAAACTCCACGTTGACTTTAATAATAAAAAAAACATCTCTAGAACGACAAGAAATATATAAAATGTAACTTGTTTTTGATTGCTATGCAGGAAAATCTGAATTACCCGACTAGTTGACTAGAACAACATTAATGCTAATAGTGAGGTAGTTCCTGATTATTACAACTAGTCGTCCTTACCCAAACATGAAATAGTAGAAAACTCGATATTGCAGTTGCCATCCGCTGCCTTATTGCAGTAATGCATCTGCACTGTGCCTGACCGCACCTCATTTCAAGGCCAACACCTCCACGGGCACACTGATGAGCACGAGTACAATTTCTGTTTAAAGAATGTGGGTGCTGCGTTGTTTACAACTAGCAAAATGCTAGTCCTGCTATTTTAGGCTCGCTAGTTTATTTGCGTTAGGAATGAATCCTGGTTCCATACTGCGATTGTAGGGAAAAAAGTTTAAAACCAAAACATAAAATTTGCTTACAACAAAGTTTCATTTGAAGCACCACTATAACTGTGGCAGTGGCACGTTACCCACACATGGCCAGTTATAGCCACACAAACACATACGCAAAGCAAGTCTTCGATGTTCGGTTGTGGAATTCCCCCCGAGTGTGACCGCTCAGATGAGGAGAAACTGTTGAGGTTATCGTTTCACCGTTATTTCCATGAATCTTGTCAAAGTTAATGAAATAGTTGCAAAAGTATTTTTGCTGAAGATTCTCATCCGTTAAGGTGACCACTTCTAAAAGTTGAGTCCAATGCAACTTTTTTTGTTGTTTTTGTTTCACCGCTCATCCAAGTGGTTCTTTAAGTCCAAAAGTGCCAAGTGACATTTAGTATTTGCATATGAATGTGTTAAATATGCATTAATATTCAAGTAATTGAACAATTTTATCCAGGAAAGGCAGGAATATCAAGTCAGGGTAGGGCAGAGAGGCACAGGGTAGCTTAATCCCGCTGTCTGGTCGTTTCATATTTCCGTCATGCTACCATTTCTCAGATTACTGCTGCACTATACATTTTTCCAGGCTGCCAGTCTGTCAGTGCCGCACATTATTATACACAGCGATGAAACTTTTCCTGGATTTTCCTGGGTGTTTTGTCTTGGAAATTTTAAGTAGTTATGGCATGTTTTGTCCATGACAGATGAAAGGTTTGCATGAGGTCACCGCGTACATGTCGGCTGTGTACGACAGCCTTCGGAACAAAGCGTGCTGCACACACTGATGTGTAGTTTTATAAGATCCACTTTCACCTTCAACATTAGTGAAGAAAATGTTTGTTTGCTTGTTCACTCGGTACGTGTTGCTAATGTGTTAACAAGGATGAGCATTCCTCAGTAAAACAGATGTTATGCCCCGGTCACACGGCAACGGCAATAGCTGGACCAAGGATTAAAAAAAAGTCAAAATCGTCAAGAAAAGGTGCACGAAAGATCCTGCATTTTTCCCATCACAGAAAAACCTCAGAATCAAGCAAACCCAAACAACTTAAAAGGACATTCGTTAATGTCTGCAAAGATTTCAACGAAGCTAATGAGTGAAAAATGAAGCGAATATCGACCTCAACACAAATAAAATCAAAACAAAACATTCACGATGACGTGAATGAAAATGGGTATAAAACCGAACGCAGCCAGCCTTGTCCTCATTTCTACAGTACTTGCAGGTGTGAGATTTTGTTTCTCTTCACAACAGCAAGTTTTGTTTTTCACATTGAGTTCTCACGGCGTCTGTACCTTGTTGTACACTTTATCTGATAGTACTTGTCCTGACGAGTACCTTTGACGAGTCCATGACATCAGCCATGGGGAACTGTCTGTTAGACGAAGGCTATTCCCAAAGACACGCGCACACACAGGCCAGCCACAATCGGTTGAAACGTGTAAACAGTTAAAGTAGTTGATAAAATGTTCTTGGCGCTATTGTTTCTGCATGAAAACGTTGCTTTTTTGTCCCAAAAATGAACAATTCATTAGCAATACAAGGATGTTTCGGTCAGCTCGTCGAAGCTTTAGTTATTGATCGATTCATATATCGTTGCATTCGTTAACCTTCATTCAGTATGTTGGACTTGAGAAGTAAAACGAAGTTGAACGAAAGTCAAATGAAACGCTAACGTTACCAAAACTAAGCAAATGATAAGAAACCGCCAAGAATGAAAGCAAAAAGAAATACGGATGAATTGAGGTTGTCGTCAGTGTTTGTTCGAATTTTTCAACCGTTTAAAAATTATGATGAAGCACCAGCTGCAGGAACGAAGCTGAACAAAGGTTAAATGATGCCTCTGAAAGTCGGCTAAAGTCCAGATTTCTTTTTGTTTGGGCTTCGTTGTCCTCCTTTAGTGCCGTGTGACCGGGGCTTAACAGTCAGTTTGTCATGAGGCCGGTTTTAAGTGTTACGACATCCAAAAAAATCTAAAGTACAAATGAGTTAAACTGGTCAGTTCACTTACAAACTAACTTACGTAAATATGGCAATGCTTATGTTAGCATTTTACTTTACTTTGTAGCAACCAAATATGTTTACGAGGTCTGTTAGACGTATCACGTGTGCTTGCATGAGCCAACCTTGAACTTTCGTGCGCATGCGTGAACTTTTTCACGCCTGTCGATTGCATCATTTTCTGGTAAGCAGCCTTTGTGTGGGACGTGTGTTGTGCGCTCGGCTGATTTTCATTTCAAGGAAAAAGACGGAATGACTGGAGCAGCGCCGCATCAAATTTTGCCAGAAACTGGGCGACAGCCAGATGGAAACCATTCAGATGATTCAGACGGCTTTCGGTGACGATGCTTTGAGCATCACACAGATTAAGGAGCGGTACAACCGGCTTAAAGACATCCGCACAACGGTGGAGAGTGAGCCGCGCTCTGGTCAGCCATCAACATGTTGAAATGACCAGATCATTTCCAAAGTGAATGCTGTGGTGATGTGGGACCGTCGTGTGACTATCCGAGAAATTGCGGAAGAGGTGGACATCAGCACTTTTTCGGCACATTCCACTGTGACAGAAGATTTGGCCATGAAAAGAGTGGCGGTAAAATTCATGCTGCTGCTGCTGACGGCGGCGCAAAAGCACCTTCGTGTTGAAGTCTCACAGGACACGCTGTAACATGCCCACCTCTTCCACAAATTCTCGGATAGTCACACGACTGAAAAGTCACCGAAAGCCGTCTGAATCATCCGAATGGTTTCCACCTGCCTGCCGCCCAGTTTCTGGCAAAATTTGATGTGGCGCTGCTCCAGTCGTTCCTTCTTTTTCCTTGAAATGAAAATCCACCAAGCACACTGCACACGTCCTCACACAAAAGCTGCTTACCAGACAATGATGCAGTCGACAGTCGTGAAAAAGTTCACGCATGCGCACGAAGGTTCAAGGTTTGCTCATGCAAGCACGTGTTTCAAATCCATCAGGTTTTTGCAAAAAATAAGGTTCGATACTTTTCTAACAGACCTCGTATTTATACAACAGATCAGTCTGTTCAATCAGTATAGGCTGGAATTTACTGAAAACATTTCTTAGCGTTGGTCAGCTGTAATTTAAATGGTGTTAAACTGATTTATCACATCTAGGTTATACATATTTACTTAGAAATTCTGTAGATCTGTTCCACATAACTACAAATCTCGTTTTTCTGTCAGAAACGGTCTATTTTAATATTGTACTTCAATTGAGGTGTACCGTTTTAGAAGTATTTTGAGTCTTCACATTTTTCAATTTTAGTAATTTGTAAGTTTTTATTACCCAGGATGGGACAGAAGAATCCAGTTTGGTATCACCTGATCATTAATTTTCCAGTTTGTCATATTGATTTCTCTGCTCACCTTTGTGCCGCACTCCTAAAATAAAAAAAAAGAAAAAAAAAAGTGATGGCATAAGAGTTGACATGTTAAATAAAAAGCTGCAGAATAAGATGCTACATGTTAATCAGCAAATGCGTCAGCTTAATCCAGTTTTGCCCGGTTCCATCCCATGTCCTTATTATTTTACTCAGACCAAAACCAAATACATAAAAAAACACACTAACAGTCGTGTTCCACCAACTTAAAAAAAAAAAAGTACTGTAGATGTATGACATTAGATCGGAAGTTGTTTTGTTCCCACATTCCCACTGCCGGAGGACAGTAGTACAAGTGTGATAACTCATTGGAGAAAACAGGTTTGGGAACCTAAGTTTGAACCCTCCAGACTTGAAGTGTGTATTTCTAACCAGACTGGGTATTTCAGGTCACCAGCCAAAGATCATGTTGGGTTTGGGGACACCACCAGGTGGAACACAGCCACTGACGCTCTACAACGGGGTGCGACCTTAACAGTCCTGGGCATCACCTTCCATAATTCATTCAGGTTCCCAAACCAGTTTCTGTGACTGAAGGAGAACTTCTCAAAGACCCCTCAGACATCCACTGGCCTTTGCCTCAACGTGTAGATAGGAGAACAGAAGTAGTATTGAAGATGTTGGACGAACCGATGTTAAATGAATGAATTATTTTCAGGGTTTTTGTTTCCATGCAGAACAGCGCCCCCTGTCTGTGATGTCCATGCATTTCCGCAGCTGTGACGTGTGCAGGAAAGGGTTGATTTGGGGTGCTACTTTTTTCTTCTTTTCTTTTTTAACCATTCAGGGGGAAATCTTATTGTCTTACATATAAATTTGTCACCTTCCAAGGTGTCTTTTATTTTTGTAAACCAAAATGTTTTTTATTGTTTTGATTGACATTGTGTTGTTGCACCTTGTTAGCCTGATGTGTTACTTAATCGCTGTTCAGTGTGCCAAATAACTGTTGCCGATTGAGTGGAACCAGCGGGAAGCCTCCTCGCTGAACTTTTTGACATTTCTCACCGCGGACTCAGAACCAGTCTGGCTTCCCATCACACGCTGACACACCACCACCTAGTCTGTTTTCTTTCACAGTGTCACGTGAGCGTTACTTTGGACGGGAACAGTTCTTCTCATCTTACACAGATTCTGTGCTCGACACCGTTTTTAAAGGGTGACATAGGAAAAAAAAAGTCTATATAAATATATGTGTATATGAAATGACAAAATGCTCTAGGTTTATTTAAAAGATTTAATGTAGAAAAAGAAGTTGTTCCGGGGAGGTTTTCGGGGTTTTGATGTAAGTGTAATTGTTTGTGGTGAAGACTTAAGCTCGAATCTTGCACATAAAGACTTTAGATATTGTACCTGCAACTTACAGATGATTATTTTTGTTTGACTTCCGGACTCTTGCTCTTTCATATTTATTGCGTGTTTGAGCTTTTCCTCGAGAGCTCGCTGAAGAAATTTTCCGGTTTATACGCATCAGATTTTTTTTGTTTTTGTTTTTGGTCTTGCATATGCCACAAAAAGAAAAAAAAAAAACAAATACTACTGGCTTTGGGTTATTATTGCCATTGAGGTTATGATAATACTGATATATATAATTGACTATTATTCAATGATGATGACTATTAAATTTATTTTAATTCAGTGAGTTTAGTTTTCAGGGCAGGTAGGAAGTCGCGTGATGGACTGCTTGTAAAAATGGTTCATAAATAAAAATACTTTTCCGTGTACCTACCTGATGCATGTACTTTTTTTTAAGTCATGAGACAAGCTATTCTCATATGTTGGGGCTATCACAAAATGTCACCATCCCCCCACCCCCCCAAAAAGCTGACTTTGCCTCTTTCTGTACCGACACATTGAGATCATATGTGTGTTTGAAGGTAATAATCTAAACTGGAAAGCCTCAAAATAGTATAAGATCTAAAGAAGTGTAGACACCTGCTGCATTATTATAAACCTGAAAAGTGCACAGAGTATACAAGATGTGAGTCAAGTTCATCATGTACATAAGTACGTGTACATCAGTATTCACAGCCTTTGCTGTGAAGCTCAATAGTGAGCTCAGGTGCATCCTGTTTCCACTGATCATCCTTGAGATGTTTCTACAGCTTAATTGGAGTCCACCTGGGGGAAGTTCAGCTGATTGGACATGATTTGGAAAAGCAAACACACCTGTCTAAATATAAGGTCCCACAGTTGACAATGTACAACCCCTGGCAAAAATTATGGAATCACCGGCCTCGGAGGATGTTCATTCAGTTGTTTAATTTTGTAGAAAAAAAGCAGATCACAGACATGACACAAAACTAAAGTCATTTCAAATGGCAACTTTCTGGCTTTAAGAAACACTATAAGAAATCAGGAAAAATAATTGTGGCAGTCAGTAACGGTTACATTTTTAGACCAAACAGGGAAAAAATATGGACTCACTCAATTCTGAGGAATAAATTATGGAATCACCCTGTAAATTTTCATCCCCAAAACTAACACCTGCATCAAATCAGATCTGCTCGTTAGTCTGCATCTAAAAAGGAGTGATCACACCTTGGAGAGCTGTTGCACCAAGTGGACTGACATGATTCATGGCTCCAACATGAGAGATGTCAATTGAAACAAAGGAGAGGATTATCAAACTCTTAAGAGGGTAAATCATCATGCAATGTTGCAAAAGATGTTGGTTGTTCACAGTCAGCTGTGTCTAAACTCTGGACCAAATACAAACAACATGGGAAGGTTGTTAAAGGCAAACATACTGGTAGACCAAGGAAGACATCAAAGTGTCAAGACAGAAAACTTAAAGCAATATGTCTCAAAAATCGAAAATGCACAACAAAACAAATGAGGAACGAATGGGAGGAAACTGGAGTCAACGTCTGTGACCGAACTGTAAGAAACCGTCTAAAGGAAATGGGATTTACATACAGAAAAGCTAAACGAAAGCCATCATTAACACCTAAACAGAAAAAAAACAAGGTTACAATAGGCTAAGGAAAAGCAATTGTGGACTGTGGATGACTGGATGAAAGTGATATTCAGTGATGAATCTCATCTGCATTGGGCAAGGTGATGATGCTGGAACTTTTGTTTGGTGCCGTTCCAATGAGATTTATAAAGATGATTGCCTGAAGAGAACAGCTAAATTTCCACAGTCATTGATGATATGGGGCTGCATGTCAGGTAAAGGCACTGGGGAGATGGCTGTCATTACATCATCAATAAATGCACTAGTTTACGTTGATATTTTGGACAATTGAAAGGATGTTTGGGGATGATGAAATCATTTTTCAAGATGATAATGCATCTTGCCATAGAGCAAAAACTGAAAATGTTCCTTGCAGAAAGACACATAGGATCAATGTCATGGCATAGGGTCAATGTCAACGAGCAGATCTGATTTGATGCAGGTTTTAGTTTGGGGATGGAAATTTACAGGGTGATTCCATAATTTATTCCTCAGAATTGAGTGATTCCATATTTTTTCCTCTGCTTGGTCTAAAAAAGTAACCGTTACTGACTGTCACAATCTTTTTTTCTTGATTTCTTATAGTGTTTCTTAAAGCCAGAAAGTTGCCATTTGAAATGACTTTAGTTTTGTGTCATGTCTGTGATCTGCTTTTTTTTCCACAAAATTAAACAACTGAATGAACATCCTCCGAGGCCGGCGATTCCATCATTTTTGCCAGGGGTTGTAATACCCTGCATGGAAATGTGAAACTTTAATATTAGCTTAACCAGCTAACATCTGGATAATTTTTTTTGACGCCTTCCCGCCACAAACTTTATTGAACAGCAAACAACAAAGGTCAATGTTGAATCTTAATCAGCATTTGCAGTACGAGTACAGTCGGTGGATAAATCTTGTCTGTCACTCGGTGAGGAAGAAGATCGTTTCTTCATCGATTTTCCCCAGACTGGATACAAAATCTGCATTCAGGGTTGATCGAGAGATGCCTGTGCATGGGTTTGTTCAACGAGGGAATGTTGTTGCACGCCGACAAACACAAGCATGTGTTAGCCTGGTCCGACGATTGGGAAATCACAGACACTGGGGGTCTGCTGCAGTCTTCATCCACCTTCACCTGCCTGATCTGCTATTGAGGACTTCTTTTTCATCACAGCGCCTTTAGATATCTTGTGTTCAAGGTTCCTGTTGGGCTTTCATGGTTACCGTAGTGGTCACAGGGCACACAATGTTCCCACTGTATTTCACCCCAATAGGCAATCCTCGACTTGATCCGTTGCCCTGGTGTCATGATGGGGACAAGTGGTTGGATTTTGACACCCAAATACCCCCTTTAGAAATGTAATTATATCACAAATATATGTTTTAAGTAATCACAACATGCAAGAATGTGTCAAAAATGCCACAATGTTTTTTGGGTTCAGTGAGCTGTAGACTTGGTGTCCTAAGGATAGCCAAGGATGATCTTTACTACGGGGAAAATGGATTTCTGTCCAGTTATACATCAGAATGAATAGAACATTGTGGGTTTTTGACTAACAATGATTTACTCTGGTTAAAAGGTTAATAAAAAAGTGAATTTGTGCTTTATCATTTTAAATGTTTACGAAAAAAGGCTGGAGGCTTTGTCTTAATGCACTGCTGCCCCCAGATGGACTGGAGACGAGGTGGTTTTGACTTGGTGATATGGTACCAGATCCTGTATAATTTCACAATGGAAACTCAATAACTGGTCAGCTGGTGTCTAAGTGCAACTTGACAATAATTCCTGTTCAACAGGCTTTCTCTTTGAGTCATTATGTAATTATGCTCACTTTTCTAACAAAAGGAAGCTACGATCAAAGGAACAAGGAGCACATTGTACATGTGAGTGTACAGAAAAAAGGTCGGTGTTTGTAAAGGGTAAGAGGGACTGAACCGGTTTAACCAGGTAACGTCTAACTACTGTTTCACTGTGACTGTTGTATGGCTGGGGGGCCTGGCTGCCTTTTTGTTTCTGTCTTTTGGTTTTCCTTCCAGGTGGCTTGCATTTGGGACTGAGTGGCTGTGTTGCTGAGGTTATCAGGACCCCACCCTGATCACCTGCGGCTCGTCAGGACTCACAGCTGTGGTGCATCTATATGGATTGGAACATGGTGGCATTTAAGACTGGAGTATACAGTGTGTATTTGCCAGAGACTCGACCTTGTGACCAGACGGGTGAGATCGTCGTCTCGGGAGCCATCTCATCATCAGTGGATGCAGAGAACGTCCAGGGTTTGATGCACGGTCTGTGAAAGAGGAGGGGGTGAGGTCTCACGCTCGTCAGCACACTTCCTGAGGTACGTTAGATTTTGTGACTAACGTTTATACAGTCAGTAAATGTGGTGTCCCTCACACCTTATTATATTGAGCTGTACGTTAGTCATGTATCGGCTTCCACTACAGTGGAGTTTTGTGAACTGGATGTTCCATGCCTGCAGGTTGGGAAGCTGATTAGTAATTAAGCCAGGAAGTGTTTGCTGTTTATGTACACCTTTGAGTGGTCTCTCTGTGTGTAGAGTGTGGACTCACATAATGGTTCCTTCTTTCACAGACTCGGTTTGTTGCGGCCACCTGGGGGGTGTCGGCGGGGTCCTTGGGTCCGAACGGCTTCTGGCTCCGGACCGTTAGCGCTGCTGGGAGCGCACCGTATCACCACCACGCCAGACCGCACACTCTTTTGTTGTTTTGTATCACATCACTGTTATGTATTAAATTCAGTTAGCCTTTGTACCGTGCTCTGCTTATTTCATACTGGGTCCTTCAAACGCTGGTCGGTTCTCCGAGCTGCGTCCGACACATAACAGTGACTATGACTAAAAAGATTAATCCAGGTTTTTAGTATATTGTTACATGGGAAACAAGGTACGAGTAGATTCTCACAAATCCAACAAGACCAAGCATTGATGATATGCACACTCTTAAAGTAGACCTGCATTGAAATAAATGTGGTCAGATCTCAGAAAGAAATAGCTGATATGTATTTATAAGACCCTTATGAATGCAGTAAAGTAAATCTGCAAGCCAAAATTTGTAATTCAGTGGAGAAATCTTCATTTAAAAATGACAAATTTGCAGCTAAAATTTGGCCCTCAGCGAAAACTGTACATCCGGGTCATTGCAGTGACGTCCGGCAGAAGACGGAGCGCTCCCGCCTTCAGTCCGATCCCGCATTGAAATTGATTTTATCTGTTAGTAATGTTACTGTTATACACATCCTGGTTTCAGCATCTAAAAGTAAACTGCAATGAATGTGAGATACAGCTCTGCATGCTCAGATCAGTGGCGACATCAACAGCGGGCGACGTTCTTCCCCAACGCCTCGCTCTCTGCCTCCGCTGTGCTTACTGAGTCTGCAGGCTCGGTAAACGCCGAAGCAGGCCACTCACATCGCCCCCGTGTCTGCTGTGCAGCCGGCACCACGTCCCTGTCTACTGAATGGAGGTGCGGCCAACTTGGCACAAGTCCAGAGACTACGCACGCTGTTTTGATGCGGAGCGGCTGGTGACACGTGTTGCTGCAAGGACAGACTTTCTGCAGCGCCGGATGTCTCAGTAATCGGAGCCGCAGAGCTCCATGGCCGCTGAGAGAGGTTTATATCTTTTTAATGACTTGAATTCTTTGCGGGTCCTGCCTCCGTACCCCGCGACGGTAACACCGGAGGCGAAAGACAGTAGATTTTCAATGCGACACCACTCAATCAAACTGGCGTATGAAAAAGTCCCCCAAAATAATTTTCAAGCACAAATAAAAGAAATGTGTACTCACCAAACATGCCGCAAGACAATATGAAGTTTTTAAAAAAGTAGATCCTTCCGTAGAAGACAAGAAAAAGGTACAGATGCAAACTGACGTAAATCCACAAATTACAGTTGGGTCTTTTCCCTGACGTCTCGGCAGCGTCCTGGATGTGATGACAGTTTTGCGGAGGGCTAAATTTTAGCTGTAAATTTGTCATTTTTAAATGAAGATTTTGTTGAATGACAGATCTGGGCTTGCAGATTTACTTTACTACATTCAGAAGGATCTTATGTGTAAATATGTCATTTTTTGGTCCAAAGATCTGACTGCATTTATTTCAATGCAGGTCTACTTTAAGGCTATGAAATTGGGCTATTAGTAAAAAAAAAAAAAAAAAAAGTAGAAAAGGGGGTGTTCACAATAATAGTAGTGTGGCATTCAGTCAGTGAGTTCGTCAATTTTGTGGAACAAACAGGTGTGAATCAGGTGTCCCCTATTTAAGGATGAAGCCAGCACCTGTTGAACATGCTTTTCTCTTTGAAAGCCTGAGGAAAATGGGACGTTCAAGACATTGTTCAGAAGAACAGCGTAGTTTGATTAAAAGTTGATTGGAGAGGGGAAAACTTATACGCAGGTGCAAAAAATTATACGCTGTTCATCTACAATTATCTCCAATGCTTTAAAATGGACACAAAAAAAAAAACGCGTGGAAGAAAACAGAAAACAACCATCAAAATGGATAGAAGAATAATCAGAATGGCAAAGGCTCACCCATTGATCAGCTGCAGGATGATCAGACAGTCTGGAGTTACTTGTAAGTGCTGTGGCAGTTAGAAGATGCCTGTGTGAAGCTAATTTATTTGCAAGAATCCCCCGCAAAGTCCCTCTGTTAAATAAAAGACGTGCAGAAGAGGGTACAATTTGCCAAAGAACACATCAACTGACCTAAAGAGAAATGGAGGAATATTTTATGGACTGATGAGAGTAAAATTGTTCTTTTTGGGTCCAAGGGCCACAGACAGTTTGTGAGACGACCCCCAAACTCTGAATTCAAGCCACAGTTCACAGTGAAGACAGTGAAGCTTGGTGGTGCAAGCATCATGATATGGGCATGTTTCTCCTACTATGGTGTTGGGCCTATATATCGCATACCAGGTATCATGGATCAGTTTGGATAGTGATTCACAGGATTGCTAAAAAAGCAGTTTGAACATAACAGTTTTGAGTTTGTAGCATCAACAGCAGATGCCACTATTATTGTGCACACCCCCTTTTCTTTTTTGTATTAATAGCCCAATTTCATAGCCTTAAGCCCCGGTCACAACCCACTGTGCATTTTTTTTTCGCCATACGTTTTCTTCGGATGCCATGGCCACTACGTTTTTGTGAAAACGTACGGAGGCAGTAGCAAGAGGAGGGAGGGAGTATGTTCAACGCACGTCTCGAGGAGTGTAATGATAAAGAGAGTTGACAATAAAGCAGTGTGTGTGGGGAGGGGTCGCTTTTCTTTTTTATGAGCGGGACCGGAGCAGCAGGTGTTTTTCGGCATCGGCGATGCATGAGCATGTCCAACCTGCAGCGGTCAGTTGTACAAGTGTTTACTTGCCTCGAAAAGTTACAGCTAGTTAATAGACTGAATCTGTGGAGTGTGTGTTGCTGACGTTTGGAAATAAAGTCCAAGTTCAAGTGAGAAGCTGCGTTGTGCATGCAAGTCTGTTGGCCTCCATAGTATGTGGTGAGTGCCGTAATCCGTACTGCCTACGTACGGATTTGGTTAATTCAATAGTAATTGAATGAAAATGTGCTGCTTTGAATCCATACTGAGGCAGTACTCACAACGTGCGTCATCTGTACTGCTGGTGAATCCGCAGCCTGACCGCAGCGAAAGTTCTGCATGCACTAAAACCTCTACGGCATGTCTGCGTGTGTCTGCGTGCTCCTAAATTCGTACTGAGGCAGTACTTATGAAGTACAGATCTCCAGATTTAGCCCACATTTTTGCAAGTAGACTGCACGCACGTGCAAGTACGGCGGGTTGTGACCACGGCTTTAAGAGTGTGCATATCATGAATGCTTGGTCTTGTTGGATTTGTGAGAATCTACTGAATCTACTGGTACCTTGTTTCCCATGTAACAATAAGAAGTACGAGGTCTGTCCAAAAAGTAACGGACCTTTTTATTTTTTTCAAAAACTATATGGATTTGAATCACTTGTGATTGCATCAGCCAAGCTTGAACCTTCGTGCACATGCGTGAGTTTTTTCATGCCTGTCGGTTGCGTCATTTGCCTGTGGGCAGGCTTTGAGTGAGCACTGGTCCACCCCCTCGTCAGATTTTCATTGTCAGGGAAATGTCTGAATGATTTGGAGCTTTGCTGCATCAAATTTTTCCAGAAACTGAGAGAGACAGCCAGGTGGACACCATTCGCTAAATTCAGATGGCTTTCAGAGATGATTTTATGGGGATCACACAGATTGAGGAGTGTTACAGCCGGTTTAAAGACTGCCCACAGCGGCTGAGAGCGCACCGCGTTCCGAACGGCGATCGACAGGCTCAAACGACCAGATCATTTCCAAACTGAACGCTGTGTTGATCCGGGACGTCGTCTGACTACCACAGAAATGGCAGAAGACATGGATATCAAGACTTTTTCGGCACATTCCACTGTTACAGGACTTTTTGTCATGGAAAGAGGAGCGGAGGAATGCGCCACCGTGCCGCGAATGGCGCAGCACAAAACCACCTCGGTGTTGGTCTCACAGGACGGCTTAAAGGTGGATTTCAGATGGCTGTCAGTTGCTTTTCAGTCGTGTGATTATCCGATTGTGATTGTGCATGAACTGGACCTGCCTCAACATGTCCTGGAAGGCTTCATCACGGCGTTGCTTTGCGCCGAGCGGCTGCACCGCGACGCGCGGTGGAGAAGCTTCTCTTTCCATGACAAAAACTCCTGTAACAGTGAAATGTGCCGTTCATTTTTAAACTGGACGCTGTCTTGATCTGGTATGTCATCTGACTAGCACAGGAATTGTGAAAAGACGTGGACATCAGCACTTTTCTGGCACATTAAGACAGAAGTGCGGAGGAGTTCCGCGCGTTGCGGTGCAGCCGCTCGGCGCAAAGCAACGCCGTGATGTAGCCTCACGGGACATGTTCTGGCATGTCCAGCTCATGCACAATCACAATCGGATATTCACATGATTGGAAAGCAACCGGAATCCATCTGAAATCCACCTGAAAGCTGTCCTGAGAGACCAACACCGAGGTGGTTTTGTCCCACGTAATGAACGGCTCCATGGCGCGTCCCTCCGCTTTTCTTTCCATGAAAAAAACTCCTGTAACGGTGGAATGTGCCGGAAAAAGTGCTGATGTCCACATCTTCTGCCTTTTTGTGAAAGTCAGATGAGGTCCCGGATCAACAAAGCTTTCACGTTTGAAATGATCTGGTTGTTTCAGCGGGGTGTGAGCCTGTCGATGGGGGCTGGGAGCACGCCGCGCTCTCAGCAGTTGTGTGCCGTCCTTAAAGCAGCAGTAACACCCCGTAATCTGTTTAAGCCCCATAAAATCGTCCCTGAAAGCCATATTAATTTTTCGAACGGTGTCCACCTGGAGGTCTCTCACAGTTTCTGGAAAAAAATTGATGCAGCAAAGCTCCAAATCGTTCAGACATTTATCCGCAATAAAAAATAGATGAGAGGGGTGGACCACACCTCACTCAAAGCCTGCTCACAGGCGAATGACGCAACCGACAGGCATGAAAAAACTCACGCATGCGCACGAGGGTTCAAGCTTGTCTGACGCAATCACACGTGATTCAAATCCATATGGTTTTTTAAAAAAAATAATAAGGTAGGATACTTTTCTAACAGACCTCGTATATGTGTAAGTGCACAACTTCAAACCCAATACTTTGTTAAAATACTAGAGCAATATTGGCCTGCATTAATGGTACATGTCCATTAATTATGGGGATATTGCTCCATTTCAAGAATCTTGAGCATAGGCTGCTGTGGGGCACACAACAGCACTGTTGTCTATATTAGTAGATGCTTGTAACTTCCTTTGGCTCCTCCATTGTTTGGAGTCACCACAGCAGATTAAAGATGGTTACTCTTCTTGAAACAAATACAGATTACATGGAGAATCAGCAGTGGCCATGAACTGTGAACCTAAAAGGTATGCTTGTAAGTACAGTGTAAGAAACTGAGTACACAAGTAGTTTTATTTTATAGTGCATGCAATCTTGCAGGTAGTATTTATACATGTGTAGCCCACTTTTTAGTTTATGAATGTACACTTCACCACAGGACTTCAGTGATGTTTTCCATTCTGATCAGGATTTGAACCAAGGATGCTCTGGTTACAACCCCACCTCCCAAACTGCTGGGTCCAACTTTGCAGCCAGTGATTTACCTGAAGACACTTATTATAGCTCCTACTAGGAGTAGAGCCATCAGTTTACACCATGTATACTGAGATTTTTCTGTATATCTGATTATATTTCAAATGTAAACATTTAAGTATATCTAATAAATACATAAGTAAACTGAAAAGTATAGTGTTATGTTAAGTTCAAAATAGCTATACTACTAGTGAACCTTCATAAACTTGTTTTAAGGTGATATATGATCAACTGAATTGGAAGAAATGGCAATGAACTAAATTAAAGGTGCCTGCGCTGTTACAGTGTGTGGCCGTTTCCATCGGGCCATGACAACTCACTTATTCCAGTCAAGGGTCACAGGGTGTCTGCAGCCTATCCCAGCGTTCATTAGACGTGAAGCAGGATACACCCTGGACAGGCTGCCAGATGATATCATAGGGCCGGCGCATAGAGACAGACAATTTAGAGTTGATATTTGAAGGAAAAAACATCAGTTTTCAGTAACCTGCATTGATCTTCAAGTATTCTGATTATACAAAATTGGTTCATTTTACCATTTATTTAAGGGCGCATTATGAATTTGGTACTAAAAATACAGATGTGCCAATAATTCTGGCCAGGACTGTACAAGGTGCTTGGATCAATCAATCAAACAATTTTATTTATATAGCGCCAAATCACAACAAACAGTTGCCCCAAGGCGCTTTATATTGTAAGGCAAGGCCATACAATAATTACGTAAAATCCCCAACGGTCAAAACGACCCCCTGTGAGCAAGCACTTGGCGACAGTGGGAAGGAAAAACTCCCTTTTAACAGGAAGAAACCTCCAGCAGATCCAGGCTCAGGGAGGGGCAGTCTTCTGCTGGGACTGGTTGGGGCTGAGGGAGAGAACCAGGAAAAAGACATGCTGTGGAGGGGAGCAGAGATCGATCACTAATGATTAAATGCAGAGTGGTGCATACAGAGCAAAAAGAGAAAGAAACACTCAGTGCATCATGGGAACCCCCCAGCAGTCTAAGTCTATAAGGGATGGTTCAGGGTCACCTGATCCAGCCCTAACTATAAGCTTTAGCAAAAAGGAAAGTTTTAAGCCTAATCTTAAAAGTAGAGAGGGTGTCTGTCTCCCTGATCTGAATTGGGAGCTGGTTCCACAGGAGAGGAGCCTGAAACCTAAAGGCTCTGCCTCCCATTCTACTCTTACAAACCCTAGGAACTACTCAACAAAAATATAAACGCAACACTTTTGGTTTTGCTCCCATTTTGTATGAGATGAACTCAAAGATCTAAAACTTTTTCCACATACACAATATCACCATTTCCCTCAAATATTGTTCACAAACCAGTCTAAATCTGTGATAGTGAGCACTTCTCCTTTGCTGAGATAATCCATCCCACCTCACAGGTGTGCCATACCAAGATGCTGATTAGACACCATGATTAGTGCACAGGTGTGCCTTAGACTGCCCACAATAAAAGGCCACTCTGAAAGGTGCAGTTTTATCACACAGCACAATGCCACAGATGTCGCAAGATTTGAGGGAGCGTGCAGTTGGCATGCTGACAGCAGGAATGTCAACCAGAGCTGTTGATCGTCTATTGAATGTTCATGTCTCTACCATAAGCCGTCTCCAAAGTTGTTTCAGAGAATTTGGCAGTACATCCAACCAGCCTCACAACCGCAGACCACATGTAACCACACCAGCCCAGGACCTCCACATCCAGCATGTTCACCTCCAAGACGTCTGAGACCAGCCACTCGGACAGCTGCTGAAACAATCGGTTTGCATAACCAAAGAATTTCTGCACAAACTGTCAGAAACCGTCTCAGGGAAGCTCATCTGCATGTTCGTTGTCCTCATCGGGGTCTCGACCTGACTCCAGTTCGTCGTCGTAACCGACTTGAGTGGGCAAATGCTCACATTCGCTGGCGTTTGGCACGTTGGAGAGGTGTTCTCTTCACGGATGATGCCAAGGAGATGTGTTGCACTGCATGAGGCAAATGGTGGTCACACCAGATACTGCCTGGTATCCCCCCCAATTAAACAAAATTGCACCTTTCAGAGTGGCCTTTTATTGTGGGCAGTCTAAGGCACACCTGTGCACTAATCATGGTGTCTAATCAGCATCTTGATATGGCACACCTGTGAGGTGGGATGGATTATCTCAGCAAAGGAGAAGTGCTCACTATCACAGATTTAGACTGGTTTGTGAACAATATTTGAGGGAAATGGTGATATTGTGTATGTGGAAAAAGTTTTAGATCTCTGAGTTCATCTCATACAAAATGGGAGCAAAACCAAAAGTGCTGCGTTTATATTTTTGTTGAGTATACAAGTAAGCCTGCAGTCTGACAGCGAAGCGCTCTATTGGGGTGATATGGTACTATGAGGTCCCTAAGATAAGATGGGACTATTCAAAGCTTATAAGTAAGAAGAAGAATTTTAAATTCTATTCTAGAATTAACAGGAAGCCAATGAAGAGAGGCCAATATGGGTGAGATATGCTCTCTCCTTCTAGTCCCCGTTAGTACTCTAGCTGCAGGATTTTGAATTAACTGAAGGCTTTTCAGGGAACTTTTAGGACAATCTGATAATAATGAATTACAATAGTCTAGCCTAGAGGAAATAAATGCATGAATTAGTTTTTCAGCATCACTCTGAGACAAGACCTTTCTAATTTTAGAGATATTGCGTAAATGCAAAAAAGCAGTCCTACATATTTGTTTAATATGCGCATTGAATGACATATCCTGATCAAAAATGACTCCAAGATGTCTCACAGTATTACTAGAGGTCAGGGAAATGCCATCCAGAGTAAGGATCTGGTTAGACACCATGTTTCTAAGATTTGTGGGGCCAAGTACAATAACTTCAGTTTTATCTGAGTTTAAAAGCAGGAAATTAGAGGTCATCCATGTCTTTAAGTCTGTAAGACAATCCTGCAGTTTAGCTAATTGGTGTGTGTCCTCTGGCTTCATGGATAGATAAAGCTGGGTATCATCTGCGTAACAATGAAAATTTAAGCAATGGCGTCTAATAATACTGCCTAAGGGAAGCATGTATAAAGTGAATAAAATTGGTCCTAGCACAGAACCTTGTGGAACTCCATAATTAACCTTTGTCTGTGAAGAAGATTCCCCATTTACATGAACAAATTGTAATCTATTAGATAAATATGATTCAAACCACTGCAGCGCAGTGCCTTTAATACCTATGGCATGCTCTAATCTCTGTCATAAAATTTTATGGTCAACAGTATCAAAAGCAGCACTGAGGTCTAACAGAACAAGCACAGAGATGAGTCCACTGTCTGAGGCCATAAGAAGATCATTTGTAACCTTCACTAATGCTGTTTCTGTACTATGATGAATTCTAAAACCTGACTGAAACTCTTCAAATAGACCATTCCTCTGCAGATGATCAGTTAGCTGTTTTACAACTACCCTTTCAAGAATTTTTGAGAGAAAAGGAAGGTTGGAGATTGGCCTATAATTAGCTAAGATAGCTGGGTCAAGTGATGGCTTTTTAAGTAATGGTTTAATTACTGCCACCTTAAAAGCCTGTGGTACATAGCCAACTAATAAAGATAGATTGATCATATTTAAGATCGAAGCATTAAATAATGGTAGGGCTTCCTTGAGCAGCCTGGTAGGAATGGGGTCTAATAGACATGTTGATGGTTTGGATGAAGTAACTAATGAAAATAACTCAGACAGAACAATCGGAGAGAAAGAGTCTAACCAAATACCGGCATCACTGAAAGCAGCCAAAGATAGTGATATGTCTTTGGGATGGTTATGAGTAATTTTTTCTCTAATAGTTAAAATTTTATTAGCAAAGAAAGTCATGAAGTCATTACTAGTTAAAGTTAAAGGAATACTCAGCTCAATAGAGCTCTGACTCTTTGTCAGCCTGGCTACAGTGCTGAAAAGAAACCTGGGGTTGTTCTTATTTTCTTCAATTAGTGATGAGTAGTAAGATGTCCTAGCTTTACGGAGGGCTTTTTTTTTATAGAGCAACAGACTCTTTTTCCAGGCTAAGTGAAAATCTTCTAAATTAGTGAGATGCCATTTCCTCTCCAACTTACGGGTTATCTGCTTTAAGCTGCGAGTTTGTGAGTTATACCACAGAGTCAGGCACTTCTGATTTAAAGCTCTCTTTTTCAGAGGAGCTACAGCATCCAAAGTTGTCTTCAATGAGGATGTAAAACTATTGATGAGATACTCTATCTCACTTATGGAGTTTAGGTAGCTACTCTGCACTGTGTTGGTATATGGCATTAGAGAACATAAAGAAGGAATCATATCCTTAAACCTAGTTACAGTGCTTTCTGAAAGACTTCTAGTGTAATGAAACTTATTCCCCACTGCTGAGTAGTCCATCAGAGTAAATGTAAATGTTAAGAAATGATCAGACAGAAGGGAGTTTTCAGGGAATACTGTTAAGTCTTCAATTTCCATACCATAAGTCAGAACACGATCTAAGATATGATTAACGTGGTGGGTGGACTCATTTACATTTTGAGCAAAGCCAATTGAGTCTAATAATAGATTAAATGCAGTGTTGAGGCTGTCATTCTCAGCATCTGTGTGGATGTTAAAATCACCCACTATAATTATCTTATCTGAGCTAAGCACTAAGTCAGACAAAAGGTCTGAAAATTCATAGAGAAACTCACAGTAACGACCAGGTGGACGATAGATAATAACAAATAAAACTGGTTTTTGGGACTTCCAATTTGGATGGACAAGACTAAGAGTCAAGCTTTCAAATGAATTAAAGCTCTGTCTGGGTTTTTGATTAATTAATAAGCTGGAATGGAAGATTGCTGCTAATCCTCCGCCTCGGCCCGTGCTACGAGCATTCTGGCAGTTAGTGTGACTCGGGGATGTTGACTCATTTAAACTAACATATTCATCCTGCTGTAACCAGGTTTCTGTAAGGCAGAATAAATCAATATGTTGAAAAATTATTATATCATTTACTAACAGGGACTTAGAAGAGAGAGACCTAATGTTTAATAGACCACATTTAACTGTTTTAGTCTGTGGTGCAGTTGAAGGTGCTATATTATTTTTTCTTTTTGAATTTTTATGCTTAAATAGATTTTTACTGGTTGTTGGTGGTCTGGGAGCAGGCACTGTCTCTACGGGGATGGGGTAATGAGGGGATGGCAGGGGGAGAGAAGCTGCAGAGAGGTGTGTAAGACTACAACTCTGCTTCCTGGTCCCAACCCTGGATAGTGACGGTTTGGAGGATTTAAGAAAATTGGCCATTACTGCCGACGTGAATTACAATCTTACCAAATTTACGCTTAGCCTTAGCCAGCAGTTTCAAATTTCCTTCAATGTCGCCTGCTCTGGCCCCCGGAAGACAATTGACTATGGTTGCTGGTGTTGCTAACTTCACATTTCTCAAAACAGAGTCGCCAATAACCAGAATAACCAGAGTCACCAGAATCCAGCACAAATAATATGAACCAAGCTTTAAAATAGTTCAAGAAATAAAAATGAAAAGCAGCCAACAACCAAAACCAGAAACTGTGTTTAGAGGTTCTATGTTTTGTTGTTTCCAACCAGCAGAGGTAAATATTGTGTTATCAACTTTGTAATTGTTGGTCTTATGGTGGTCTTCCATTGCTAGTTTTTGATACTTGATTCTGTACTATGTTTTTGACACAATAACAAATTGGGGTCCTAATTCAGGCCTGAAAACAAGTCTGTTTTGTAAAAGTTCTACTTTTACCACATAAAGTTTTAAACATAAAAATTTGTTACGGTAAATTACATCACAATCCACAAAATGTGAATAATCTGATTTAACTGGTGGGGATTGGGGTACTTTTGTGTAAAATCCGATAAAAATTGATGAGCAGGTACAATACACAATAATCAGGACCTACTGTTCTCTGAACAGAAGCCTCCTTTTGAGCCTCCCATTGAAAGTATTTTGCACTCTTCAACAGAAAACAGTTTTGAGATGTTAACAGAAACATTTTAGCTTTTTGGAAAAGCGTGGTAAGTAGGATTTTGCAAATGCACAAAAACAATCACGTAATGGGAGTCCGACATACTCGGGTGTATTTCACAGTACTGATGTGTATTTTGCAATCCTCATAACACTCCTATGTAAGTGGATATAACGTAGTAGGTAATACGAATTTTGCCTACTATATATTTTTTTTTTAAATTGGCCCTGATTTACTCAATTTTGAAATTGCAATAGAAATTGGGGCAATAAATAAATAAATAAAGCAACAATGGGAGACCACCCTGATGGATAGCTAGCTCCAGTTAGGCTCAACAATGTGACAGCATAGCCAAGTTTGTTAACTGTGACATTAGTGGTAGACTACAGAGTAAAATATAGCCTATACCAATAGACATTTTAGTAATGTTTGAAAGATAAATATTATATCACAGAACCTTGCATGCAGTCTTATGAACCACTACGTCATTTGGTTCTAACCCACTGGGGGACACTAAGGTGGAACCCAAAACCTGAAATGTTAAAATAGTGATTTTGCTCTGAAGGAATGGATTAAAAAAAAAGTTTGAAGCTTCATTAGCACATGTCAACATGTTTATCGCTTGACACTAATAACCTAACGTACACATCTGCATTAAACAGGATTTTGTGACTATGAAGAGATACAATTATATAAAGAGCACACAAGAGTTGAATGTTTTTGTTTATTTAGTCTGATGCATGGCGGCTGAAATATGTTATGGTGAAAAATTACTTGAGCAGTAGTTTTCCAAACATTTCATCTTCACAATCTGAGGACTGAGACTAACCAGACAGGAAGCAGCTCCTGGTTCTGGATTGTGACCAGCAGGATGATGTTCAGCAGTCCAGAAGACAAACCTGCCTGGAGGTGATCCAGAGAAAGGGGAAATCTAAATGTGTTGAAGGTGATTTGTTCTCCTCAAGCAGAACTCCCATGAAAGACAAACTTTTTCTTCAATCAAAAACCAAAATGAACCATTACAAAGTGTTTGTAGACATGCAAACGTGGGGAGAACATGCAAACTCCACATAGAAAGGCCACAGGTGGGAATCGTACCCATGACCTTCTTGCTCGTTGGCTGGCAGGTGAAACGGACACGTCTGTAAACCTATAACGGACAGTTTGAGGTCGTATCTACACCGAGCCTCACTGGTGAGTAGTTGTGAATGGTGAAAACAATTGAAGCTATGCAGTGCACATAACAACAACTGGTTGTTTTCAGTGGCTCAAATATGGCACGCACGTTGCTAACCGGATGTGACGTAGCTCTGTGTTTTGGCTGTGTGAATGTCCATAGGGCAAAGGTCATGTTAACAGCCCAATTTTCATGGCCATCAAGATGGAAGCTCATGAGACCCACCTAATTAGCATGTCCATCCTGATGCCACTGTCATAACTTCAAACCACAGATGTACATTTTTGTAAACTTAGGTAATAACCCTGTTGTGTCTAATGATTTTCAGGCATTAATGCTGGATTTACAGTGACAAAGTGAGTCATACGTCATGCTCGTCCCCGGCTCGAGGTTTAGGTCTTAGCCATTGGCGTATTTCCTTTGTGATTTTCTGGTTTTACTTTTCATCAGTTTATACTTTATCATGTTAGTCTCAGTTTGGTTCTGTTTATTGTTTTGCTTTGTTTATTATTTATTCATTGGTTTCATTCAGCACCTCATCATTTAGTTTGCAGTCATTCAGTTATTTGTTGCTTTTCCTTGTGTTACAATTCGTTCACTGGTTCATTCTTTGCTTATCATTTATTGTGTAGTTTGTTTTTGTATTTGTTCACTCTGGGTCTTTTAAGTTACTTTAGTCTTAGTTTAGTTCTGTTTATCACATTTGTTGTATAATGCTTAGTCACAGGTTTTTGTTATTTCTAATCTTCAGTGTTGCTCATCAGATTATGTTCTCTTTGTCGTTTGTTGCATTATTCAGTAGTCACCGGTTTTGTTTTCTGTTCATCACTTATTCTGTTTAACCAATAGTTTGTTTTGCCATTTTTATTGTTTTCACTTTTCTGTATCAGTCAATAACAGTTTCATTCTAGTTTTAGTTTTAATCATTAGTTTTCTTGTTTTCTCCTTGACTTGTCACGTTAGCTCTTAGGTTTTCCCCTTTTGTTTTGCTCACATTTGAGCATGTCATGTTTCTCACAATTAGTTTTTCTGTCACTCCTCTTGTTTTGCACTGCTTTGTTTTGCCCTCCCACATTCTCTTGAATTTCGTCCCTTTTCTTTATTCACTAAACCACATCTCTTTCCAGAACCTTCCACACACCTGCTTCACATCAACTTGATTCGTTTGCTCCTCATTTAAACCCTCACAGTTCCACAGTTCACTGCCCGATTGTTGATTTTGTTCACTCTCTCGCCTTCAGTTCATGTCTTGTTTGCTTCTTAGGCCTTGCTCTCACCACCTCTGATGCGCTTACCGAGTTTGCGGGCTCAGTAAACGCCGCAGCGGGCCACTCACACCGCTCCCCTGTCTGCTGTGCGGAGCTGCGGCCAACTCCGGCAACAGGTCCAGAGACTATGCTCACTGTTTTGATGCAGAGCGCGCCAGCAGCCCGCATCAATACTTTTGTAAGGTAGCTTAAATTCACCCATTTTTGCATTGCTGGTGCTCCGCCAGTTTCTCTTGCTCTCATCCGACAGAGCCATTATTGACATCTGCGTAGCAACGCGCGCAGTCAGGGCATGGAGTAATACATCAAATGTGAAATGGTTGAATATTTTGCCACCATCAACGTGATATTTTATGGTCTGAAATCTCTCACAATTAACCAATCAGATTTGTGGAACAAATGTAATTGGTTTAGAATATGTATTTGCACTCAGTATTGTGAAGTATAATTGATCACAGTTTATAATGAAGTTGATGTGGGTGTGCAGACAAAAGCTCACATCACAAAATTTTTGTTATTTTGTTTATTATACACAACCATTTACATATCACACTAGACTTATCACAATGTATTATACATATCAAATATCACAAATTCTAGATATCACATGTAGTTGAACCCAAAGAGAACAAAAATTGGTTCAGTCCATCTCAAGTCACCCGGCAGCTCCCAGGTCACCCTCTCAGATTCTTATGAAAAAATTCACAGGTGGTCCTATACCAGAGATATGCAAAACCCCAAAATATTAGGTCTGTATCTCAAATAGTGTTGAAGGCACAGCCCCCAGAAATTTTAGTTAATTATTTTAATTTTACCAAACGAGGTTCTCTGTGCACTTTCCAACATGAATATCTCCAATTAAATGGTATGCAGAGCTTTGAAAGTAAGTGTCTAGGGCTAACTTTTCCTGTAGAATTCAAAAAATCTTGTCAGATTTTGTATATCTTGTACCCATTTTCCTTCACAAGGCTCTGAAAATGGTTGAAAATCAAAAACGCAAAAAAAATTCTACTACCTTTAAGTGCTTATTACTCAAAAGTATGCTAGATAAAGCAACAATTTTTTTTCTCCTATTACAACCCCTGGCAAAAATTATGGAATCACCGGCCTCGGAGGATGTTCATTCAGTTGTTTAATTTTGTAGAAAAAAAGCAGATCACAGACATGACACAAAACTAAAGTAATTTCAAATGGCAACTTTCTGGCTTTAAGAAACACTATAAGAAATCAAGAAAAAAAGATTGTGGCAGTCAGTAACGGTTACTTTTTTAGACCAAGCAGAGGAAAAAAATATGGAATCACTCAATTCTGAGGAAAAAATTATGGAATCACCCTGTAAATTTTCATCCCCAAAACTAATACCTGCATCATATCAGATCTGCTTGTTAGTCTGCATCTAAAAAGGAGTGAACACACCTTGGAGAGCTGTTGCACCAAGTGGACTGACATGAATCATGGGTCCAAGACGAGAGATGTCAATTGAAACAAAGGAGAGGATTATCAAACTCTTAAAAGAGAGTAAATCATCATGCAATGTTGCAAAAGATGTTGGTTGTTCACAGTCAGCTGTGTCTAAACTCTGGACCAAATACAAACAACATGGGAAGGTTGTTAAAGGCAAACATACTGGTAGACCAAGGAAGACATCAAAGTGTCAAGACAGAAAACTTAAAGCAATATGTCTCAAAAATCGAAAATGCACAACAAAACAAATGAGGAACGAATGGGAGGAAACTGGAGTCAACGTCTGTGACCGAACTGTAAGAAACCGCCTAAAGGAAATGGGATTTACATACAGAAAAGCTAAACGAAAGCCATCATTAACACCTAAACAGAAAAAAAACAAGGTTACAATAGGCTAAGGAAAAGCAATTGTGGACTGTGGATGACTGGATGAAAGTGATATTCAGTGATGAATCTCATCTGCATTGGGCAAGGTGATGATGCTGGAACTTTTGTTTGGTGCCGTTCCAATGAGATTTATAAAGATGATTGCCTGAAGAGAACAGCTAAATTTCCACAGTCATTGATGATATGGGGCTGCATGTCAGGTAAAGGCACTGGGGAGATGGCTGTCATTACATCATCAATAAATGCACTAGTTTATGTTGATATTTTGGACAATTGAAAGGATGTTTGGGGATGATGAAATCATTTTTCAAGATGATAATGCATCTTGCCATAGAGCAAAAACTGCAAAAACATTCCTTGCAAAAAGACACATAGGGTCAATGTCAATGAGCAGATCTGATTTGATGCAGGTGTTAATTTGTGGGATGAAAATTTACAGGGTGATTCCATAATTTTTTCCTCAGAATTGAGTGATTCCATATTTTTTTCCTCTGCTTGGTCTAAAAAAGTAACCGTTACTGACTGCCACAATCTTTTTTTCTTGATTTCTTATAGTGTTTCTTAAAGCCAGAAAGTTGCCATTTGAAATGACTTTAGTTTTGTGTCATGTCTGTGATCTGCTTTTTTTTCTACAAAATTAAACAACTGAATGAACATCCTCTGAGGCCGGTGATTCCATAATTTTTGCCAGGGGTTGTAGTTTGACACATTAGACCACAGGTCTAATGTGTAGGTCTGTGAATATCTGTATTGAACAGTAGCCTTGGTTTGTGTGTGTGATTTTGGTCATTCTGTATGTCATTAGTGACTGTCGCAGATCAGAATGTGGCTATGTGTACACACACCCGCAAATGTGGTAGAGGTTTAGCAGAGAGCCATTGCGACACATGAGCCCATAGCACCCTCATAAAAATGGCAAGCTCCCCCATAGCACCTGCAGAAAAATATCTCTGGTGCCGCCACTGCAAACAGCCAAAACATGGGCGCCATGGATCTGCGTCATATTCATGCATCAATATCTACACAGCCTCTCAGATGTGAAGACGGGCAGATGGTCACCAATCTGTGACAAACTGCACCTAAAAATTGTGGAACAATTTCAGAAAAATGTTCTTCAAAGTAAAATTGGGAAGACTTTGAAGATTCTACCATCGTCAGTGTATAATATCATCAAAGTAGTCAGAGAACACAGGAAATCCAACTTTTTACAAAGGCAAGATAATAAAAGAAAAGAAAACCAATAAATATAATAGACATTTATTAAGAAAATAAAGTGAGAGTGGTTCTGTTGTCCCTCAACACTTCACCTGATATCTCTGCAGTCTGAATATTAAATGCGCATAATAAAAGACAACCCTTCTGTTTTTGGTACATTATTTAATTTATTATTATTATTGTTTTTTTTTGTTGTTTTTTTTCTGGCCCGGGGTGAAGAAGTGTTGATCCAGAGTGTTGGAGTATGTGTTGTGGATCTTCACCTTAAACTTGTGCCACATACTGTGGATTTGGGTTTATACTACACTATTAAGAGGCAAAAGAAACGAGAAACTATTAAGAAAAACTAGTAACAAAAATATGAAAGGAAACTTAACCAATGAAACACATGCAATCAAACTATATACAAAGTCATGAAAAACAAGAAAAGAAAAGAAAAAACCTAAAACTATACAAGAGTAATCAAAGATTTCTGACATCCACCAATCCAGATCTGGATCACCTCCAAAATTCAGTGGAGTCTTCCATACCCTAATATCTATCTGTGGTGCAAATTTGGTGAGAATCCATAAAGTAGTTTTGACGTAATCCTTCAAAGCCTATATGAAATGAAATCTTGAACCAGAATCCGGATCATCTCCAAAATTCAGTGGAATCTTCCAAGCCCTAATATCTATCTGTGGTGCAAAATTGGTGAGAAGCCAAGAAGTTGTTTTGACATAATTGACAGGAACCTGCACTCAAAAATGCTGGACACAAATGCAAGACTCACACCAGAACTTAGAGTAAAAAACGGGTTTTATTGTATAGAAAGGTCAGTACACGTGTAAGCAGGTCGGAAACAGCAACAGTATCCAAAACACAAGACAAAAATATGAGGTCATAAACAGGCAAGAGGTTCAGAAACACGGTACGGCAAAACAAGATCAAAGACTGTGAACAAGAGCTGGAACAATGACACTAGGGACAATGAACTGGCGAAGCATGTGTGCAAATAGAGGGCTTAAATAAAAAGAGTGATCAGAGCAGATGGGGTGCAGGTGTGGGAGAACAGACAGGAAGGGGGCATGACAAACAAAGAGACCAGACACATCCAAATCCCACCACCAGCCAAGAGAGTGCAGTAAAGTAAAAACCCAAGCAAACCCCATCATGAGCAGAAAGAAAAGACACAAAAATCCCCACACCGAGCAGATAACATTAACACCAAACAACCTGACATAATCCCCACACAACAGTAATCATTCAAAGCCTATATAAAGCAAATTCTTGATCCAGAATCTGTATCTGGATCACTTCCAAAATTTAATGGGTTCTTCCATGGCCTAATACGTATCTGTGTTGAAACTTTGTCAAAATCGGTGCAGTAGTTTTGACGTGATCTTGCTAACAGTGATCCTTCAAAGCCAATATAAAGTGAAACTTGATCCAGAATCAGGATTCAGATCCAGACCACCTCCAAAATTTAATGGAGTCTTCCTTCATCTAATATCTGTGGTGAAGAGCTCGTTAACCCCGTGCAGTAGTTTTTATGTAATCTTGCTAACAGAAAGACAGACAGATAAATTAACACCGATGATTTTATTACCTCTACCTCTTGCCTCTACTGGTGGTTGGCTCTCACTGCGGTATTGTATCACTTCCTGTTCCGGAGCACAGCGGTGTTTTTCTGTATCTGTTAGCTGTTTAATCTGCGCAGTTAGATTGATCTAGTTATCTAGATTACGATTTGTTTCCCAGTGTAATCTTTACGTGCCTTAACTAAAGCACTCCTTCTGCTGAATCACCTCTAAATTATTTACACATTATTCACTTTGCGTGTTTTTAGGAATCCGCTAGCTTAGCGTAGCTACTAGCTCTTAGCCGATTTAGCATGGCGGCTTCTCCTGTCTCTCCCGCACTTTTCTGCTCTGGGTGTGAAATGTTTAGTTATTCCTCGGCCTCCTTTAGCAGTAACGGTACTTGTAATAAGTGTAGCTTATTCGTAGCTTTGGAGGCCAGGCTGGGCGAATTGGAGACTCGGCTCCGCACCGTGGAAAATTCTACAGTTAGCCAGGCCCCTGTAGTCGGTGCGGACCAAGGTAGCTTAGCCAGCCGTTAGTTCCCCCCTGGCAGATCCCGAGCAGCCGGGAAAGCAGGCTGACTGGGTGACTGTGAGGAGGAAGCGTAGCCCTAAACAGAAGCCCCGTGTACACCGCCAACCCGTTCACATCTGTAACCGTTTTTCCCCACTCGACGACACACCCGCCGAGGATCAAACTCTGGTTATTGGCGACTCTGTTTTGAGAAATGTGAAGTTAGCGACACCAGCAACCATAGTCAATTGTCTTCCGGGGGCCAGTGCAGGCGACATTGAAGGAAATTTGAAACTGCTGGCTAAGGCTAAGCGTAAATTTGGTAAGATTGTAATTCACGTCGGCAGTAATGACACCCGGTTACGCCAATCGGAGGTCACTAAAATTAACATTAAATCGGTGTGTAACTTTGCAAAAACAATGTCGGACTCTGTAGTTTTCTCTGGGCCCCTCCCCAATCGGACCGGGAGTGACATGTTTAGCCGCATGTTCTCCTTGAATTGCTGGCTGTCTGAGTGGTGTCCAAAAAATGAGGTGGGCTTCATAGATAATTGGCAAAGCTTCTGGGGAAAACCTGGTCTTGTTAGGAGAGACGGCATCCATCCCACTTTGGATGGAGCAGCTCTCATTTCTAGAAATCTGGCCAATTTTCTTAAATCCTCCAAACCGTGACTATCCAGGGTTGGGACCAGGAAGCAGAGTTGTAGTCTTACACACCTCTCTGCAGCTTCTCTCCCCCTGCCATCCCCTCATTACCCCATCCCCGTAGA